>NW_028136319.1:600000-914000 GCF_964662115.1 Mustela nivalis | reverse complement strand
TGTATTATAATGTCTTACCGCTTAACACTATGCTTACTGCTCTCTTTCACTGTCTGACTAAATCCTCATCATCACTATGCCATTTAATGAGAAAGAACATTTGAACTCAGAGTTCTCTCCATATCAGGGAATGAAGACTCCACCCTTCTGTTTGTGCAGGTAAAATAAATGTTGATGTCTGTCCTGCACATACCCCATCCTGTTCACCAGAATATTCACCATCAAAATATATACACAATGAAAACCATACCTCACCACTTCTATTACCACCCAGCATGCTAAAAACACCATCATATGTTCCTGAATTATTGACTTGATTGATAACCCCACTTCCACACATACTGCACTCCTTTCTCCATGCAAATTTATTTTGGTACAGAATTTAACCTAAAAATCAAGTCATATGATTTTATTCTGCTGTTGAAAGACTTTTGGTATCTTCCCCTTTCATATTAAATAAAAACTGAAGGCGTTTCAATGTACTAGAAGGTCATACATCAATACGTTCTTCCTCTCTCCACCACTATGAACTCCTCATTGGCCTCCTTGCTTTTCCTCAAAAGTAACAGACAAGCTGTTCACACAAAGTCTATATACTTACTTGCTCTGCCTAGAGCAATCTTTTCCTTTAATATTTGTATAACACTCTCCTTCACTTCCTGGGTCTTTGTGCAAATAACATCTCATAAATGAGATATAACCACCCAAAACAAAATAAAATTAACTTTCATCCCAGCATTCCCCAATGGCTTTTACCTTTCTTGTATTTCTTTGTATCACTTATCACCATCAACCATCAATCATTATTCTATTACTGGTTTATTTTCTTATTTGAGACAGAGAGAGAGAGAATTGGGAGGGTGCGCAGAGGAAGAAGAAAACACCCCACTGCCTAGAAAGCCTGCTGGGGAGTTACATCCCAGGACCCTGAGATCATGACCCAAGCCAAAGGCAGTCACTCAATGGACTGAGCCACCCAGGTGCCCCTCTATTATTGGTTTATTTCACTATTATATTTCAAAAGAATGTGAGCTCTTTGTGGTCAGGTATTTTATATGTTTTATTAATTGAAGTATTCTCAGAAAGGTAGCTGGCAGATTGTAAGGGCTCACTAAACTGTATTTTGTTGTTATTATTGGGCTCCTTTATGGGCTTTACCTCTTACGCTAGAAGTCTATCCTTCAGATGTAAGCGATAAGAATAGAGCCCTGCTGCCTGTTCAAATGTTTAAAAAGCCTGTATTAAGTGGATATTTTAAAAGCTAAATGAATGGCTTAATAGTTGTATATAGGGGAAAAGGGAACATATTTTCCACAGTTTAGAAGTGGAGTTCTTTTATAGAGTTCTTGTACAAGCCTACACTATGGAACGATAATGGGCAGTTGTACATTACAATTATACAAACACTTTGGTAATTTATATCCTTTTTTTGTAATTCTTGACTGGATCATTTAATTCCTTAGGAGCATTATAGCATTTCAACTTTTCATGTTCAATAAACTTATTGGGGTTGCTACCTTTTTTATTCAAATGGAGAAATAGTCATGATTTAATCTAAATAAAGTGTTATTGATTGTGTTGTTTTCTAGGAATGAGTCGCACATGCTAGTTTAAAAGTTTTGTTAAATTCCCAAGTCTGTCACTGATAAAAGCCTTTTGTAGATTAGTAACTTGATCAAAACGGAAAAGTTATGTATCACCTATTGTTATACTATCTTTGTTTCCATCTTGCATTGTAATAACACCCATCTTAACTCTATTTAAGACAAATCATTGCCAGATGGATTTCTGGCATTGATTGCAGGATATGAAATCTAGTATAACTAAAAGTTTTTGGTTTTAGTAGCATATAAATCAATTTAGAAAAATATATGTATTTGAATATAAGATAAAGTTTTAAATTATTTGGCAATAATAAACTAAACTTTTTTTTTGTAAATTTTTATTTTCTAAAATTTTATTGAGCTCTCTTGCAATAAGAAACAAGTTACAAAAAATTAAGGTTTATTTACCCCAATTCAAAATTATTAGGAATATAATCATAGAGGTTGAAGTATTTAAAATATTGAACCCAAAATGTTTTATTAGGTAAATTCATGAATGCTGAGCATTCACTGTTAAAATATACTAATAACATTGATAGACTTGTAGAAGCCTAAAATCAAATATTTATTAAATATTTATATCCACATCTTTTCATAGCTTGGTAATTCATTTCTCTAGCATTAAATAATATTCCATTGTTTGCATGTACTACACTTTCTTTGACCTTTCACTTATGGAAGGATATCTTGGTTGCTTCCAAGCTTTTGTCAGTTATGAATAAAACTACTATAAACATCTTTGTGGGTATAGATTTCATCTTCTTTGGATAAATACCAAGAGCTGCTACTGCTGAATAATCTGGCAAGAATATGTTTAGTTTTGTAAGAAACTGCCAAGTTGTTTTCCATTCTTTATTCTCAATACACATGGAAGAACATTCCTGTTGCTCCACATCCTCACCAACATTTCGTGTTCTGTTGTCAGTGCTCTGGATTCTGGGTATGTACTGGTGTCTCTTTTTTGTTTTAATTTGCATTTTCCTGATGACATGTGATGTGAAGCATCTTTTTATATGCTTATTTGCCATCTGTAATATTTTCTTTTGTGAGGTATCTGCTAAGGCCTTTGGCTCATTTTTAATCCGGTCTTTCCCCCATTGTTGAGTTTTTAGGGGTCTTTGTGTATTTTTGATTAACAGTCCTTTGCCAGATGTGTATTTTGCAAATTTTTTCTCATAGTCTGTGCTTTGCCTTTTCATTCTCTTGGCATTGTGTTTCACAGAGTAGACATTTTTAAATTCAGTGCTTGTGCTTTTGTAGCTAAAGTTATTGCGAAAACCAAGGTCATTTAAATTTTCTTCTATATTACCTTCTACATGTTTCATGTTTAGGTTTATAATCCAATCTGAGTTCATTTTTGTGAAGAGTGTAGGATATCTGCCTGGATTTATTTTATTTTATATTTTTAGATTTAGCTTCACCATTGCTACAGAACCATTTGTTTAAAAGATTGTATTTTGCTCTCTTGTATTGCTTTTGCTTTTCTATTAAATATAAAATATAATTGATAATATATATTCTGTTGCTTTAATCTAGTCTCTCTGTGGTATTACAATATCATGCTTACAATTATCGTTATGGTAAACTTTTTTTTAAGATTTTATTTATTTATTGTGAGAGAGAGAGATCACAAATGGGCAGAGAGACAGCCAGAGAGAGAGATGAGGAGAAGCAGGCTCCCTGCTGAGCAGAGAACCCAATGCGGGACTCGATCCCTGGCCCCTGGGATCATGACCTGAGCCGGAAGGCAGAGGCTTAACCAACTGAGCCACCCAGGCGCCCAATCACTTTAGTAAACTTTGAAGTCAGTCCTCAGTCTTTGTTCTCCTTCAACACTATGTTGACTATTGTGAGTCTTTGCCTCTCCATATAAACTTTAAAATAAGTTTGTTAATATTAAAAAAAAGAACTTGCTGGAATGCATTAATTGTATAGATAAACTTGGAAACCAGTGACCTCTTGAGCTTAGCAGGAGATAGACCATGGACATCAGTTGTCACAGTGGTGCCTCTGGCAGAACCTATTGCAAATCCCTAGGCAAAATGAGACCTCAAGGATCTGAGAGAATGTCTAAGAAGTACTTGATACATCCCTTGGGTATGGTTTATTGAAGTGTCCACCTGTCTGAAAGCTGGGGAATCTAGATAAGGGAGGGAAAATTAGTTATGATAAAACATATCAACAAACATCAATAAATTTTGTAAAACTAATTGTCATGGCTCATATACAATATGACCAACAGAGGGACCATCAGAAGGAAAGCATCAGTTATGTTTATTGTGAAATTTTTTATTCAAAATAAAGCAATGTGAGGGGAAGACACAATGAGAAAATTACCATTTTTTAAATGGTAAACATCTTACAAAATGGAATAGGTTTTATATTCTAAGTAGTATATTGAAAAGTAAAACATTGGGGCGCCTGGGTGGCGCAGTGGGTTGGGCTGCTGCCTTCAGCTCGGGTCATGAGTGTATTTTCCACTGTATATACATCTATCAAAATAACTTGTCATGGGGGAGCCTGGGTGGCTCAGTAGGTTAAAGCATCTGCCTTCAGCTCAGGTCATGATTCCAGGATCCTTGGATCGGGGCTCTCAGCTCAGCAGGGAGCCTGCTTCCTCCTCTCTCTCTCTGCCTGACTCTGCCTTATTGTGATCTCTGTCAAATAAATAAATAAAAACTTTTATAATAAATATTTGAAAAATAACTTGTCATGTCTGGAATCAGGAGCATATGGAAAAAAATAATATCTGAGGACAATACTTCTGCCATGTTTTGTGCCTTGCTAATATTTTTAAACAGTCAGGCAAATTTTAGCCTTATTGAAATACCTGCTAAGATACCTGCAGTGCCTTTTGGAGCCCTATGACTATAAAAATTAATTGCAAATATTCAAAATGTTTACTATGGTGTCACTATTTAGGGCCACCACCAAGTATGTTTCAGAAGTAAGCATAACTGTTACTCTTCCATAAGGCAAAAGGGCATATTTTCAGGAGTTCCATCTGCTGTACCAGGAAGTGAATCAAGTAATGATTTTTGTCTATAAAATAATTCACTTTTCAATCTAACATTCCTCATTCCACATTATAATAATAAAAACTAGGAGGAGACTAAAACAAACAAACAAATACAACTACAACAACCAGCTTTTCCTACAGTGGAAAAGTAAATATAACCTTAGGAGTAGCCTAAAATTTATTTTTAAATATTTTAAGATAAACGTTTTTGTTAGAAAACCATATATTTTATATTACTAAGAAATAACAGGCAACGTTTTATGAACTTCTAAAAAGTCTAGTTACTTGTATTTATCTATTAACTCATCTCTTTATGAAGTAGAACATGATCACACCTCTTGTATCTACCCAAGTTTGTATGCTTTGGTTGTTTTATGTTTGCTATTTCCTTGCTTAATTTTTACAATATTTGATACATAATAGTATCTTTAAGTCCATCTATGGTTTCACAGAATTTGTTTGAACTTCATAAAAATGTACCATACTTTTTGCACTGTCCTTGTTTTACTTCTCTATTAGCTTTCCAAGTTTTATTCACTTTAGAGTGTGTAGCTATCATTTATTTTTACTCCTCCATAATGCTATGTTTACAAATTTGTATTTATCTGTACTTTTAAAAATATCTTAATTATATACCATTTCTCATCTCACGTAACACTCATGTTACTTCTACACTTATCAGATATTATGTAACGGAAAACCACAACTCAGCAACAATAGAACACCATTTTTCAAAATTAAATGGCTTACCAGAATTCTTTAATTCTATCCTTTATTTGTATTAGATGACCCTTTATTCTGGTATTTGGCATTGTTCATATGGAGGAAAGCTTATAAGTTGATATTCCATAAATAGAAGGATTTTTATGATCGATTAATTATTTTCATTTAGAATGCATAGAATATGGTTGATTTAATATTTCTTTCTTACTCTCTGCCTGGAACATAGTGCTATCTATGCAATAGCCACTAAAATATTAAGTTAATTACCTAGACTTTAAACTGCATATTAATAGGAATAGCATACAGAACTCTTCTCAGATTGGGACACCTGGGTGGCTCAGTCAGTTAAACGCCTGAGCCTTTAGCTCGGGTCATGATCTTAGGGTCCTGGGACTCAGTTCTGCAACAGATTCCCTGCTTAGCCGGGAGTTTGCTTCTCCCTCATCCTGCTGCTCCCCCTGCTTGTGCTCTCTCTCACTCTCTCTCTTACAAATAAATAAAATTAAAAAAATAAATTCTTCTCAGATAGCTAATATAGAATATCGTCTTTGTATTCATCAAAGGGAAAGTGCCATATAATAATGAAATCCAGACTACTTCAAATTCATTTTTTAACCAGTAAGAAAGTACTGGAAACAAGCCAAAAATGTCTTCAATGAATTAAAGAAATAGATTGATTTTCAATATCTTAATGTTTCTAATGTTAAATTGCAAGATTTTTATACTAGATATCAGTGTAAATATTCATTATACAAGGATATTCTAAAAATAAACCTGAGAAAACTACTTGACATATATGATGACAAAAACCAATGTCAGTTTGGGTAAAACTTACAACACCTACCACCTGAAACTCTTGTTCTATATGGTGCCATCTTGTGATGCTGGGCAGCGGCAGTGAGCCACAGCTTCCAGTCAGCTAGAAGATTACAGGGGTGAACACCTGATATTCTTACAAGCATTCTATATATAGAATATATATATAGAATATATATATTCTTCTTTTTTTAGTGTAATATTTAATAAATTGCATGTGATATTTGATACTTTGTTATAAAATAGGCTTTGCTTAAGATGATTTTGCCCAAATGCAGGCAAATGTAAGTGTTCTGAGTATGTTTAAATAAGCTTAAGGTAAGCTATGATATTTGATAGTTTTGGGGTATTAAATGCATTTTCAATTTTTTATGTGTTTCTCTGTACATAGCCCCCTTGTAAGCTGAGGAACATCTCTATATGTATATGTAGCCTTGGTATGGCTTACATATTATTGGCATGAAACATCTAGAACAGTACGTGTGCCATAGAATTGTCTACAACATCAAACAAGTTTCTTGAAAACTTGTGCCAAAGGGGTTATGTCTTTAAGGATTCTTATTTCAGAAGGGTTCTCTCAAATGTAAGATTTTTCAGAAGTTAAGTGAAAATCTGACCAAACTAAACATTTTTCCATTTTCCCTAGTGAGCAAAGATAGCTAAAATCTATCTGCCATTTTCAACACTGTACTCAACGATTGTAATTCTAATTTAAGAACAGATTATTTATATCAAAACCACATGTTGGCCTAATCTTATACAATATTCATAAGTCACACTCAGACCCTTGGACACTTTTATTTGTTGAGTCTATATGGTACTACGGACATTCATCTTTTTTGACCTCATAGCTTCATGTATGTCTATACTTTTGAAAATACATGCATCATAGTTCCATTGTAAAATGTCTGGGTTATAAAATGTGCTATGCTATCAAAATGGTAATAAGAACATACAAATGACCTGATGTAATGAACTGGACCAGATTGCCAGATATCACATTGCATACCAGAAAGATTCAGTGGTAAGTTTTAAAATGGCCAGCTATACACTGACTGAATTATAACTCATTTAGCTTCTTTCTTTGTGTACAGTATTATACATTAGTCAGTATTATAGTAGATAAGTACTTTGGACAGATGTAAATATGCTGTAATAAAAAATGTTTTTCTTCTTTCTTTTAGTCCTTTTTACTTGTAAGACTAGCCACAAATACCACGCCTCCCCCAAAATAATTTGCAATCCAAATTTATCTCTAAATGAATTTATTGCACAGAAAAATATGTATATATATATATATATATACACTTACAGAAGACATGTTCAAAAATAGTTACACAACAGCAGGGCCCTAAATGTAAGCAGTATAGTTGTTTTGTTTTGTTTTGTTTTATTTCTTTTAAAAAAAGAGGTTATGTGAAATATTAGGATTTTATTTCCAGGCGTAGTATTTCAAGACAGTTAACTACACCTATGGTGTCAACAGCCTCTTGTTGGCAGTATGATTTTATTGGCTCCATGGAATAACAGCAAGAATTTACTATTGCTTCTTTCTTTTATGACACACACAGAAAAAAAAAATTGACACATTTGCTCAAGACCAACCAGAATCATTTTAACCTATCAAAATTGATGGGAGGCCTTCACTGCCAAAGTCACTGCTGCGTTTTCACAATTCACTGCAGACAATCTGCTACTCCCATTATGATAAAGGAGAGCAGAGTCATAATCAGGGAAGAAAGCTAGATTAATACTTGTAATTATCATTGAATATTTAGCCTGCTATAGGATTATTATTATTAGTGTCATTTGATAATTTTCTCTCATTTTATTAAACACAACTGTGAGTAATTACGCTACCTAATATTTCTCTGTATTGGCTGACTAGCTAGCAAACATTCATGAAAATATCCATTAGCCACACATATAAAATGCTGCATTATGATGCTGTTGAATCAGAACATACCACTACCTGATCCTGTAGCTCTTTGAGGATTTGCAAATCAATTAATTCTATGTTTATTGGATTCTTCCCATACAATTAGAAAATTTATAATCGAGTCCATGAACATTATTAGTTTTACCATTTTAAACCAGCAATCACACTTTGATTTTTACAACAAAAGCAGAAATATAAACACACACATTTGGATCAGTTTTCTCTTAGTCTGTCTGGACTTCAAAATCCTATTCCTCAAGATGATGCACACCAAAGTTCTGGATTAAACAAGAAATTAGATGGCACCTGAACACTTGGTTTAATATTCTCAAAAGGATTATGCAACTTCTTTCTTACAATATGACATTGTTTTACAAAGATCCACACTTTTATAATGTTAGTATTTATAATAATCAATAGTCAATTAATCATGATTAAAAATCAAACATAAAAATTTCTACTTTTTGCTTTTGCCCCCTCCATTTAGAACTTATTTATAGCCTGATAATTCAAAGGTCCCTATGTTTATGAAAATCTGGACAGAAATAGCTCTAAGATCCCATTCAGAAGTTGATATTAATCTAAGTCTTTTGGCTCCATTTATCCTGAGAGCAAAGAGTAGGACAAAGGATTTGAGTACTGTTAGTTTATCTGGGAGATTATCCAAGGTAGAAAAGAATGGGAAAGTGATACAGTGAAGAAGCAACTTTGTCAAAGAGGTACATTGTTGATATAATTGTTGTGGATAGAAAATGAAGGCTTGCTTTTACTGAAAGGTCCTGAGAAACTTCTTTAAGTTGTCCTCATGAAGACCTGAAAACTGACAATTTTACCTATGGTTCTTATTTCCACTTCACTGAGAGCTGTCCTCAGAGGACATTAACTCTCCTACACTTTCAGGTTGTGTTGGAGACATTCTAAAATGAGAGAGAGAACATGAGATGCTATCAGTGTTAAGTAACTGCAATTTCCCATGGAACTATCCACCACAGGTTTGGCTATAATCAGGTGTTGGGCCTTGATATCAGAGGGATTTGAGGCAGTATCATTTTAGGTTAATCATTATATCTGAAATTTCCAAAAACTTCAACTGATGAAACTTTGATTATAAACCTATAAATATAACAATAAATCTACAGTATTCAAATTATTTTCATAGAAATACACAAACAAAGCATCAACTGATTAATATTTAAATGTTACAAAATACTGAACTGAAAGAATTTGGTCATATAACAACGTGTAAGAAGTAGAGCTTAGGTTTAGGTTAGAAGTCAGGATGCATTTGGGACTCAGTTAAGAAATTGAATGGAGGGACGCCTGGGTGGCTCAGTGGGTTAAGCCACTGCCTTCGGCTCAGGTCATGATCCCAGGGTCCTGGGACCGAGCCCCAAATCAGGCTCTCTGCTCAGCAGGGAGACTGCTTCCTCCTCTCTCTCTGCCTGCCTCTCTGCCTGCTTGTCATCTCTCTCTGTCAAATAAATAAATAAAATCTTAAAAAAAAAGAAATTGAATGGATGTCTGACTATCTTATAGGTTTGCTAAAAATCAGTGACTTTGTGTTCACGTGTGGCTATGCGGGAATTTTTAACTTTCTCTAAGAAGTTATTAGATTGATTATATAATGGCAGTAAAGGATGGGGAAAAGCAAAGTACAAACCCCATAAAGACAAAGACACTGAGTATGAGAAAAGAGTAATAGATAAGAAGAATCAATGCATTTGAGGAAAATGGGAATTGAAATACACAATGATTGTTGATTTTTTTAGATGCAGAAATCAAAACTAGCTTGCAAGAAGGAAATAACAGAAGACATGTTGTGAAAAGGCAGTAACGTGGAATAAAGGAGTAGGGAGAGCATATCAGGTAATTTGGATAGGAAGGAGTTAGGAGATAACTGCTTGATAAATTTTATATGGCCCACTTAAATGCACAGATTTCTCTTCTTTAATTTATATGGAGAACAGGGTGTCGTTTCTCTTCCCTTTCAGAGCACCCGAGGTGTACTCTTTCAGACTGAAAACCTGAAAAGCTCAGGACTCAGTTGCTTAAGCACAGCTGAGAGGACATATTTCAATTAAGATTTACAGTTTGCTGTAGGTAGTAGACTGTCAAAAGTGGTTTAACCATATTTTTCATTTAACAAGAAGACTACAGAGAGTGTTTTCTGGTGTTGGTTCAGAGTCTTAAGAAAGTCAAGTGAACTATCTTAGAGGTTTTCATGGCTTTTTATTCACAGTTGCAAAAATTGCTGTTGGAGTTCTCACTATTAAGCCCACATTTCTGGCAGAAAGATAGAGGTAAAAGAGAATGATATCTTGTACGACTGATACTTTGTCATATGGTTACAATGTAACTAGAAAAGAGACAATAAAATATTTGATGTTGTTTTAAGTTTCCTTGTTGTCAATCCCTCAGTGCTTTCTGATACTAAAGGAAAAAGTAGATGGATATTGACCTGGCAACTATCAACACCTGTCAGTCTCTCTTGGATAACCAATATCTCTATAATCTCTTCTTCCCAGTAAAAAAAAAATAAAATATATTCATAAACCACACTTTGCCATCTCAAGTTACTGCACCAAGATAAAATTACAATGATTTTCAGTTGTTCCAAATGGACAGAATACCCTTCCTTATGATATTATGTCTTATAAGATAGATAATTGGCTTGCTACCAATATACCCAGATGAGACTGTGGAAGAGACAGGAAAAAAATAATAATATTTATTTATTCCTTGGGTTGACCCTGTTTACACAGATGCATTACTATTAGAAAAGGTTGGTTTGGGACATTGGAATGAATTTACTTAATGGGTCTGTATGTAATTGGGTTGGAGAAAATTTTTAATTTCTACAAAAATTATTAGAATTCTATCTTATTCCCTTTTGATAATTTTCACATGTTAACAAAGCCAACGTTTTTGTCTAGCAGACAAGATCTTAAATCCTAACAAAACTCAATTTTTTCCTTTTTTTTTTAAGTTTGAGAGCCTCATGTTCTCTCATGCTGCTTTAAATACAACTCAAAAAAACAAAAGGAGCTAAATGGGGCAGTAAGCCCAGACTTTTTATTTTAATTTATTTATCTTATTTTTAATTAAAAAATTAAAGATTGTATTTATTTATTTGAGAGAGAGAGAGCATGAGTGGGGCAGGGGGATGTAGCTGCAGAGAGAGACTGAGAAGTATACTCCCTAATGAGCAGGAAGCCCGATATGGGGCTCGATCCCAGGATACTGACTGAGATCATGACCAGAGACAAAGGCAGATACATGTGCAAAATCCCTTTTTTTCTGGGAAACAATACTTTACAAGAGATGTTTGAAAAAGTACTGGGGAAACAACTTTAATCAGAGATACACAAATTTAATTGACTTCTGTAAAGCTACAGGGATCCAAATGATGGGAATCCCAGGCCGTTTAGGTTGTGGACCACAGAGTATTCTTCTCTGTAATATTTTATTTTCTTCCATGTCTACTAACTCCAGTCCAAGTTCACTGATCTCTTTTTAGATAGTGCAAAACATGGCAAAGAATACCAAACAAGTGCCCAATATTCTACATTTATTACATCATTTCTAACATATAGAAGTGTGTTACCAAGGCTGGTTCTGTGAACAAACCTAGTTATGCTAAAGTGTGTTTTGTTCTCCAAAAATTAAATTCATGATTATCACACAATTATAAAATACTTGTGTCAAGAATTTTTATTCAAAAATTAATAAGAGAAGCAGATATTAAAACTAGTTCACATGGTTATTTGGGATATAAGCAGAGTTGTGCAGCAGAAGTGCTCTGGGCCCATAATTTGGGTTATAGAATTTATGTTTTCTAATGAAAAATCACTAACTTGCATTATTGTTAACAAGAATCCTGTGCATTACCATCAGTTTTCTCCATTATAACCTCTTGCTCTACAGTTTGTAAATAACTTTGTCAATAGCAAGCTAATAAACGGGGTGACTCCAATGGATTGAGATAATCTCCAGAGTTTCTGCTACATAATGAACAGGACTCCATTGAAAGGACACCTAAGAGTTTATTTTGCCCAAAAATTTGATCACTTTTTTCACTGTCCTTACCTATTTTCCAAACCTAGTTCTTTTCAGTCTACAGACAACCCTGTATCTGACTGACTTGTTAATTCTGGGAATGTCTTGCAGATTAATTTGCTTGCCCGAGGTGGTTCCTCTAATTGATGTCTAAGAACCCTAATTAGTTAAGAAAACTTTTTTTTTAACATTTTCATGGCTATTTATTATTATTATTATTATTATTATTGCTAATATCTCTATTATAAATAATTCACAAGGGCATCTTTCTGACAAAAGACAAAGAGCTGGCTACTAGTAGAAAAAGTACATTTGACTCTGTCAGTGAAAGTGGTAAAGGGATTTGAGAAAATAAGGCAAAGCAGTGGAATTATGTGTTAAAACTTTAAATATTATAGACACATTTACTTAATTTCTAATACTGCTTATAATTAAAAAAGATGTTTTCCATGAACCACGCATTACAGCAAATATATTGTTTATACAGATTAAATTTTCATCAAAAGGGACGCCTGGGTGGCTCAGTTGGTTAAGCAGCTGCCTTTGGCTCAGGTCATGATCCCAGCATCCTGGGATCGAGTCCCGCATCTGGCTCCTTGCTCGGCCGGAGCCTGCTTCTCCCTCTACCTCTGCCTGCCATTCTGTCTGCCTGTGCTTGCTCTCTCGCCCACTCTCTCTGATAAAGAAATAAAATCTTAAAATAAATAAATAAATTTTCATCAAAAAATTATAAGTGTATTTTTTTGTAGGATCATGATAAGCATTTTGCAGATGAGAAAAGTGAAATTTAGAAAAGTATGTCTCTTCAAATCCCTCATACAATATCTGGCCTAGATAGAAGGATATACTATCACAATTGAGGAAGATAATTGAGATTACTTAAAATGATAAACTTTACTGTATAGGGTTTTTTACAAGTTTGCCACAGATTCACATTTTTTAAAATATATATCTATTTGTGTAAAGAGAATGCACTGAGAAGTAAAAAGATAGTGATATATCAGTGCTACCAACTAATGGCTATAATATCATCACCTTATTTATGAACAATGAAACAGTGTGTAATATTTAAATAAATTTAAATAAATTCCTATTTATTTTATATATTTATAAATTTAAATGAATTCCTATTTATTTATTATTAAAGAAATTCCTCTAACAAACAGTATGTTTTGAAGGTTGCTAGCAGGAAAGTGTTGTACGACATGGAAGTAATCAGAAAATGTGATCTAAAATTCTGCTTTCAAGGGCGCCTGGGTGGCTCAGTGGGTTAAAATTCTGCTTTCAAGAAGCTATCACAGTAAGTACTGAGCATTAGCTATTATATGCTATGGATGAATAACTGAAATCTACATTTGAAACTATTGGTACACTATATGTTACCTAATTGAATTTTAAAAAGTTAATTTAAAAAAACCACTATTTTATAAAACAATATTCCCAACAGGCTCTTTTGCTCTAAAATACTCACTTTGTTTCCTCTCCGAGAGAACACCAAATGGCGGATGACGCCGGTGCTGCGAGAGGGCCCAGAGGGCCCGGGGGCCCTGGAATGGGAGGCCGCGGCGGTTTCCGCGGTGGCTTCGGCAGCGGCATCCGGGGCCGGGGCGGGCCGGGGCCGTGGTCGGGGCCGGGGCCGAGGCCGCGGAGCTCGCGGGGGCAAGGCCGCGGACAAGGAGTGGATCCCCGTCACCAAGCTGGGCCGCCTGGCCAAAGACATGAAGATCAAGTCCCTGGAGGAGATCTATCTCTTCTCCCTGCCCATCAAGGAGTCTGAGATCATCGACTTCTTCCTGGGAGCCTCCCTCAAGGACGAGGTTTTGAAGATCATGCCTGTGCAGAAGCAGACGCGCGCGGGCCAGCGGACCAGGTTCAAGGCATTTGTCGCCATCGGAGATTACAATGGACACGTCGGTTTGGATGTCAAGTGTTCCAAGGAGGTAGCCACTGCCATCCGCGGAGCCATCATTCTGGCGAAGCTTTCCATTGTCCCTGTGCGGCGAGGCTACTGGGGGAACAAGATCGGCAAGCCCCACACTGTCCCGTGCAAGGTGACTGGCCGCTGTGGCTCTGTGCTGGTGCGTCTCATCCCCGCCCCCAGAGGCACTGGCATTGTCTCGGCCCCTGTGCCCAAGAAACTGCTGATGATGGCTGGTATTGACGACTGCTACACCTCGGCCAGGGGCTGCACTGCCACCCTAGGGAACTTTGCCAAGGCTACTTTCGATGCCATCTCCAAGACCTACAGCTGTGTTCACCAAGTCTCCCTATCAGGAGTTCACGGACCATCTTGTGAAGACCCACACCAGAGTCTCTGTTCAGAGGACCCAGGCTCCAGCTGTGGCTACTACATAGTTTTATACAAGAAAAATAAACTGAACTAAAGCTTGAAAAAAAAATACTCACTTTGTAATGAGAGTCATTACTTTTGTCTAGCCAAATCTTATAGCACTGTTTATCCCTTCCCTGCTTTATCCCTTCCCAGTATCAATAAAGGCTCACTTGGGTTACCTAGAAGCCATGAGAAAGCTTGTAATAGATCTGGCTGGTTTTCACCAGCAATTTGACCACCATGTGCACAGGGAAGTCTATTGATAAAGGCTTTATTGCAATAAGTTGCAAATACATGGATGATTTTGAATTCTCTTTCTTGAGGTCTTGTTTCATGATAATAAATTTAGGGTGGCTTATTGGAATGGATGTTATTAACATATCTTCATAGTTATAAGCACATGGAATTGTAAAATAGATGAATGAATGTGGCATTACTGACAACTGTCCTCATTTTGAAATCAAATTACAGTGTACTAAGATGAGGAAGCAAAGCAGATTTGGGATTATGAGTGAAATAATTTTAAAAAGTATTAGGGGTATGATCGGACTATTGGGTAATTCAGTAGAAAAATGTCTACTGATTGAGATTCTGTGTTCCCTGATTTCAGAGAGAAGTTAAGATAAATAAGTAACACGAGGAGACTAGGAAGCCAAACATAAGTGATAATTTTGTGCCAGGGTGTGTATACATCTGTTTATCTTCTTGCTTTACCACTAAGGTTGCTCCTAGAGGAGAGTTTAAATATGTGTTGGAGCTAATCTCTGTGGATTACACAAGAAACCACATCCTACAGCTCTCCCTGAAACACCCCTTATGATTTCAATGTAATTTGGTTTTTGCATTTTTAGAAATAACAAAATACTTTGCAAACTCATCTACTTTATTACCATCACAAGTGAGTCAGCTGACTCCACATTTTAACACAGTGACAGTCACAGAGGAATGGAGGAATGAGTAGAGTTATCAATATATGTGATTTTAAGAAGTATGACAGGGTAGCAGCTATTTCCAGGAACCAAAACATGGGTCAGCAGCTGTGCAGGAAAAGTGATGGAATAAATGACTCATTTCAGAGGAGTTCTATAACATATTAGTTCTATAATGTATCTTCAGCCCCCAATTACCCGCTTTGATCTAAAGATAAGGATTTACAGTTAAGGTCCCATTTATGATTTGACTGGTAGGGTCTGAATCATGTTTACTATTGTTTTGACTATTACTTGAAACCTATAGTAGTACTTGGGATATGTGTTGTGTATTCTGTGAACATGTGCTATTTTTAGATTAGATAATTTCTGTCTCGAACCCCTGTTCATTTGTTTGTTTTTGTTTATTTGATAGTGGTTTCAGTAAATGGATATATCTGAAAAATTGCAAAGCCACTATTAAAACAAGTTATTATTATATATAGCATGGAATTGCACATTCCTCCTTTGAATCCGACAGAGCTTCACCATATCCTTAACAATTTGGGAAAAACATGCTATTATTTTTCTTTATAAAATTTCTCCTGTTAGGCTGTGATGGTTGTCATCAGCAGTAACTCCTCTGAAGGCTTTGTCAAAAGAGTTGAAAAAATTGGAAAGGTGTGTGAATGAAGCTGTTTGTTGAATATAAAGAAAAGAGCATTGAAGTACAATTCACACTCTTACTTCTCCTTCTATGCTTTCAGATGTTTGTCATTTGAAAATTTTGCTTCTAGAAGAGATGTCCTATATAATTCTTACTTTAAGGAGCAAGTTGCTTTTATAATTTTTTTATTATTCTACCATTCCAGTATTTCCATTTAAATTAAATTCAATACCATTTAAAAAAAATCAAAAGTGCAGCCAGTATTCAATTCCTGGGCTAAATAATTTTAGAAAGCTTTGTGTTATTGAACCTACGGGGTTTTTATGTAGTTTTAACTCTTTCTTTCTGTGATTTTTCCCATTAGTCATGTAAGTGACTGCAATATAACAGACATTGAGGATAAAGAAGGACTGAATAGAACAATCCTTGGCCTCATGAAG
The DNA here is from genome assembly GCF_964662115.1 of Mustela nivalis. Taxonomy (NCBI): domain Eukaryota; kingdom Metazoa; phylum Chordata; class Mammalia; order Carnivora; family Mustelidae; genus Mustela; species Mustela nivalis. The sequence continues at coordinate 897,496 of NW_028136319.1, read as the reverse complement.
TTGAGAATCTAGCAAGGGAGTCAAACAATTCAATCATTCAGAGACAATTTATTGAGTGCCTGGCCTAAGATGAGCACAACAAAACCCCAGCCCAGAGGAATCATTTTAATGGGAGAGATAGATAATAGGTAAGCCAACTTTAAAAAAAAAAACGTACTGATTTTTCTTTAATAGAGATGCATATTTGAACTAAATAAGCACATTTTTAAAAGAGCAGTGATTGAGAAGAGGTTTTTAAACTGAGTGGTCCAAAAGGGCCTCCCTGAAAAAGTCTGTTTTGAACAGATTTCTGAATAATATCAGCTAGGAAGCTGCGTAAAAATCTCAGGGATGGGTGATTTTTCCAGTCGAAAAACTGTAAAGGCTCCAAAGTCACAATAGAGCTATAAGTTTCTCTAATAAAGTAACTTCTGACAAAGAATGAGAAGAAATAACTAACCCAGGTTTGAAAGAAAAGGGACAGACTTTCTATGGAATTCATATTTAATTAAAGCTCTAAAGGACAAAAATACAATAGAGCAAAATTCTGGTCACGCTGATATACCTAACGAAAGTTCATAAACAAGCTTTGGGTAGCAAAGAGTGTGTGGGAATGTTGGTAAGAACAGTGGGGAAGAGTCATCCCTGAACATGTTCTTAAATGAAGCAATTCTTGGGTTGTTTTAAAGGGTGAATTGGAGTTTGCCTAAGTGATTAGAGAAGGATGCCTCAGCTTATGGAAGTTCAAAGCCATAAAGATGTGATAAACTACTGCAGATATTTTCATGTATATTTGTTGTTGCTTCTAGTAATGGTGATCTAAAAACTCCTACTTAAGACAACTAAAAATCCAGACAAAATAGCTTTTAAAGCTAAAAATATCAGAATGATTATAAAAATAAGTGAGGGATTACTGGGCCAAAATACGAAATACAATGAGAGCCTAGAGATATATGCCCTGAAGCCATTTTAGCTATGAGAGCATTTGAAACTGCTAAAACACACTGAGCTGTGTTGTTCATAGACTCTTGATACTAGAGAAACAAAATTCAAAATCCAGCAGCAATCAAATTTGAGGACTTTGGTACAACCCAAATTTAACTTGAGATCCACAAAGCACAAGGAGAAGCAGAAATAAGACTATAGCCTACCTTGCCTTCTGTGTAAACTGAGAAAGTCAATCACTGAATTTGGAGTATGATTGTCTTGTAGAGTCTCAGATATAAGAGAAAATCCTACCAAGGAGGACCATACCATTATTATAGCTCTTAATTATCCCTACTCAATAAGAGTTTCAAATATAATGTCTTGAACATAGCAAAATGTAACAAAGCACACAAAGAAAAACCATTAACAAGATTTGATAGACAAAATGGGATTAAGTATGATGTTAAAATGATCAATAAAGATTGTAAAATGGCTTGATTACTCTGCTCAAAGAAATGAGAGGGGAAGCAAATTGAACCAAAAACTGACACTAAAAATGATATTGAGAAAGGTTTTATAAATGAACAAATGGATACTCTAGAACTTTAAAGATATGACATCTAATTTAAGGTACCACAGGGTTGCCTGGGTGGCTCACTTAATTAAACCTCCAATTCTTTTTCCTTTTTTTTTTAACACCTTAATTTTATTTTATCTCTTTCATTTGGCTCAGGTCATGATGTCAGGGTTGTGAAATAGAGCCCAGAGTTGGGCTCTGTGCTGAGCCTGGAGTCTGCTTAAGATTCTTTTCCCTTCTTTTTCTATCCCTCCCTGCACTCTCACTTGCTCGCTCTCTCTTGCTTGCAAATAAATAGATAGATAGATAGATAGATAGATAATAGACAAAGAAAAATAAAAGCAGATTATGAAAATAAATATAAAGATTTTGAAATGAAAACAAGTTCAAAATAAAATAGAGAAGACGTACACAGCTTAAAGTTCATTCAGAAAATCTACTATTAAAGAAGTCAGTATGACACAATGTTAAGATATCAAAAGATTTGAGCATGCACTTTACAGAAAGGGTAATCCAAATGGCCACTCATATATAAAAACTGTTTATCTTTATTATGAATCTGGAATTAAATTAAATTAAATTAAAAATAAATTAAAACCTAAAATGACATACTATTACACACTTACCATATTGGGCAACAGTAAAATTGCCTTGCAAGAATGTGAAAGAATGAAAGTGCCCATAATAAAAACATTTGAGGTAAGTTGGACAATATTTAGAAAACTTAAAAATAAAAATAAAAATTTGGTCCATTCCTAGAAATACAACATGGAACTAAATGAATATTTTCACCAGGATATGCAAACAGATGATTATAGCTATTTCATTCATAACAGCAGATCAGTAGTGGTCTATTTGCACAATGTTACATTAAATAAGAGAGAATATTAACAAACTGGGAGGAGGGGCTAGGTTGTTATCATAAACAGATCTTCTATGGTGCTGATTATGTTCTATTTCTCAAAATCTTTAAGTTAAAAAAGTTTTCACATTATATCTAGATAGATAGATGATAGATAGATATCCCAGAAGCTGCAATGCTAGGCTAAGACCAGGCTTTAAAGGGCTTTTCTATACTCTACTAAATACTTGAAACCATTCATTATATCATAGCTCAGTGTTCAAATCTCCATTTGTTTCCTCAGTTTCCTAATATTTACCTTAAGGTGACCTGATCCAGACTTTTGATCACCTTTGTCTAAATATTTCTATTTTAACAAAGTCCTTTTTAACACTGAGAGACTAAAACTTAGAAAAATACTCTTTTATCTCACTAGAGTGGAAAATATATAGTTACCCATTAACTAATGATATCCATGTCTACATTAGATCAATGACATTTTTAATTCTTGGGAGCTTTTGGTTAAATGAAATTTTTAAGCTTCCTTTAAATGAAGCTTTAAGCCATCACCACATGAATAAAATTAAAGAACCAAATGAAAACAGGCCAAGTATTTAGAGAGTAATAGAATGTGCAATGGTAAGAGTACAATTCTGAAATCATAAAGCCTAAATTAGTGTGATGCATTTTTGCTACCCATGTAATCATAAACCAGTTATCCAAATGTGTTAGCCTCAGTTTTTTCACCCATGAAATGGTGATGATAATACTTATTATGCTGCGTTGTTGTGTGTATGTGATGAAGCATGGAGCATGAGAATCTCATATTCCATGCTAAAATGATAGCTATTTTTATACTTATAATAATTCTAGTAATAGTAATTAAATTGTTCAAAATGGTAATATTCATTTATATTGAGGCATTGTATTGACTATTCATAGACACATTTACCAACATAAATTTCATTTTACTTTACCCCCTCTGAGGATATATATTCCCTAATTCAATATGAATCTCTTTATGAATAATAATTATCATAATAAATATGCTGATTTGTCTTCTATTTGTTTTTAGGGAGGTATCCTTTACTGTTGAACATGAAACTTAAGCAAGTCTGTCTTATTCAAAATTTGCATGCTGTTTTCTTATGAAACTAGATTATAGAGTTGTATGAAATAAATTCATGCAGTTAAGACATTGATGTTTGGAACACTGGGTGGTCAGTTTAGTATTTCAAAAGAAGATTTTAAATTTAAACCTTAAAACTGAGCTCTTTCAGCCTTATTTATAGACCATCCTTCATGTTTCATAAGTACTCCTCCATTGTAAACTAAGTAATACTTTTTGTCACAGTGTATATAATGAAAATGGATTTTATATTCTATTATTTCAGAGTTAGTTGCAGTTTCTACTGCCTTACTTCATTTTTTGAAAAATAGATTAATTCTACAAAAAGTTTTTTCCAGGTTTATTGAAAAAAATCGACATATTTGTAAATTTAAGAAATGATTTCTTATAACATTGCAAACCTTTAACATTGTGTAAATTTTGTACAATTTGATAAATTGGTATACATCTTTATTGCAATATAATCTACATAAAAATGTTAATACATCTACTATCTCGTATAGTTGCCACTGTTTTTTATGCATTTATCATAAGGAATTTTAAGATCTACTCTCTTAGCAACTTTTATGTATATAGTATAGTAGAGATAAACTTCAGAGGTCTTGTGGGTTTTGTTCCAGACTGCCTCAATAAAGTGATTATCTCAATAAACTAAGTCAAATTATTATATTTTTTGGTTTCCCAGTGCATATAAAAAATTATGTTTCCCAGTGCATATAAAAAATAAAAACTATACTGCACTGTTCAAAAGCATTATGTTTTTAAAGAAAAACAATGTATATACCTTAAGTACACTAGTTCTGAGTTTTCAGTGGGTCATAATTACTGATCACAGATCACCATAACAAATACAATAATAATGAAAAAACTTGATATATTGCAAGAATTACCAACATGTGACAAAGAGACACAAAATGAACAAATGTTGTTAGAAAAATGGTGGCAGCAGACCTCTTTTATACAAGATTGCTATAAACTTTCAACTTGTAAGAATGTGATATATGCAAAGTTTAATAAAGGGAAGCACAATTTAAAAAAGTATGTATATCTTATTAACTATGATCATCATGCTGTACATTAGATCCCCAGAACTTTTTCATATTATAGTTGCAAGTTTGCACCCTTGGACCACCTTACTCCACCCCAGGTTCACCCCTTGTCAACTCAACTCTAAGTTTCCATTAGTTTTCCTTTTCCTCAGATTCTGTATGTAAGGGATATCATAATACATAAATTAAAAAAATATACAAAATCTTTGAAATATTTCACTTAGAATAATACCTTCAAGATCCATCCATGCTGTTGTAAATGGCAGTATTTCTTAATTTTTCATGGTTAAGTAGTATTCCGTAGTATATATTTACCATACTTATTTTACTCATTCATCCATTAATGGATACTGAAGTTATTTCCATCTCTTGCTTAGAGTTAATAATTTTATAATAAACATAAGAGTGCAGATATGTCTTTGAACAGTGAACTTCGTTTTCTTTAGATAGATACCTAGAAGTGGGATTACTGAATCATATGGTAATTTTACTTTTAATAATATGAATAATCTCCATACTGTTTTCCATACAAATTTATATCCCTATTACAGTGCATAAGTTCCCCGTTTTCCCCAATATTTACCAAAATTGGTTAGTTTCAATTTTTTGGTAGTATATATTCTAATATCTTGCTGTGTTTTTCAGAGGTAAACAACAACAACAACAACATAAGGACTTTGCCCTGAGATTTTTACGTTGAGCACTTTTTAATGCTCCTGTTGGTCATTTATATAACTTTTTTGAAAAAAAAAGTCTATTGAGATCCTTTTGCTATTTTTTTAATCATATATTTTTTTCTATTTGTATCTGTTGGTTATTAACCTCTTTTCAGATATAAGATTCGTAAGTATTTTCTTACATTCTGTGGATTGTGTTTTCATTCTCTCTCCCTTTTTTTGGCAATGCAGAAACGTTAGTTTGATGTAATACCATTTATTTATTTTTGCTTTTTTTGCTTGTGTTTTTAGTCTGGTATCCAAAAAACTATTGGCAAGACCAATGTCAAGGAGAATTTTTCCTATGTTTTCCTTTAGGAAATTTAGTTTCATGCATCACCTTTAAGTCTTTAATCTATTTCAAGTTCAGACTTATGAGTGATATAAGGTTCCCTTTTCATACTGTTTATGTGACTATTCAGTTTTAAATATCATTTATTGAACAGACTATCTTTCCCCATTACATATGTTGGCCCCTGTCAAATATTAGGTGACTGTATGAAAGGATTTATTTCTGGACTCTCAATTCTGTTCTACTTGTTTATTGGTCTGTTTTTATGCCAGTATACTTTATTGTTTTGAGCATGAGGGCTTTGTAGTATAGTTTCAAATCAAGAAGTGTAATCTCCCTTCTTCATTCTTTCTCAGAACTGCTTTGATTATTTGTTGTCTTTTATGGTCTCATATAAACTTTAGGATTCTTTACTTACTTCTGTAAAACAATAATATTGGATTTTTTTTTAAGATTTTTAATTTATTTATTTGACAGAGAGAGATGACAAGCAGGCAGAGAGGCAGGCAGAGAGAGAAGAGGAAGCAGGCTTCCTGCTGAGCAGAGAGCCTGATGCGGGGCTCGATCCCAGGACCCTGGGATCATGACCAGAGCCGAAGGCAGCGGCTTAACCCACTGAGCCACCCAGGCGCCCCTAACATTGGATTTTTGATAGGAATTGGATTTACAGATGGTTTACGGTAGTATGGACATTTTAACAATGTTAATTCTTACCATTCATAAATATGAGCTATCTTTCCATTTCTGTCACCTTCAATTTCTTTATCAATGTCATAGTTTATGGAGTACAGATCTTTCATCTTCTTAGTTAAATCTATTCCTAAGTATTTTATTATTTTTGATGCTATTGTGAATTAGATTGTTTTCTTTATTTTTTCAGATAGTTCATCATTAGAATGTTAAAATGCTCCTGTCTTGTGCTTACTTTGGCAGCACATATACTAAAATTGGAATGATGCAGAGAAGATTAGCGTGATCACTGAACAAGGATGACATGACAAACTGGGAAGCAGTCCATAAAAAAAAAAAAGAAACAAAACAAAATTCTTTTCTTTTATATATTGATCTTGTATTTGGTAATTTTACTAAATTTGTTTATTCAAATTTTTTGTGAATTTTTTAGGATTTTTTAACATGTAAGTTCATGTTATCCAAAAAAAGAAAATTTTACTTCTTCCTTTTTTTTTTTTTTTTTTTTTTTGGAGTCTCTTATTTCTTTGTGTTCCTTGTTTCTCTGGCTAGGACATCCACTACTGTGTCAAATGAGAGTAGTGAAAATGGACACACTTGTCTTTCTTCTGATCTTTAAGGGGAAAACTTTCAAGAGTTTTGATTGAATATGAGATTAGCTCTGGGCTTGCAATCTGTGTTTTTTCTTTAATGGGTTTTTTAAATTATTTTTTAAAATTTTTTATATAATGTGTTTTTATCCCTAGGGGTACAGGTCTGTGATTCACAGCACTCACCATCACTCACCATAGCACCTGCCCTCTCCAATGTCCATACCCCCACCATCCTCTCCCAACACACCTCCCCCCAGCAACCCTCAGTCTGTTTTGTAAGATTCAGTCTTTTATGGTTTGTCTCCCTCCTAATACCATCTTTTTTTATTTTTTTTTCGTACGCCCGAAACTGCCTATGTTGCATCTCCACTTCATCATATCAGGGAGATCATATGATAGTTGTCTTTCTCAGATTGATTTATTTCGCCAAGCATAATACCCTCTAGTTCCATCCACGTCATCACAAATAGCAGGATTTCATTTTTTTTGATGGCTGCATAGTATTCCATTGAACATATATACCACATCTTATTTATTGATTCATCTGTTGAAGGACATTTAGTTTCTTTCCATAGTTTAACTATTGTGGACATTGCTGCTATAAACATTTGGGTGCATGTGCCCCTTCAGAATGCCACGTTTGTATCTGTAGGGTATATACCCAGTACTACAAGCACTGGGTCATAGGGTAGTTCTATTTTCAGCTTTTTGAGGCACGTCCACGCTGTTTTCCAGAGTGGTTGCACCAGCTTGCATTCCCACATACAGTGTAGGAGGGTTGCCCTTTCTCCACATCCTCGCCAGCATCTGTCATTGACTGACTAGTTCATTTTAGCCATTCTGAACGGTGTGAGGTGGTATCTCATTCTGGTTTTGATTTGTATTTCCCTGATGCCGAGTGATGTGGAGCATTTTTTCATGTGTCTGTTGGCCATTTGAATGTATTCTTTGATGGAACATGATAGTGAGCTTAGGGAATCACCAAGTTAATGAAAGAGGTGCCTCTTGTAGGTGAATTAAGAGTGAGAGAAAGAAAAGAGGGCTTATCCTAGATTGGAGAACTCGGGGCTGAAAAGGACCCTCATCTGGGAGCAGAGAAAGTGGTCCAGAATCAGAGGCACAGAGGACTCCCAACACCTTCCACAGAAGCGGAGCACCTAAAGACATAGTGCCATTATCCCTGAAAATCTAGGCATGGAGGTATTCTCTTTAGGCAAATAGGCATCGGAGAATAGTTTGTCCATAGCCCAGTCACTGACTTCAAGAGGAAAAGCTATACCAGCTCTCGAAGCAGGCCGGATAGCTCAAGCAACAGCAGCCAAGCCAAAATCCTTATCCCCTGCATTTCTGAACAATGACAGAGCAGCGGTTCTGTCTAGAACCAGGAGGTATTCAGAAGTCAATTGTTGGGTCCCGGGTTGTGTCCATCAGTTCAGACGCGGCCTTCAGATCAACTCATGATTCCAGGGCCTTGGCATTGACTCTGTTCTCAGGTTCTCTGCTCAGGGGCAAGTAAGCTTCTCCCTCTCCAGCTCCACCCCCTGATTGGGATCTCTCTGCCTCTCTGTCCAAACGTGCATGTGCATGTTCGATAAGATAACAAAGACAAAAACAGTGCACAATAATTGACTGGGGCCAAAGGATGTTTTATTGAATTTGGACCTAGGTTCCTATGGAGGGCAGCCAGGTATAGAGAACCTCCCACCATCCTAAAATGCCCGACCTTCGCTTGGAGCTTCCTTGTTCATTCTCCTGTTCTTTGCCTTCCTGGATCTCCTCACCAACCTGCAGCATCCGCTGTCTGTCGTGCTGTACTGACCCCTTGTTAACACATTGTGCATCCTCTCGGGGCTCCATTGGAACATGCCCATCTTCCTCAAGAGGCACTGTTTGCTTATCGCATGGAACCATTTGGGGGATGGTCATGAGAGGGTGAAGGCAGGCTTGTGCTGCCACATCTCCATGCAGTTCCACAGAGGGTAGCTGATCCACCATGAGGGAGTGCTCAAGGTTCTTCCACATTCGAATCCTCTTCAATGCGTCCTTTTGCACATACAAGTTGTCTTCCTGAAATGGGCACGGAAGTCTTTCAGTTGGCTTCATTGGGCTATGGGTCTCTTCCAACATGCTCTCCGTTGGCTTCTGTGGACTCCAAGAACATGAGTCCGTCCTGGACCTAAGGTTCTAGGGTGTAGACTCTGCCTTGGATGCATGGTCTTTTTGGAAGATTGGGAGGCCTTGTTGGCACCGTTTCTGGAGACCATTGAGGTACTCGTGTGCTTTCTGTGGAAGACTCCAGACATGTCTTTGGCACGGTTGCGGGGGTTCACTTTGAGCTTCCCTTGGGTGGACCTTTTCCTGTTGAGATGCTCCATGATTTGGTGGGAGGGTCTCACCCTTACGCAGGGCTCGGATTTCCTCCCCTGAGGCATTGCTTGCGGTCTGTTAGTTTCTTGGCTTGTCGGTGCTAAGATGGAATGCGGCATCTTGCCTTTCTCCGAGGTCCAGAGGGCTGGTGCTGACACTCACGACCAAATACTATGAATTGGGCCATGGAGAAGGTGACACCGACTCGCTTCGCAAACTGCCTTGGTGAGAGACCCAGGCGGCTCCAGCAGTTTGGGACGGCCTGGGGTCCTCTTGGCCCACCCATGACTACTCCAGTCAAGTGTAGTGATCAGGCCTGGGTTGATGAGGAGTGGTTGCTATGACCTCAAAGCTTTGTGACATCACAGATGCTGGCTTCACTGAAGCAGCTGTCCCTCTCCCATGACCTTGGTGTCCTATGGCTTTAAGTAGGAAGCCCCAGGAAGGACAAAACAAGAGCCCTCTGAACCTGATCAAGAACTCAGGATGTCTTGTGGTTTAATGTCAAACTTCCCCTTTCTGGAGACATAGAGGAAGGAAAATGACATTCAGTATACCTTCCTTTAGGCCAACATATCCCCGGAGACGGCAAGGTGTCCTTTTACACTACAATTTCTAGATATCTCAAGAAAAGGTGAGGTCGCGTGTATGAGCAGCTCTCCGTGGGGTTTCTCGTCCTGTGGGTGAGAGCGTACTTTGTCAGCGTCTTTTGCTTATGGGTCAGTGATGACTAAGGTACGGAAAGTCCCTTTCCGAGGTAAAAGGTGAGGGCATCGCTATATGGTGCCGTCTGTGTCCTCGTCTCCTAGTGTTCTGAAACACGCGGCTAAGGGCTGAGGCCTCTGTCTACCTGGCTTTCCCTTAAATACCTTTGCAAAGTCTTTGAGGAGAGTGATATTCTGCATCTGAGCTAACTCTCAATGAAGAGGCCTGGACCGAAACCGTTGTCATTATTAGTTAACTGTACTTGTTGTGGTAACGGGTATAGACATGTGGACCAAGACTCTTTAGTCAGAAGGAAAGGGACGGCGTATATAGACGGCTTGCAAGGCCCATTCGAGCAGACCTTTGGAGTGAGCCGCAATGCCCTTGCAAGGACTAGTGGATCAGGAAGTTTGGGTCCATTTTGGCACCTCAGTATTCCTCTGCCATCGAAGTGAATGAACCCCTGGACCTTGCCTTGACATGAATGTCCCATGCCCTGCTGTTGGGAAATGGAAAAGGAAGGGAATACTGACGGGCAAAAAGTCAGAGAAGGAGACCTACCAGGAGTGACTCAGGACTCTGAGAATCCAGCTGAGGTTTACCAAAAAGAGAACTGCTTAATGGGTAGTCAGGAGTTGTGGAATATATTAAGAGGAGCACTGGACGTACATGCAACTAAAGCATCCCTGAATACTCTGTCAAAAACGGATGATGGATGATAGGCAGGCTTTCTCAACAGAACAGCAACAAGAACAACACTTATATAAGGCTCACTTGAACAGAACTGAGGATTGAGCTGCTATGTCCTTGCAAAGACTAGTGGATAAAGAAGGTGTGGTCCATATTGGCAACAGAGTATTCCTCAGCAATTAGGGAGGATGAACTCTTGATTCTTGCACTGGCATGAATGCCACAGGACTGGGTTTGTGAAATGAAATGGGCAAGGAGACATAGGGAAATATCATATGGCTTCTCTCATATGTGCCCTAGGACGAATACCACGGCCCTTAGTAGAAAGAAGGAAAAACTGAAGGGGATAAGTCAGAGAAGGAGACAAACCAGGAGTAACTCAGAACTCTGAGGAATCAAGCTGAGAGTCAAGGAAAAAAGAGACATGCAGGGAATGAGGGAACGGGCTAATGGGTGTTGAAGAGTTCTGGCATATCTTAGGCGGAGTACTAGGTCATATATGGAACTGAAGCATCAGTGAATACTCTGTCAAAAATGGATGATGGATGACAGGCTGGCTTCCTCAACAGTACAAAATAATACAAAAACAAGCTGGCCCTTTCAAATGCAGGTGAAGACAGACAGAGAAAAGGAAAGAATTATATTTTTATTATGTTTAATTATTGAAATGGAATATAATTTATTTCCTAAAATGTCATTATTTGAATTGGGTCTTTATACTAGTAAAGTGGAGTTCATCCACCTCCTCCATTTGTGGAATTGATGAGAAGAAAATGGCATTGCCTTCTCTAAATGTCTAGAAGAGTTGAACAGGAAATGATTTGCACCTCGCCATCTGTGTGTTGACAGGGGTTTGATTACTGCTTCAAACGCTTTAGTCACTACTACAGAGCTGAGATTTTGTAGGTTTCCTGACCTAATCTTTGGAGTGAATATGTGTCTTGGAATTTATCCTTTTCTCTCAGTTCTTTTCTTTTGGGTTTGCTTCATTAGTGCTATTCTTCACTTCCTCCCCATCTTTTGTGTGTCTTATCTGTGTGTGTGTGTGTGTGTGTGTGTGTGTGTGTGTGTGTGCTGAGTGTGTTTCAAATAACAATTATAATTAAATTGATGGAGATAGGAAGTCGGTATTTAATGGATAGCAGTTCCATTTGACATGCCTTGAAAACTCACATTCCCTCTCTTTCAGCCACATTTCCTACAAAGAATGTCATCTTTTGTCCTTTTTGATAAACACATATTTTCTCAAACCTGACCTCAACAAACACCACATTTTGTGTGCCTGGGTAGTGTCGTATTATTTGTCCATTTTTCCCTTGCTTTTTCATATGTCTCTTGACAGTCATGAGAGAGTGAAATTGTATGTTATTTGTCTTTCTGGGACTGATAGATGTGACGTAGGCTAATGCTCTCCACAATTCTGCCACATGAGGCAAGTGGAAAGAATTCATTCTTGCTTATGGCTGGGTAAGATTCTGTGGGGCTTTTTCAGGACAGTGAGATGGTAGTAGTGTCTGGTAACTCCAGACTTGTCTTTATCCAGGAACACAACAGGAAGATTACCACATCAACTTCAACATGGCAGAAATGAACTGGAGCCCACAAAGCAAACTCCATAGCAAAAGAGAGAATAAGTTGCAATCACTATGGGAGAAGACTGGAGACATGGTTTAGGGGAAAAGTGGAAAGTTGGTAATTCAGAAGGCAGTGAGACAATGCAATGGGCAAAGCCACAAGAGATCGGAGCACACTTGGAACCCACAAGGAGTACGTTCTCCAATTCCATTGATTCTGACCATCAGGGGGTCTGAATCATACTAGTTCATGCCAACAAAGGGCCTTGAGGCCTGGAGATTTTAGATCAGCAGCCTTGGCATATCAACTCAAAAGAACACTGTATTTCTCTGTCAGAGAACACCAACAAATAGCCAGGTGAAGACAGCCTGGAAACCACGATTAGAGACAATACCAGGTGACACAGTGGGAAGATGGTGGGTTCTGGCTGTACATTAGTGAGAGGCAGTGTTCTTGGAGATGATTTGATGGGGGCAAAAGAAATTTGGGGCTCTCGCACAGGCAGCATCAAGCCCGAGCTACTGGCCAAAGACAGGTTGGTGAGGGCTTTAATTGCCTCTCCTGCAAACACGAAATTCTAACCATGGAACACATAGGGTACTGTGTTCCTCAGTCCAACTTGCTTCATTTTAAGAGAACAGATTCTCCCATAGGGGACTAGAAGAAAGCCCTGTCCATAGGCTGTCCCCTGACCACAGAATGCTACAGGCATTCATTCTGTTGTGAAGGTTGAATTTCTCCTTTCACAGGCACACCAGATCCCACCAAGCTAAACCTCAGCCTATTCAGCCCAGACCCCAAACACACCAAAAGGCTGGCAAAGAGAGCCTCTGCAGATGACTGGTCTCAAGGACAGGGGGCAGCTATGATACAACAGCAGAGGGCATGCATGCCACACACACATACCTGAGACTCCCTCAAGGGCCAGCCCTTGGGCACTCCATGATATCTTATTTCTAAAGAAATTACCATCAGGATAAAAAACAGAATGGATTTTTCAAATACTGAGAAAGAGTCAGAGACCTATATCCAAGACAAAGATGGAAGAATCAATTGTTGCCAAGGAAGAAGACAAGAAATTATCATGGCCAGGTAATTGGAGTGAAACCTCACATATAACACGCCCAATGGAGGATTGAAAGCAGAAAGATATCAGGGAGTCTCAAAACACATAGATTAAACTGATAGAAATAAAATAAAGTAAAATAAAATAAAATAAATAAAGAATTTCTAAAGAAAAGATTGGTAGCAGACTGAAGGAAAAGTCCAAGAAGCTGGCAGAAGCAAAGGACCAAATTTTTGACCTGGCAGAAAAGGAATGGTAAATAAGGAAACAAATCCAAAGAAAGAAGGAAGAATGATGAAACATGACAATGAGCTTAGGAAAGTCATTGACTCCAAGGAATAGAAAGAGGTGCTTATTGTAGGAGAAGTAGGAGTGAGAGAAAAAAAAGAGGGCTGAACATGGATTTGAGAATTCAGAGCTAAAACTGTCCCTCATCTGGGAGCAGAAACAGAGATCCAGATTCAGAGGCAAGGAGGACTCACATCACCATCCACAGAAGCATGGAACCACAAGACATAGTTTCATTCAATGGAGGAATTCTCTTTACCTAAATATGCGTGGGAGTGTAGTTTGTACATAGCCAAATCACTTACCTCAAGAGGACAAACTATACCAGCTCTCAAAGCAGGCCAGGTTGCTCAAGCAACACCAGCCCAAGCCAAAATCCATTTCCCCTTCATTTGTGAACAATGACAGAGCAGTGGTTCACGTCTAGAACTAGGACGTATTCAGAAGTCAAAGGTTGTGTCATGGATTGTGTCTATCAGTTCAGAGGCGGCCTTCAGCTCAACTCATGATCCCAGGGTCTTGGCATCGACTCTGGTCTCAGGTTCCCTGCTCAGGGGTAAGTCAGCTTTTCCCTCTCCAGCTCTACACCCTGATTGTGATCTCTCTGTCTCTCTGTCAAATATGTGCATGTGCATTGTTTGACAAAAAGACAAAAACACAACCGGGGTACAAGGATTGACTGTGGCCAGGGGATGTTTTCTTTAATTTGGACCTAGATCTCTATGGAAGGCAGCCAGGTTCAGAGAACCTCCCATTATCTCAAATGCTAGACCTTCGCTCAGAGCTCCAATGTTCATTCTCCAGTTCCTTGTCTTCCTGAATATCCTCACCAACCTGTAGCATACGCTGTCTGTGGCTCTCTAATGGCCCTTTGTTGTCCCACTGTTCATCTTCTGCTGCCTCCATTAGAACACGCCCATCTTCCACAAGAGGCATTGTTTGCTTATCCCATGAAACTATTTGGGGGATGTTCATGAGAGGGTGAAGGCAGGCTTGTGCTGTCACATCTACATGTACTCCTCCAGAGGGTATCTGCACGACCCTGTGGGAATGCTCCAGGTTCTTTGACATTTGAATCCTCTTCAATGCGTCCTTTTGAAGATACAAGTTGTCTTCCTGAAACGGGCATGGAAGTCTTTCAGATGGCTTCACTTGGGCTATGGGTCTTTTCCAACATGCTCCATGCTTGCTCCTGTGGACTCCAAGTACATGAGTCCATTCTGGACCTAAGGTTCTAGGATGTAGAATCTGCTTTTGGTAAATCGTCAGTTTTGAAGATTTGGAAGTCATTTTGGCTCTATTTCTAGGGATGCTACAGCTACTCATTATAAGGTCCGCTAGGCCAGAGGGAGTCATTTTGTGTTTCTGCAGTAAACTTATATTGAACCCATGCTGTAAACAAAATTGACCCTACTCCTCCCAGAGGAGCTTACTCTCAAAGCCTAGATACAAGGGTGAATCAGGCCAGGTGAAGACATCCCATTAGAGGGGCACGCATATATCTACTAGGGTAAATTGAGATCCAATTGTCCACCCATGTGTTACCTAGCATTTTTGTTTTTGTGGTGTAGCAGACTTAGCACGACTGTGCAGTTTTTTCTGTATTGTTATCTCATTGGCCACGTCTGTATAGCCTGGCTAAACTACCGCTATAAATGTTAGTCTCTGAGGCTGGGAGGGGTTGCCTCTTTGCAAGAGAAGGCCCTGACCGGTCAATATGATTCTCGATGCTTTGTGCAAAATTAACGTTTGCTTGACCTTCACTTTGTATCAGTCTCGCTCTTTTGAATAAGGACCCTATCTTTGGAGGGCCACCCGAATTCAAATGATGAGAACTGAAACAGCATTGGAATTTTTGGAAAAGCCTCTGGAGGTAAGATCATGGGATCCTGCATGGAGCTGCAGTGTACAGTCTCCTGCCAATCTTCTCTTCAGGAGTTCTTTAGGTGCTTTTATCTTTATCAGTTTTATCTCTGTGGTTCGAGACTCTCTGATATCTCCTATGTTTTCTGACGTACAGCGAGTATCCAGGCCCCTGCTTTCAATCCCGCATCGGGCGTTTTCTATGTAGAGGGTTCACTCTGATTGCCTAGCCATAATCATTCCTTCTTCCTTTACCTGGGCATCAATTGATTTTTTCATCTTTGCATTGGATCTAAGTCTCTGTCACCTCTCTGTATTCGTTAAACTCATTCTGCTTTCTAACCTGAGGGTAATTTATTTAGGAGGAAGAGATCCGGAGTACCCAGGGCTGGCCCTTAAGGTTTGTTGAGTGCGTGCGTGTGTGTGTGTTTGTGAGTGTGTATGTGGCATGCATGCCACTGCTGTTTGTGTTGTGGCTGACCCTGTCCTGGAGGCCAGTCATTTGCTGTAGCTCTCCTTTCCGGCCGTTTGTTGTTTTTAGGGTCCGGGTTGAATATGCAGAGGTTTACCTTGGTGGGCTCTGGTGTGCCTGTGAAAGGAGAAATTCGAGCAACTCAGCAGAACGCAGGCCTGCAGAATGCTGTGTTCAGAAGAGAACATGTGGTCAAAGCTTTCTTCTCGTCCCCTATGGGAGAGTCGTTGTCCTTGGACTAAGCATCTTGGACTGAGGAAGGCAGTTTTCCAAGTATTCCACTGTCGGGATTTCGAGTTGGCTGGCTAGGCAGCCTATGTCCTCACATACCTGTCTTGGCCAGTAGCTTTGTCTTGATGCTGCTGTTGCGAGAGCCCAAAATTTATTATGTCCACATTGAGACATCTCCACGAACACTGCCTTTCACGGAATCACTCCCACTACTCACCATCTTCCCAGTGCGTCACTTAGTATTGTCTCTCTCTGATCATTGTCTCCAGGCTGTCTGCTCCTGGTCGCTTGTTGGTGTCATATGCAGGAAAAAGATGGTGTTCCTTCAAGTTGATGTCTGCCAAGCCTGCTGATAGGAAAACTTCAGCCTTCAACACTTGTGTTGTAAAGTACTCGTGCCCTTCAGACCCTCTGCGTCTCACAGTCAACGGCACTGGGAAACAGGTTCCTTGTGGGTTCCCAGTGTGCCCTGCTCTCCTGTGCCTTGGTACTCTTCATGGGATCCAGCCCTCTGATCCACTAACCAACCAAATATCCCCTGAGCCATGTCTCCAACCTTCTCCCATCATCTCTGCAACTTCCGTTTTCTTTCGCTGTGGAGTTTATCTTGTAGGCTTCAGGTCAATTTCCACCCCAATGCAGTTGTTGTGTTCATCTTCCTGTTGCCTTCATAGCTGAAGACAAGCATGAGGTTATTAGACACTACTACCATCTCACTCTCCTCCATGTCACCGCAATTCGTACTGAGACATAAGCAAGAAGGAATTCTTCCACTTGTCTCTTATGGCAGTCTTGCGGAGAGCATTGGGCTTTGTCACATCTATCATTCTCAGAACGACATCAGACAGACGATTTCACTAACTCATGACACTCAAGAATCATACGAAAAAGAAAGGGTATTGGTACAAACAGTATGACTCTAATGAGAAATTCAAATGGTGCTGTTCTTTGGAAAGCAGTTTTGTGAGAACACGTGTTACTTGAAGAGGACAAGAGATGACATTCCTTGCAGGAGATTTCCTGAAACTGATGGAATGTGAGATTTCAAGGCATGTCAAATTGAATTGCTACCCACAAGAGACCGAATTCCATTCTCTCGTATTTTAATAATAATTGTGATGTGAAACACACACACACCACACAGCATTAACACATGCACATGCAAACACACAAAGATAAGACATGCAAAATATGGGAAGGAAGCGAGGAATCGTACCAATGAAGCAACCCCAAGAAAATACCATATAGGTGAAAGGCAAATAGAATCCAAGTCAGAAGCCAACCGAAATGAGAAAGTGAACTATTACCTATCAATAATACATTCAGTATCAGGACTAAAGTCTCCCGTCAATACAAACAGTTTGTAAGAGTGGTTGAAATTCCAAATTAAAAAAAAAAAAAAAGGTAGAAAACATCCATAAGAAAACAGCAAATATTAAACTAGCTCGTCCTTCTGTTGACCATAGGAGATTTCCTTCGACTATAAAGATACTCATAGCTTGCAAGTGAAGAAACAGGGAAGACATAGGTTATGCTATTCCCAAGGAGAAGAGAGCCAAAGTGTTTGTGCATAAGTCAGCGAGAGTCATTTTATGCCTTCGAGAGACAAAAGATAAGCGGAAGTTGTTTTGTCTTGATGGAGCATCAAAACAACAGAAACCTGGAAGAATTGCCAACATATACACCACGAACAAGGGTGTATCTAAACGTTGGAAGCCTATGAACACACAGGAATGGAGATGGCTGTTCTGCCCCATCTCTCTGCCCTTCAACCACACTGCCTCCTTCTTCCTGTGGAGACCTCTCATGGCACCTGCCTCCAAGCACAGGTGATTCCCATTGATGGGAAGACCCTCTTCTCTCCCCCATCTCCCCACTCCAGTTACTCCCACTTATTCGTGAGCTCACAAGCCCCATGGTACACACTCTCCATGCAGCATGCTCTCTCTTTTCTAGCATTGGCCTCCGTTTCTAGCTGTGCTTGTGTCATGGATGTCCCTCCCCAGCCAGCCTCCAAGCTCTCCTTCCCTTTAGCTCCAACACCTGACACAGTGCCTGGCACGTATCACTTTGAGCTTCCCTTGGGTGGACCTTTTCCTGTTGAGATGCTCCACTGGGAGCTTAGCCCCACACCCCAGCATGGGCTCTGGCCTCAGAAGTGAGGGGGCGGGGCCAGCGCAGAGAAGGGTCTTTGCTTATTTCCAAAGCTGGAAGTGAGCTCTCAGAGGACTCAGGAGGGAGGGGGGCGGGGGCGGCCGGAAGAGGGGCTTTGCTAATTGCCCAGGCGGGAAGGAGGGGCGCGCAGCGCCAGTGTGCTGTGCTGCAGCCCATTTGGGACTGCAGGACCCACCATACTCGCTGCCCCTGCACTCCCATGCTCCAGCCTAGTCCCTGAGGCCGCGGTGTCCTGTTCCCGTTCCCGCCGCCTGCTGCCCCTCCCCGACCCATGGCTTCTCTGGAGGACCCTCTGCTCACAGGTAAAGTGACACCACGACACGCCCTCACCTGAAGCAGAAAACGCAGTCCAGGAGCTGGGCGCAGCCTCCCGCCAACCCCAGGGCACCAGGACCACCCCAGACGCTGCGCCACACCCTGTCCGCAGGGGGTCAGGCCGGGACAGCGCCACAGGAGGTACCCCCCCCCCTGCCAGCGGGCAGGCTAGCCCCCATAGTTCTGCACCCCCACGCGCTTTTCAGAGCCTCCTGCCATTCCCAGGGCACCCAGAACCCAGAGTGAGGCCTTGGGTGTTCTCTAGTGACAGATTCAAGGCAATTTTTCGACTTTGGGACTCAGAGTTAACATAGTTTTCATTTGTGATTATTATTTTTGTGTGGGGGCCGTCGCTTTTCTTTTGACCTATGCTTGTTTTCACTCCCGGTTCTGAAGAAGCCCCTAAATCCTAACCCTTTGAGGACTCCGAAAGCTCTCAGAGCAGCAGTGCTGGGGGACAGTGTGGACACATGGTTTGGTTTCTCCTCTGGCCTGCTTCTGTGGCAGCCCCGCTCTGTCCTCCTCAGACTTCAGAGCAATATCTGAACAAGTGGAGAAGCAACCAGGGGGTCAGGAAGGTGGCCACCGAAGAGTGACTTCTCTGGAGGGTGGCTGAGCTAGCAAGTGAGCATGTTAGTCCAGCTCTGCCTGCATTCAGTATGGAGCTGAACAGGGGCCAGGGAAGGGGAGGAGGAGCAGAGAGCAGGGACAAAGGGACCAAAGAGGAGATTCAGATGAAGGGAAGTAATGGGGAGGAAAGAGAAGAAACTCTAGAAGACAGGTATGTAGAAAGGAAAAGGGATGAAGTGGGCATTGGGAAAGGGCACCACCAGGGAAGGAGAGAGGGGAAGAAAAGAGGGAGGAAAGGGGAAAGGGAGAAGGGAGGAGTCAGCATGCCAGGGCTCCCCCTGCATCTGAAGAAGAGGTGGCTGGTCCAGCTTGTCAAACAGGGTGCTCACTCTTTGGCCCCAGTTTCTGCTCCCAGTGCTACTGGGCTTTGCAAGGAAGGCAGGCTGTCCCTTGGGACCTACTGGAGCCCACTGGAGCCCACAGGAGGGTGGGAGAGGTAAGATGCCACCAGGTCCTGTCCTGAGCTGCTCCCAGCCACCAGCCTCACCACATGGTGCAAGAGGGACCCCAGAACAAAGGACGGACACAGGCCAGCATGTCTGCTGGTGGCCCTGGGCACTTAGCTCATCGCAGTGAACCACACGGCCTCCTCAACCCACGCTTTCAAAGCCTCCTTCTTCGCTTCTGGCTTTCATGTCTGTAGGAACATGAGCCAGATCTAACTCATCTCCGACAGACAATTCTGACTCACCCCGTGTCAGATTTTTATGAGTGGCTGTGATAGAGTAAGATAGCAATGCTCCAACAAACGGACTATTTCCTCCCACTTGACCTCAACAGTCTTATACATTTTCTTAGCGAAAACATCTTGTCTCCTTCCATTAAGCTCATAACGTGGTCTAATAGTATACATGCGCCTTCCTTAGATGCGAAGCGATACAGAGGTCCTTTTTTTTTTTTAATTTTACAAGGTAAAGTCAGTGAACATATCCAACTTGACGAATACGTCTCTAAAATGTCAATCCAGGCAAAGCTTTTTCTGCCTACAGTTTGGAGCCTACGTAGTGACATTTTTAAAATGCTTTCAGTCCCTCAGTGAGGCTCTTAGAAGCTAGCCAGGGCTTACTACGTGCCAGGCACTGTGTCAGGTGTTGGAGCTAAAGGGAAGGAGAGCTTGGAGGCTGGCTGGGGAGGGACATCCATGACACAAGCACAGCTAGAAACGGAGGCCAGTGCTAGAAAAGAGAGAGCAGGCTGCATGGAGAGTGTGTACCATGGGGCTTGTGAGCTCACGAATAAGTGGGAGTAACTGGAGTGGGGAGATGGGGGAGAGAAGAGGGTCTTCCCATCAATGGGAATCACCTGTGCTTGGAGGCAGGTGCCATGAGAGGTCTCCACAGGAAGAAGGAGGCAGTGTGGTTGAAGGGCAGAGAGATGGGGCAGAACAGGCATCAGTCAGTTGGAGGGGTATGAATAGACTGATGGGAGGATTATGGGTGCCTTTGGAGGACTGAGAATTTGTTAGAAGATCAGTGCAGATTTCTATGGAGACAAATGCCAGGAACTGATAGGTCTTTGAAAGGTCACTCTGGCTGCCTTTTGGCAAAGGGGTTGGTAAAAGGCACTTGCAGGTGTGAACACACCAGGTGGGAGGTGAGTGCAGGAAATCGGGTGAGGGAGCATGGGAACTTGGTCCCGGGGTATATAAGGGAGAATAGCCTTTAAGGAGTTCCACAAATTGGCACCAGCTGTGGCTTCATTACAGAGCTGGAAGGGGGAGGTGGGTGTGTCCTGGAGGTTACAGAAATTACATGAGAAAGGGAAGTCTTTTTAGATCTCTTTTTCAACTAGAGGAACTCTCACCTTATTGATAGAATTCCAGAGTGGGAACCAATGATATGAGGACATCTTTGAAATGTCTGAATATGTTCTTCGACATCTTTGCAAGTGACGAGGAGACCTTGACCTTAGGAGGCCTTGGCCCTCTTTGTAGCCAGAAAGATTTCACCTACAGATTTGGGTTCTCCCTTTTAAAGTCAAGGAGTCAGTCCTTCCAAAGGACACCTCCTATCATTTTACCCTCTCATCATACCTCACGTGCTGGCATCTCCAAGACCCTCTGTTCCAGGTTGAGAGTATCCACTTTGGCCGGGCTGGTCTTGCAAAGAACACCACAACAGGAAATCTAGAGCCTATAGTGCTATTAATAACATCATCTAAGACTGTGTTTGCTACCCTCTTGGCCTCTTCCCACCATGACTCACTGAAGCTTTTTACACATTGTATCCATTATGCTATAGTTCCCAAAGCTCATCTTCTCTAGTGCCATTAGTTTTTAGGGGACCAGGCAAACCTTAAACTTGTCCCCCTTAATTGGATCCCTGTGCCCCCACAATCTCTTTGAATGCCTTTCACCATGATTCTTGAATGAGATCTGAGACCACTGCTGGTACCTAACACTTCTTGGCACCTTGTCTGCTAGGTTCTTGGAAGAGGAGGTGGCTATGGAGGTGAGTGGGAATGGGAGTGGGAGGATTTTTCCCTTCACTTCCCTTTTTGTGTTTTCAAATAATGGGTTTTGAGGGGGAGGGAAAGGTTAACCAGACCATTTATTTTCCATCTCCCATCGATAAAATGTCACACAGGAGAGAGGTGGCAGAAACGCACTTTCAGGTTAATTTTTTTACAAGGAAGATTGACTTATGAACCTACTTTGTTATTCCCTTTCATTCAATTTCCCTGTACCTCCTTTTCTATGAAGTGTAACGGTAACCCATTATTATTTTTATTGTTGGCACGTGCCTTGTGAACCATAAAGTGTACGCTATAAATGGGAGCGCTTTTCTTTTTTTTTTTTTTTTTTTTTGTAGTTTACGAAAAACTAATATTTTTTAAATTAATTTTTTATTTATTTTCAGCATAACAGTATTCATTCTTTTTGCACCACACCCAGTGCTCCATGCAAGCAGTGCCCTCTATGATACCCAACACCTGGTACCCCAACCTCCAAATCCCCCGCCCCTTCAAAACCCTCAGATTGTTTTTCAGAGTCCATAGTCTCTCATGATTCAGCTCCCCTTCCAATTTCCCCCACCTCCCTTCTCGTCTCTAACTCCCCATGTCCATGAAAAACTAATTTAAAAACATTCATCCACCAGAGTACCCAAAGGGCTCCCATATAAACTATCTGTCGTTACATTATGTCCCGATGTGGAGCTCGATCCCAGGATCCTGAGATCATGACCTGAACTGAAGGCAGAGGCTTTAACACACTGAGCCACCAGCCCCAATGTATTCTCTTCAGTACCAGAATTTGTAACCAATTGACAGATGAAAAAGGAGGCAGTCAAGTGAAAATCAATAGGTCTTAGACCTGCAAGAAATTTGAATTAGATGAATTCAGCTACTCAGGCACTGTTTCACATTTTCAGATCTCTGCAGAAAAGGGGTTAACCTTTTTACAGCATGTAAAAGAGAAGACTATAACACATACTATGTGTAAGCATGTAAATATCAAAAAATATCCCATTAGTTGCTAAGACACACAGGGCCTATATTTTCTCTCAAATTCATGAATATGTAGGAGCAATAAGTGAGAAGTGAATGTATACTTTTCACTTCGAAGTCTTTTAGAAATCTAAAATATGACTTTCTATGGTTTGTGTCTCCATATTCCTTTATTGCCAGTTTGAACAAATCCACATGCTTTGATTCAAAGGTAATAAATTCCTCTTATTTGGAAACATGATGTTTATTTTTATTCTCTCACCCTTAGCAGGTGGTTTCATTTTAGCACACTTCAGAGTTATAATTTCATGCTTATTAAAAACATTTATTATGATCTACATAGATGAATGAAACTTTTATTTTATTAAATTATTTGACAAAAAATCTGTTATTTTTAAAAATGTATTTCCTTTAGGGTTATTTTAGAGCGTTCAGAGAGGATCTAGGAGTGTGGTATTATGTAGTTTTTAAGTAGGTATGAAATGGTTATTTATAGGATTGTTTCTTTAAGGCTTATGTATATTGTCCATTATATGCTATAAAATATTTTGAAAGTAAATTTAAGGTATGTTTTACATAGTTTATTTTTTGGAAATAAATATTGAAATGACTTGTGAAATTCAGTATATTCTCAACATTAATTTATTTTGAAATTTACCAGTTGTCTACTGAACTATTATATGGCAGATATTACTTCAGACTACACTGGTAAATGAAATACTTGGCTTTGTAGAACTTTTATTTTAATGGGTGAGACAATTCAAAGCTATAAACCTTAATAAAAATTGCATAGTGCATTCAAAAAGGATGAGTACAATGGGGAAAAAGAAAAACTCGATCAGGGTGAGAAAAATCAAGGTTGCTAGGCAGGGGATGGGGAGTTAAAATTTTTAATAGGAAGATCAGGGTAGTTACAATGAAGCTGACAATTGAACAAAGGTATGGAAAGGTGATGAATTTGCGCAGAACTATCAGCAATAAGGTCACTCCAGACAAAGGAATTGGCTATCTTGAAGGCCATAAGGTTGGATCATGCCTGGCATATCTGAGGAATAGCAAGGAGGCCACTGTGAGTGACTGAAGAGTAGCAGGGAAAGAGGTCACAGAGGTTAAATGAGTGGCTAGATCATGTAAAAGCTTAGAAGTCATTGTAAAACTCTGGCTTTTATATTTGGAAACTTACTGTGTGATAGAATTTCTGCTAATAACTGAGAGTTCAATTGTCCATAAAATTTCAAGGACTCTTATTCTAGTAAGACAGAATGAAGAGAAAGAGTTCATATTTTCACATGGTGTAACAAATGCTCAGAGATGCAAGTGTAGGAAGCTATAGGATCACAGAAGAAGGCACTAAAATCACACCAATATATTTGATGACTGTGACTATATATAAATTTGTATTTTCTAGATTTTTTATAGTCATGGAATGACACTGTATATACTATTCATTGCCTGGCTTTTCTTTTCTCAGCATCATTACTTTGAGAATCTCCAATTGTAAATAGTTCATTTTGATGTTGAATAGTAATCTCTTTAATGAATAGATCATAATTTTTCTTTGCTCTATGGATGGACATTGATGAACATTTCCACTGTTTTCAATTCTTAAAAATAAAGCTGCTATGAAATTCATATACAAGTCCCTGTATGAACATAGGGCTTGTTTCTCTTGGTTAAATGCCTAGAAGTAAAATGGCTATTTTTGTAACTGCAACATATTTTGCATTTAAAAAAATTTTCAAACTATTTTCCAAAGTGGTTGTATCATGATATATGCCAACAACAGTTTAGATTTTTTGTTGCTTCTCAATCTAGCTCAGACCAAGTACAATTAGCCTTTATAATTTTAGCCATTCTAATAGATATGTAAGCATGTCTCATTATGATTTTAATTTGTATTTCTTTAATGTCTAAATGTTGAGAAATTTGTCATGTGCCTATAAGCCATCCATATACTTTTGGTGACATGTCTCTTCCATTATTTCCTTCACATGTAAAATTGGATACTCTGTTTGGTTATTAGTAAGGTTTTTTATTTTTATTCATATTTAAATAATCAGAGTAGATGTCCATTATCAGATATGTAATTTGGAAATCGCTTGTCCATCTTTACAGTTTCTCAATGGAGCTTTGATAGCTGTGTCTTTCAAGAAATATGCTACTTCTTTCCTGGTACACGGAGGTATGACTAGAACATTATCAATGTTGACCTTTGCAAAGAAAATCATGGCTTAAGATATATGTAGTCTGCAGTTGTTGGGAGTGTTCACCATCCTTGCCTCTAACTCATCTCTCACTGCCCACACATTCAGATATAGGGGAATATTGATTGACAAAATATTAATTGCCAAATAACACTAGTTAGAGAATAAGAAAAATGCAGGCACCTGATTATATAATATTACATAAATAAAATGTGTTTTTATAAGTGCTATTGGAAGTAAATTCCTCAATACTTTAATCACACAGAATGATGGAATCCTAGATTTTTTTTCTTGTATTTACTAAGAAAATGATCATTCCTCAAGTATATTAAAATGGAATAGGGAAAATTAAAAATTGTTTTAAGATGATTTGCGTGTGTTGTGCGTATGTGAGAGAGAAAGTGAGAGAGAAAGATAAAGAAAAAGAGAAAGGGAAAGACAGAGAGGTGGCTGCAGTGAATTGATGAGTTGGAGGATAGATTTTAAAGTTTTGTCTTTTGCTTTCTACATTTCTTTTTCCTTAGGTACAAGAGAACAATCAGTAATATCTCAGAAGCCTGCTGGTAACATCAGCAGAAAGAATTAGAGGTTCCCAGAAAATTAAGATGACATATAGTTTTCCTGACATAAGAAAATCATTTTTTGTCCCCAGCTATTTTCAATGATCTATACCCCACCTGTGTACTTGCCCAAGCACACTTCTTCCAAAACTTCCTGGGAGGTTCTTACAAAGAAATGCAAAAACCTCACTCCTTAAGGATTTTGAGGGAACAAGGCAATGGGAAAACTAACAGTCACCACCAGACCAGGAAATAGCCTAAGCTATTGAGACAATAAATCAGTGGTAAAACTCCTAGTGCTATTTCAAAAGCAATCAAGGCCTTGCATTCCTTGTCCCAGAAAATGAGCCCAAGACCCCATCTAGTTTCTATCTGTTCTTGAAGCCTGCAGAGTCCCTTTCCCTTGTCCAACAGTTACCTCTGCTTTATTCTAACGTTGAAGTTTCTGCCCTCGGTGGAATACAAGCTTCATTCAGGTGAACATGCAATACATATTGCACAAATACATATGTGGATGTGCATGCATCCACAACCTTATGACCAACCATACACGGAATAATAAAACTCTCCCTTCTGAGTATTCATCTTAAATACTAAATAAAAATCTCTCTCCTGTTCAAACAGTCAAGGCTTTGGAACTTATTCCCTGTGATCTCCTTGTATGTTGTAAACAAAGATTCCTTTGTTTGACAACTCCACCTGTTTCTGTGATTCACCAAAGACTGACCTCAGTTAGTTCAGTTGCTGTAATGGCTTTCACTACTCTGATTCTACCTCTGCAAGTCTCCAAATTTAACTATTTTTTCTCCCAATTCTGCATGTTCTTGGCTTTAAACTGCAACTCTGAAGAGAAGATTTGCTTGTTTAAAAAAAAAAATCAAGAAAAGGTAGTAGTAGTTAACATTGTTACTTTGAACTTCCTGCCCTAAGAGGCTCTCCTGTTCTTTCTCTTTGACTTCCTGGACTAAAACGACAGAAATTTGGCAATACATCACTCCCCAATCCAGATTACTGCCAGAACAGTTTATACTCTTAGAAAAATATTAGTTTAAAAGATCACATAATTAAATACTTAAGCATGTAGTGTAATATAGTGGTTTACAAGAAATATATTTTGGTCATCTGAATATTTGGTTTTCAACCATGGCTACTGACTCACAGCTCCTAAAACTCTTGGGATTTCCTGTGATAAGGGTGAGAGAGGTGTGTTTTGTTCTGTTAATGAAGTGACCTTCAGACCTCACTCAAGGCAAGGGCTGTTTGCCTGAAGGACCAACCACTTGGTGAAAGCCTTCACAACTTTTTGCCTCCCCTTCCTCCCAATACAGGATTATCTGGGGAGGGAAGAGGATCTGGAGATTAGATCAGCAAATGACAATGATTTAGTCAGTCATAACTATGTCATGAAGCCTCCACAGAAAAGCTGAAAGGACTGGGTTCAGAAAGCTTTTAGTTTGTGAAATGTATGAAAAGGCAGGAAGAGTGGCAGTCTTACAGAAGGTAATAGAAGCTCTGTGCCCATTCTCCATACCTTGCCCTGTGCACTTCTTTATCTATCTATTGATTTAAATCTTCTATTATATCTTTTAATAAGCTGGCAAACATAAAGTAAGTATTTTTCTGAGTTTTGTGAGTCCCTGTAGCAAATTAAAAGAACGTAAGAAGTAGGCCACTGGGACCTCCAACCTGTAGTTGCTCAGTCACAAGCACAGGTAATAACCTGGGGCCTACAGTGAGACTGGCATCTGAGGTGGGGTTGGAGATAGTCTTGGAGGACTGATCCATTAACTGATGAAATCTTACACTATGTTCAGGTAGATAGTGTCAGAATTTAGTTGAATTCTTGGAGATCCTGCTGTTGTCTGAAAATTATTTGGCATTGTTGGTATGATGTCCTAAAACCCAAAAAGATATAGCTACCTCAAAATAAGAATACGGTTGACAGCTTATATATAATAAGTGAGTATTTCAGGGATTTAAAATATACCCAAAAAATAATGTAAGGAAATAAGGAAAGATTTTGAAATAAAAACAAGAATAAGAACCTAGTGGTACTAATAGATTAAATATATGTAATCTAGTTGAATTAAGAATACAATGGATAGAATACGTAATGGATTCAATAGAGATAAGAAGTCACTTAAGGATATAGTCATCTGGATACCAGCAAAGCATTAAAATTATCAATATAAAAGAGGTGTAAGATGTAGGTGATGTGTGTGGAACAAAAGCTAGAGAAGAAATTAGATTTCCTTACTACTCATAGCCTGTTGACAAGTCCTTGAAGCTCCTCTGGGGACTCAGCTGCTTCCATGTGGACACATCCACTCAGGGCAAAAAGCATTCTTAGTCCACCCCCCAGGATACTGAAAATCTACTTTCACATGTAAAAATTACTTTGGAAACTTCTTTATCTCTACTCCCCACCCCTGCCCTCAAGATATACATTGGCAATCATCTCCCAAGCATATACCCACTGATACACATCAGAAGAGTCTCTTCCCTGAGTTTTTACTAAATAGTAATAAATGACCTTTCCCTAACAATAGCTAGCCCCCTCAAGGTCCTGGAAACCTTGTTTATAAAATACCTTGGAGGCTTGTGCTATCCCTAACCTCCTCCCAAATTGAAAGTATATAATCAGCCACTCTTCATGACCCTCTCTCTCTACTCCAAATAAATAAATAAATATTTTTAAATAAAATAAAATAAATGACTTTTTTTAAATGAAAGAAGAAAAAGGAAAGAAATATTTGAATATTAATGTACATCTATTTCTCAAGCATAAAATAGTCAAGACACTGGATTAAAACTTACATACAAGAAAAGAAAGAAAATATTCATAACTAGAGTTGACTCTATGAATCCCAAACTAGGGCATACATACCAAAGACACACAAAAAAAATCACAAGTGTTAGAGAGAAAAAAAATAATTCATTAATAAAGAAACAAGAATCAGACTGACAGAAATTTTTTAAATAACATCAGATATAAAAAAGAATGAAGTAATAGCTTTATTATCTTGAAAAAAAATCACAAATGGAAACATTTAGATCCTTATAAAATGTCATTGGCATAGGAAGGCATAATAAAAAAAATATTTTCAGGAATACAGATCACAGATAATTTGCCTTAATTTGTGTAGGCAGCACTTAAATACTAATATTATTTTAACAGTTAAAATATACTCTATGATCTTTGAGGTTGGGGAAAAGAGGATGACCAAGTCATCTTGAAATAATTCAGTTTTATGAAAAAAGTAAAAAGATCAAAAAAAAGACTTGTAGAAAAGAGAGATAAAACATATGCATAATAAAAATAAATAAATAAATAAACAGCTGGAGTGCCTGGGTGACTTAGTCAGTTCAAGTGTCTGCCTTCAGCTCAGGTGATGATCCCAGGGTCCTGGTATTGAGCCCTGCATCAGGCTCCCTGCTCAGTGGAGAGTCTGCTTCTCCCTCCCATTGAGAAAAAAAATTTGACTTATTTATTTGAGAGAGATAATCTTTAAATTTTACTTATTTATTTGAGAGAGAGTGAGAAAAGAAAAACATGCACACAGCAGAGGGAATAACAGAGGGAGAGGGAGAAGCACGCCACTGAGCAGGGAACCCCCTGCGGGGCTCTATCCCAGGACCCGGGTATTATGACCTGAGCTATAGGTAGACACTTAACTCAGGTACCCCAATAAATACAATCTTTTTAAAAAAACTAAATAATAATAAAAATAAATAATATTTCAGATAGTATGATTTTTTTAATGTGAGACTTGGTATAAAAACAGGATGACATACTTGTCTAATTATAGCAAAGACTTTGATAAGTTTAGATGCAGTAGTACATAAAAAATTTAACTTCTTTCATTAACTGATAATTTAATTAGATTAAATTAAGAGACATCAAAATTTAGAGAATCTAATAGTCCTGATCTATTAATAAATGTAGCCATCCTGACCCCAAAACAAGAGTCTTCAGTAAGTATATAAGCATAAGTTGAACATTTACACAAACAGGCCATTATTTAGGCCAGAAGTATATGCCAATAAATTCCTAGAGTTAAATATCAGGCTATATTTTCCAAGAATAAGGCAATAAAATTAGAAAACAATGACCAAAATATTAAATTCATATAATTGGAAGTTAACTTCATACCTAAAAAGAAATAATACAGCTAATTCAGAAATTTTTAGAATTACAGTACTTTGGTAATATCAACTCTCAAAATGAGTAACGGACAGGTGGGGCTAGCAAGAGACTCGTGGGAGGATTAAATCATGGGCCCCTGTATCTCAGGTGCAGTAGAAGCAGTGGATTTGGAATTTCAGTTTTTCCACAACGTTCCACCACAAGCTGGTTAGAACTGTGCAAAAGCAGGAAGGGAAGCCCCAGTAAAGTGGACTGGGGATGCCAGAAGGGGAGGCTGGAAGGGGGCGCCTGGTGCTCAGTGCCCATTACAGACCCCACATTGCAATCCCCCACAGGAGAGACTCACCAATTTTAGGCCCCACAGGGGAAGCTGGAGGTTCATCTCCTGACTTTTTGTAGGAGCTTTGCAGCTCAGCTGGTGAGAATTCTCCATCACCCTGCCTTTCTCCAAGGGACTTTCCTTCAAGCACCCTTCCCAACTTCTTCCTCCTCCATGAAATAATGTTCCTCTCCTTTGTTTCTCGCACTTGCCTGTGATGGGACCTTAGCTTGCTCAGCCCAGACTGCCATTCTCTGCTCTTCCCAATTAAACCCATGCTGCTGGTCAAATAACTGGCAGATTAAGTTTAAGGCCAATCGAACTAATAAATTCAAGAAGTTGCAAGGAACAAAATCAATATGCACAAATTAGTGGCACTCCTAGGTGCTCAGAAGGACCCATCAGAAAGAGACTGCTGAGAACGATCTCATTTACACCTGCATCCAAGATAGCAAGATACCCAGGAGGCCCCTGAACCAAGAAAGTGACAGCCCTGCAACAATGACGACAGACAGGGAGGGGTACACACGGAGATGGGGAGGCACTGTGCTCAGGGAAGAACCCACACTGGGAAAATACCTACTCTCCCCAAAACCGGCTACAGAGTCCTCACTTTGGCTCCCGAATTTCCGGACTAGGCGCAAGCCTGGAGTGGGTGTGGACACGGGAAGGACCCCGCAGGGCTGAGGTGGGGAGAGCACGAGCACCAAAGCAGGGGGACGCTCCCTGACTGCAGACCATCTGAGGAGCCCAAGGAACCGAATCCGCGAGCACACAAACACAGACAAGGACCAAGGATCACCCGAGCCCAGAAAGGGGGGACCCCACAGCCCCGCGCACAGCACAGCAGGAGGCCACGTCTCCTCACACAAAACGACGGAAGCCCCAGTGTCTACACAGGGCGCCCTTTCTCTGTGGGGTCCTGAGACCACGAACCCCTTCACAGTCCACTAAGGGACTTCTCCTCACCTCCTCCAGCGTCTGGTCCTTAGGAGGTTGGACTGCTGCCAGTGTGGGCGCGTTCTCCACAACGGGTCCGGTCAGTGTGGATGCAGAGCCACACCCTCCTCAGCTTGTCCTGTCAGGGTGGGAGGCGCCCCACATTCTCCAGAAGTCTCCACAGTGGGTCCTGAAAAGGCAGGGCTCAGGTCACAGCTGTGGCTGTGCAGCCTGGGCTCAGGGCGGGTGCTGGGGTCTGGCGCCCTCTGCAGGCGGTGCAAGGCAGTGCAGGACTGTGGGAGCTCACCCTTCAATGGAAGGTCCTGCTCCCTCCCCGGGTCCAGCTGATGCCATTTCATTCCGGAAATTCAAGCTGCATGGAGCCCAATACCCCCCAACTTCCCCCCAAATAGCTAAGGAACAATGAATTGGAAACAATGTGGAATTACAACAGTCCTTGACCCAAACAGTGTCACTGAACATGGCCCTGATGCAGACCCACACTCTGACCTCAACTTGGTCTCAAGCCTGGACCCTACCCTAATCCAAGACCCTAACCCTAGCCCCCAACCCAAACAATGTTCACAAGAATCAAGAGGTACAAACTGCAAATATCCATCAATGGCAAGTGCATAAGCAAAGTGTGGTGAAGGGTTTGAATTTGGGTTCAGGTTCAGGTTTTAGTCAGAGTTCTAATCAGGCTTTGGGTTTAGTGTTAGGGTGAGGGTTTAGAGTGAAGGACAAGGGAACAGAGTTATAGTTTAGGGCTTTAAGTTTATGATTTAGGCTTTAAAACTCAGGACTTATGGGATAAAGTTCAAGGTCAAATTTGGGGTTTGACTTCATGCTGAGATTTGGGTTCAGGTTTCATGACTTGGAGGTCTTGTTTAGGGTTTGGGTTCGTGGTTCAGGGCTTGGATCCAGGGCTCAGGTACAGGCTTTGGGTTCCATTCCAGGTTTGGGATTCAGGGTTCTAGTTTGGGCTTTAAGGTCAGCTTAGGTTTCAGTGTTGGTAGGGTTTAAGGTTAGGTTTAGGGATGACACATTTTCTTCAGTTGTCATCATGGACAAAATAATTCTATCTGAAGTTTCTAAGTCAGAAATGTATTTCATCTGGGGGCGCCTGGGTGGCTCCATGTGTTAAGCCTCTGCCTTGGGCTCAGGTCATGATCTCAGGGTCCTGGGATCGAGCCCTTCATCAGACTCTCTGCTTGGCGGGGAGCCTGCTTCCCCATCTTTCTCTCTGCCTGCCTCTCTGCCTACTTGTGATCTCTGTCTGTCAAATAAATAGAATTAGTAAAAGCTATTATATGATCTTTTACAAACCATTTCGAATCTTTGCATTCTCATGTGCCAAGACAGACAGGGATTATTTAAAACCCTGAAGAGAGTGCTCTTGCTTTTAAATTGCCTGTAACCTTCGTGTAATAGATTTATGATTGATGATAGATTTAGTTAAAATATAACTATTTAAAATATTTACTCTCAGTAAACGATTTCAACCTATGCTCATTTAAGTAACTTGGTGCATAATCCCTTTTCTATTAAACCATAGTGCAAGGACCAATGCCGCGTTTCCGAGAGAACCCCAAGCTATTTTTCTAGAATGGCCATATGCATATATATCAGGCGTCCTGTTTTCACTCCCTTTGTGGAGCACCTACCCTGGAGGTCATGTAATAACCAATGACCAAAAAAACAAACCAAAAACCCAAACATCCAGGTTGAAGTGCCATCCCTGCCTGGAGTGGAGGAGACTGCTCAGACAGATCCCAGGCAGGCATCTCAGCCCAGGCCTGTGCTGGGGAAGCTGGTTCCTGGCTTTGGGCGCAATCTGGAAGCCAGCAAACTGACGCAAGAGTGCAGCTGGCCTTTAGGACTGATGATCTTTTCGCAGCCAGGCTGCCCGTGGACACCCGCTCAGAAAGCCAGGCTATGAGTCTGCCCAGCGCAGGCGCTGGCAATGGGGCAGCATGCTAGGGCATAGCCCTGCACCCCAGCCAGGGTTCAGGCCCCTGGAGTGAGGGGGCAGGGCCGGCGCAGAGAAGGGTCTTTGCTAATTTCCAAAGCTGGAAGTGAGCTCTCAGAGGACTCAGGAGGGAGGGGGGTGGGGGCGGGGCGGGGGGGCCAGGAGAAGGGGCTTTGCTAATTGCCCAGGCGGGAAGGAGGGGCACACAGCTCCAGGGTGCTGTGCTGCAGCCCATTCGGGACTGCAGGACCCACCATACTCGCTGCCCCTGCGCTCCCACGCTCCAGCTTAGCCCCAGAGGCCACGGTGTCCTGTTCTCATTCCTGCTGCCTGCTGCACCTCCCTGCCCCATGGCTTCTCTGGAGGACCCTCTGCTCACAGGTAAAGTGACACCTCGATGCGCCCTCACCTGAAGCAGAAAACGCAGGACAGGAGCGGGGGGGGGGGGGGGGGGTGGAGTGGTCGGGGCCCAGGCTTCCAGCAACCCCAGGGCACCAGGACCACCCAGGATGCCGCGCTACACCCCCTACGCAGGGGGTTGTGCCAGGACAGCGCCACAGGAGGTACCCCCCCCCTGCCAGCGGGCAGGCTAGCCCTCATAGTTCGGCACCCCCACGTGCATGTCAGAGCCTCCTGCCATTCCCAGGGCACCCAGAACCCAGAGAGTGAGGCCTTGGGTGCTTTCTAGTGACAGATTCAAGGCAATTCTTCGACTTTGGGACTTCAGAGTTAACATAGTTTTCATTTGTGATTATTATTTTTGTGTGGGGGCCGTCGCTTTTCTTTTGACCTATGCTTGTTTTCACTCCCGGTTCTGAAGAAGCCCCTAAATCCTAACCCTGTTGAGGACTCCGAAAGCTCTCAGAGCAGCAGTGCTGGGGGACAGTGTGGACACATGGTTTGGTTTCTCCTCTGGCCTGCTTCTGTGGCAGCCCCACTCTGTCCTCCTCAGACTTCAGAGCAATATCTGAACAAGTGGAGAAGCGACCAGGGGGTCAGGAAGGTGGCCACCGAAGAGTGACTTCTCTGGAGGTTGGCTGAGCAAGCAAGTGAGCATGTTAGTCCAGCTCTGCCTGCATTCAGTATGGAGCTGAACAGGGGCCAGGGAAGGGGAGGAGGAGCAGAGAGCAGGGACAAAGGGACCAAAGAGGAGATTCAGATGAAGGGAAGTAATGGGGAGGAAAGAGAAGAAACTCTAGAAGACAGGTATGTAGAAAGGAAAAGGGATGAAGTGGGCATTGGGAAAGGGCACCACAAGGGAAGGAGAGAGGGGAAGGAAAGAGGGAGGAAAGAGGAAAGGGGAAAGGGAGAAGGGAGGAGTCAGCATGCCAGGGCTCCCCCTGCATCTGAAGAAGAGGTGGCTGGTCCAGCTTGTCAAACAGGGTGCTCACTCTTTGGCCCCAGTTTCTGCTCCCAGTGCTACTGGGCTTTTCAAGGAAGGCAGGCTGTCCCTTGGGACCTACTGGAGCCCACTGGAGCCCACAGGAGGGTGGGAGAAATAAGATGCCACCAGGTCCTGTCCTGAGCTTCTCCCAGCCACCAGCCTCACCACATGGTGCAAGAGGGACCCCAGAACAAAGGACGGACACAGGCCAGCATGTCTGCTGGTGGCCCTGGGCACTTAGCTCATCGCAGTGAACCACACCGCCTCCTCAACCCACGCTTTTAAAGCCTCCTTTTTCGTTTCTGGCTTTCATGTCTGTAGGAACATGAGCCAGATCTAACTCCTCTCCGACAGACAATTCTGACTCACCCCATGTCACATTTTTATGAGTGGCTGTGATAGAGTAAGATAGCAATGCTCCAACAAACGGACTGTTTCCTCCCACTTGACCTCAACAGTCTTATACATTTTCTTAGCGAAAACATCTTGTCTCCTTCCATTAAGCTCATAACGTGGTCTAATAGTATACATGCGCCTTCCTTAGATGCGAAGCGATACAGAGGTCCTTTTTTTTTTTTTTTTAATTTTACAAGGTAAAGTCAGTGAACACATCCAACTTGACGAATACGTCTCTAAAATGTCAATCCAGGCAAAGCTTTTTCTGCCTACAGTTTGGAGCCTACGTGGTGACATTTTTAAAATGCTTTCAGTCCCTCAGTGAGGCTCTTAGAAGCTAGCCAGGGCTTACTACGTGCCAGGCACTGTGTCAGGTGTTGGAGCTAAAGGGAAGGAGAGCTTGGAGGCTGGCTGGGGAGGGACATCCATGACACAAGCACAGCTAGAAACGGAGGCCAGTGCTAGAAAAGAGAGAGCAGGCTGCATGGAGAGTGTGTACCATGGGGCTTGTGAGCTCACGAATAAGTGGGAGTAACTGGAGTGGGGAGATGGGGGAGAGAAGAGGGTCTTCCCATCAATGGGAATCACCTGTGCTTGGAGGCAGGTGCCATGAGAGGTCTCCACAGGAAGAAGGAGGCAGTGTGGTTGAAGGGCAGAGAGATGGGGCAGAACAGGCATCAGTCAGTTGGAGGGGTATGAATAGACTGATGGGAGGATTATGGGTGCCTTTGGAGGACTGAGAATTTGTTAGAAGATCAGTGCAGATTTCTATGGAGACAAATGCCAGGAACTGATAGGTCTTTGAAAGGTCACTCTGGCTGCCTTTTGGCAAAGGGGTTGGTAAAAGGCACTTGCAGGTGTGAACACACCAGGTGGGAGGTGAGTGCAGGAAATCGGGTGAGGGAGCATGGGAACTTGGTCCCGGGGTATATAAGGGAGAATAGCCTTTAAGGAGTTCCACAAATTGGCACCAGCTGTGGCTTCATTACAGAGCTGGAAGGGGGAGGTGGGTGTGTCCTGGAGGTTACAGAAATTACATGAGAAAGGGAAGTCTTTTTAGATCTCTTTTTCAACTAGAGGAACTCTCACCTTATTGATAGAATTCCAGAGTGGGAACCAATGATATGAGGACATCTTTGAAATGTCTGAATATGTTCTTCGACATCTTTGCAAGTGACGAGGAGACCTTGACCTTAGGAGGCCTTGGCCCTCTTTGTAGCCAGAAAGATTTCACCTACAGATTTGGGTTCTCCCTTTTAAAGTCAAGGAGTCAGTCCTTCCAAAGGACACCTCCTATCATTTTACCCTCTCATCATACCTCACGTGCTGGCATCTCCAAGACCCTCTGTTCCAGGTTGAGAGTATCCACTTTGGCCGGGCTGGTCTTGCCAAGAACACCACCACAGGAAATCTAGAGCCTGTAGTGCTATTAATAACATCATCTAAGACTGTGTTTGCTGCCCTCTTGGCCTCTTCCCACCATGACTCACTGAAGCTTTTTACACATTGTATCCATTAAGCTATAGTTCCCAAAGCTCATCTTCTCTAGTGCCATTAATTTTTAGGGGACCAGGCAAACCTTAAACTTGTCCCCCCCTAATTGGATCCCTGTTCCCCCATAATCTATTTGAAAGCCTTTCACCATGATTCTTGAATGAGATCTGAGACCACTGCTGGTACCTAACACTTCTTGGCACCTTGTCTGTTAGGTTCTTGGAAGAGGAGATGGCTATGGAGGTGAGTGGGAATGGGAGTGGGAGGATTTCTCCCTTCACTTCCCTTTTTGTGTTTTCAAATAATGGGTTTTGAGGGGGCGGGAAAGTTTAACCAGACCATTTATTTTCCATCTCCCATCGATAAAATGTTTACCACTCCACACTGGAAGAATTTATATCTTTCCTTTGAATCTCCAGGAAAATCTCCCAAACCCAGACCACCACCATGTGGATTCAGCCATCTTCTGATTCACCTCCAGATTGTCTCCTCCTAACTGCTCAAGCCACAGGTTAAGGGCGAAATGTTCAATGCCCAAGCAATTAAGTGGGGAACACGTTTATCTAAGCAATTGCATGCAGCTCTCTATCTGCATACAGGGGGTCTCTCCCAAGCATTTCCAACCTCAGCAAAAGAAGACAAAGCCCCAGCAGTCTGGGGTATATATCATTCATTCATTCCTGTGTTCAACACTCATGGCGGATCCCCAGCAAGACAGTGGGAGAGCAAGGACTGGAGAAATCCTGGAAGCTGAAGTCTGAGGAGGATTTCAAATTCAAGTCAGAGATGAAAGAAACATCTGGACTTGGTCCTCAGGTACATGCAGTATTCTGAACTGAGGCTAGAACCAGAGACCATTCTAATGAAAGGCCTCTACAGGTGGGCTCCAACTCAGTTTCGTGTATATTCATTCATGAAATAGCTCTTTGGGTCAACATGCAGAAGAAAACCATTTCAGAAAACTGACAATGAGGAGAGTAAAGGGAAGCCAGAAGGCTTGTGAATGGGGAGAGAGGAGGACCCAGGGCAGGAAACCAAGAATCCCTCCCTGCCCTCCTTGCTGCCAGGGAGGTCTGAGGGACTAGTTTCCACCTGGGATCCCAAGTCCAGAACAAAAGCAGCGGGGCCACGGCGGGGGAGGGAAGGGGGTCCTCAGCACGGGCGCATGGGGCTGCGGAAAGATGGGGGCTAGCGTGCCTGCTGGCGGGGGGCACCTCGCAAGGCGCTGTCCCCAGCCCGACCCCATGAGGACCCGGGTTTGGCGCAGCGTCCGGGGTGGTCCCGGTGCCCTGGGGTTCGCGGGAGGCTGGGCCTCCACAACCCCCCTCTTCGCCCCCAGGTCGGGTCCGCGCTTTCTGCTCCAGGTGAGGGCGCGGCGCGGTGTCACTTTACCCCTGTGCAGAGGGTGGTCCGGAGAAGCCTTGGGGCGGGGAGGGGCAGCAGGCAGCAGGAGCGGGACAGCGGAGCCTCACTTGGGAGCGTACGGGCGGCGAGTCCGGTGGGTCCTGCAGTCCCGACTGAGCCGCAGCACAGCACCGCGGCGCTGCCGGCCCCTCCTCCGCCAGCCCCTCCACCTCCTCCCAGACTCTCAGCCACATCCTCTGTGAGCTCACTTCCAGCTTAGGCAATTAGCAAAGCGCCTTCTCCCCGCCGCCCTCCACCCGCCCCCGCCCCCCTCCCTCCTGAGTCCTCCGCGAGCTCCCTTTTCGCTTTGGCAATTAGCAAAGCCCCTTCTCTGCCCCGCCCCCGCCCCCTCCCTCCTGAGTCCCCGCCCTGGCTGGGGCGCGGGGGAAGCCCCGGGGGCTGCAAGCTTGACCAGCACTGGCGCTGGGCAGCCTCCTAGCCTGGCTCCTTGAGCGGGTGTCCACCCGCGGCCTGGCTGCAAAAAGATCATCAGTCCTGTTAACCCTGGCTGCACTCTCCCGTCAGTTTGCTGGCTTCCAGATTGCGCCCAAAGCCAGGAACCAGCTTCCCCAACACAGGCCTGGGCTGAGATGCCTGCCCAGGATCTGTTTGAGCAGTCTACTCATCTCCAGGCAGGGATGGCACTTCCACATGGATGTTTGGGTTTTTTTATTGTTTTTTGGTCATTGGTTATTATTACATGACCTCCAGGGTAGGTGCTCCACAAAGGGAGTGAAAACAGGATGCATGATATACCCCTCACCTCCCATGCTGTCTTTCTCTTAAATAATAAGCACTGCTGAACTATCTTAGATTCTGTACCTTCTCTCCAGCCATGAACCTATCACTGTCTTTAACTCTTGAAAACTTCATTAGACAAATTAATGTGGTGAAGGAAGCAATATGAGAAAGCCTATTAATCTGATGAGCATGGAACTGAACAAACCCTATAGATACTTTCCCTTTGATTTCTAGCCTATCAATACCTACAGTGAGTCACATACACTCAAGATTATTGTTTTTATTGTATACTTCATATATTCATTGATTTTGGACTCGTTATCATTTCGTTGAAGTGTTAAACTATGGTAATAAACAAACTTTTAATTAACTTTTCCTCCTATGATACAAATATAACTTGCACTTGAGCTTTAGCTAATTTTATGTTCTAAAATTGCCAAAACAAAATGATCAAGGTTTCTAGATTATTTACTGTATTTTCTACTATATAATATTGTTCTATCTCTTCTGTATAAAGAAAATGAATGCTTGGGGCTCTTGGGTGGCTCAGTGTGTTTAAAGCCTCTGCCTTCTGCTCAGGTCATGATCCCAGAGTCCTGGGATAGAGCCCCACATCAGGCTCTCTGCTCAGCAGGGACCCTGCTTCCCTTCCTTTCTCTCTGCCTGCCTCTCTGTCTACTTGTGATCTCTGTCTGTCAAATAAATAAATAAAATCTTTAAAAAAAGAAAATGAATGCTTGATAACTAAATGAATGCTTTACTGAACAAATTAAATATGGCAATGGCATTTTATTTTATCATGCTTCACATATTAAACTATAATATTATATCACTAGTCTACAAATAATCTACTCGCATAGTCATTTGGAAGCTTTTAGCAAAAGAATTCTTCCTCCTGATTGTAGTATAAAAGCCACAGAAATATACAGAAGACTCCTAGGATAGAAAGTTAAATCCAGTTATCCGTGATGCCTTGAGTAGGACCTGACCTATGTATGTCCTGGGATGCACTAGTAACTGTTACATGTGATAGGATTATATTTAATATATACAGTTTCATTTACTTCACAAAGGACATATAAATTTGAGAATAAAATATTTGATGAATCTATAAAGTCTATATCTATTTGTAACTAATGTGGTAGAATTAAGATGTTAATTTGAAAAAAATTTCATTGAACACATACACATATTCAATTGTTTTTATATATATAAACAGCATTATTTATTTATGTAAATAAATGCATTGTCTGTAAAATCCATTTACTTATCAATCATAAGGGTAATTTTAAGTACTAAGAATAAGAAATATGTGAAAAGATAAGTGTTCAAGAGTGCAGTTTGTGGTAATTAATACAATATGATAGGCTCATGAAAAAGATATATTACTTGAACTTAAAAGCTTCTATAATTAAGCGATGACCACTTGAAATTTGTAATTAGTCTTGCTGCAGTTTTTCCTTGCACTTATTGCCCTTCCCCAGAAGTTCATTAAGAATTTCTGTGAATGTCCTTATGTTTAATCTCATTCATAGATTCCACTGCTGCTCACAAAACAAAGCCAAAAAGAGAGGTAACTCTATGTGGCACTCCATCCACAAGCAATACATTCATAAATAATTAAAAAGCTCTCTACTTCATTTGTTACCCATTCAGCTGATAATTTAAATGAGTAACTGAGGCCATTTTATCAGCACTTTTAATAGAATGCGACTCAGAAACTTCACAGTGTTATTTAAGAAGAAATGCTCACGTGTTAAGGTTTTTATTTTTTTAAATCAACAAAATAATTTTCAAATATTAAAAGCAAATGTCTCCTTTTCCTCCAAGTTTCCTTGCTATGTCAAAGTTACAAATAAATACATTAAAATCGTATTTTGAGTAGTAGATAAAAACAAAAGTTTTGAAACTGTGGGTTGAGTGTCTGGGTTAACTTGTATAAATATCTGAACTCAATGTATTTAGACTTTATTAGATTTTTTTTAGACTATTTAAAAATACAATCTGAGATAATGACAACATTATTTTATTCATTTTAATAAATAAATTATTTTATTTATGTTTAGATATTTATTTATTAAATTAATGATTTAATATTTAATAATCTAAATTTGAAATATTTTAAATTCTAAAAATATTTATTTAATTAAATTGATATATTTAATATAAATATTTAATAAATTATTTAATCATTATTATAATTATGCAATACATTATGTATTGTGTAATAATTGCATTTTAATAAATAAATAAATGTATTATTTACATTATTTTATTTTATTTTATTTTATTTACTTGACAAAGAGAGGGAGAACGCAAGCAAAGGGAGCTGCAGGCAGAAGGAGAGGGAGAAGTAGGCTCCCAGCTGAGTAGAAAGTTCAACCTGGGGTTCCA
This sequence comes from Mustela nivalis, assembly GCF_964662115.1. Taxonomy (NCBI): domain Eukaryota; kingdom Metazoa; phylum Chordata; class Mammalia; order Carnivora; family Mustelidae; genus Mustela; species Mustela nivalis. Next base: position 856,928 of record NW_028136319.1, on the reverse strand, counting down.
TCCCACGACCCTGGGATCACCACCAGAGTCGAAGGCAGATGCTTAAGTGACTGAGCCATCCAGATGCCCAAGGCTTTGTATTCTTCGCTTCTAAATATTGATGCTCCTTCATCTCTGGAGTTAGTAAATTGATGTTGAGAATTCATATCAAAGAATTGATAGTAGCTGTTAAACAGAAACATGTAATTTAGGGGAAAAAAAAGAACAGAAGGAAGAGAAAGGCCAAAAGTCAAAAGCACATTAATATAAAATTTAATTAGATAAAAAAGCTGATATTCCTGAAGGGGGCTAATAAAAGAGCTGCAAAGAGCTGATAGGATTAGGAAAATTGTCCACTCCTGGTCATTTCATAATTTTAAACTATTCCTTATTAATAAATATACTTAGTTCCAGAAACACAAGCACATAAGAACATTTCCACCAAGTTTCCTCTAACAGCATTTACAAATTAGACGTTCAAACAATGCAGTTCATTACATGTTGCATCTGTATCTTAAAGTTTAAACACATTCTGTGACACATTTTCCAACAATTAAAATTAAAAAATATATATATACATATATATCTATGTATATATATATATACCTTATCCCTAAATGGAAAAAATATATATAGAGAGAGAGAAACCTTATCCCTAAATGAAACCTTTCTTTGTTTATTAGATTAAATAGGTAAATTAGCAACAACAACAACAACAAACAGCTAATATTATAGAGGTAGGAACAATTTACCTTTTCATTCATTGCTATTTTCTAAAAATTCCTATTTTATTTTTTTCTCAAGTCTGTCATAATAATTTTCTAAATCTCCTGCCTTATTCAATTTTTTTCTTTTAGTGGAAATCTCTATTTCATATTTATTTTCTCTTCCTCCACTCTTTGCTCTAATAATTCAATGTATTATTAGATTTTCTGTTTTTCTCTTTATCCAGATATATCTTTTCTTTCTTTTTTTTTTTTTTTTTAATAATTTGATTTGCTGGCATTTTACATCAGTACATGCTTTCTTATGGATGTTAGAAATGTCTGTGGAACTACTAGAAGAATAAACTTTTTTACCTTTAAGAAGTTTACAGTCTAGAGTGCCTGGGTGGCTCAGTTGGTTAAGTGTCTTCCTTCAGCTTAGGTCATGATGCCAGGGTACTAGGATCCAGTCCTGCATCAGCTGCCTGCTCAGCAAGGAGTCTGGTTCTTCCTCTCCCTCTGCCCCTCCCTCTCTCTCTCTAATAAATAAATAAAATCTTTTAAAAAAAGACTTACTGAAATCTGAGACTGAATTACTAAATTCAGTCTTAATAGAAGACAGCTAAACAAAGCAATAATCACAACTGGAAAATTTAGCGAGATCATGGTTTAACATTTTTGGTTGACACAGGACCTCTTTCAGTAACAACTTTCCCTAAATATCAATTTCTTTTTAAGGCAAAAAATTTTGACAAGAAATCCAGATCCTTCTGATCATTTTCATATCAATTTAAGGTGACATCCTCAGAGTATATAATCAAATATGTAATTATTCTATCTGTTGCCTTGTATATTGCCTGTATCTTTTTCAGACTCAAAGTTCCATTGAGGTAGAGTTTTTTTTTTTTTTTAAGCAGAGATTTTTAAAGTGTTTGATATATACAAGATGCTTAATAAGTGTTTACAAAGCCTATGTATTACAGAAGCTTTAAACAGGCTTTAAAATAATGTAGGTGATATTAGTGGTCATATCAAACAATTTTTAGGTTTCAGTCATGTAAATAACTACATTTCTCAGAGACAGAGAAACATACAAATGGTCTGGGTCCAGTAGGATAATGCTAGCATGTGTTGTAAATTCTTTTATATGACCTTATTCTTGCAAGAATTGGTTATGTGGCAGAAAAAAAGGTATCACTATCTTATACTTTATTATTTAAAGAGATTTATGGAAGTCTTAATTTCTTACACTACCCCTTTGTTTCAGTGGACCCAATTTCCGTGGTAATGGTGAGAGGAAAGTAGGCAATTTAGGCAGCAGCAAAAATCTCCTACAAGGCACTATAAAATAAGGCTTGTTCTAGATCATGGGTCTGTCCAAAGGGGAATGTTAAGGGGTAGAATGGATGATGGATGCATTGTGGACTTATAACTTTAAGATTAATACTGTTATGCCCCAATAATGGGTCTATGATTAAAGGAGCGAGACTGATGTAAAGCAAAGGTCAAGCAAAGCTTTATTTCATGCGAAGCATCAAGAATCTAACCGAACGTTTGGGGCCACACCTCTTATGAGAGAAGGCAACCCTTTGCTGTTTCACAGTCTAGCTTTTAAGGGCAAAGGCCATGCAGTCAGGCCTGGCCACGCACAGGTGACCAATGAGATTTTAACACACACAGGAAACTCCACAGTGAGGCTAGGTGACCAATTGAGGTTCAATTTACCCTAGTATAGACATTTGACCCAGCCTATTACACCTTGATTAGGATTGGTGCAAAAAAGGTTCCCAAAGGGCGGAGGAGTGGGGCATACTCCTTAGTATCTAGGGAGACAATATGCAAACACCGCCCCCCTCCCGCTGATTGATGTCTCCACCTGGCCTGACCCACCCTTGTATATGGGCTTTGTTACCTGGAGCTGATTTCCAGGACTTGTTTTTAAGTGAACCCCCTGGGGGAAGGGGAGCAAGGACAGTTTAAGGGTTAACCTCAATGAAAGCCTCTTGCTAAAATATAAAAATATAAAATAGGTCCTTACATTACAACAACTCAGTAGGGAAAGTCCCAGTGTGGTGATAAAAGAAGTGAGGTAACTTGCATTGCACAGTTTTTTTTAAAACGTGTAAGTTGTATTTTTCCGTGCCATTACATCATACTTTATCTTCATCTCTGTCTACTAGTTTAAAACTAGTTAAACAAACTCAACAATTTTTTAAAAAATATTTTATTTATTTATTTAAGAGCAAAAGCCAGAGAGAGAGAGAGAGAGCATGAGCAATATGGGGCTCGATGCCAGGACTCTTGAGATCCTGATCTGAACCAAAGGCAGACACTTAACTGACTAAGCAAATGAGACTCCCACAAACTCAACAATTTTATAAAATTTTTATTTGTTGGGGTGCCTGGCTGGAACAGTCAGTAAAATATGTAAATCTTGATCGTGGGGTTGTACGTTTGAAATCCACCTTGGGTGTAGAGGTTTTATTTAAAAATAAAATCTTTAAAAATTTTTTTTCATTTTTTTATTTAAGCCATTGTATGGCAGTGTTGATCACTATATTGTACACCTGAAAGTAATATTAACCTTATTTTAACTAACTACAATTTAAATAAAAACTTTAAAAATAAAATAAAAATAATAATCATAAAAATAAAAAAGAGGAAAAATTATTTGGCAGGCAATTTTCTTAATTGCATTATTATTTATTATTATCATAGTCTGTGTGTGTCGGTGGGAAGTGGCTGGTATTACAGTGAGTTCCATATCTGTGTTACACTGAGGTCCATGTCTGTAGTCAGTCTTTTTTTTCTTTTAGTTTATTTTCAGGGATCCAAAATTCATTGTTTATGCACCACACCCAGTGCTTCATGTAATAAATTCCCTCCTTAATACCCACCACTGGGCTCACCCAACCACCTGCCACCCTCCTCTTCAAGACCCTCAGTTTGTTTCTCAGAGTCCACAGTCTCTCATGGTTTGTCTCTCCCTCCGATTTCCCCCAGCACACTTCTCTCCATCTCCCAGTGTCCTCCACGTTATTCCTTATGTATTGAGTCTTATAAAAACTTTTATTTCTTTCCCTATTCTGCTTTGCATATGCTTACCTTAGATGTTAAAATGTTATAAACCTCTCCTGCCTGGTCCATTTTCTCTCTATTCTCTTATGATTTCTCATGCTCTCCCTGCCAACCCCACATGCCTTACAATATCTGGATATGACTAATTTCTTCCTGAGCTACTTTATTCTACTCTGCCATATGGTTGCCCTTCCCTCTTCTGTACCATAATTCTGTACCATAACTTCTATCCCCTGCATTTGTGCTTTAACAATACCTAATTCTTTTCACTACATCTGTATCTTTGAGGTCAATACTCAGTAGTGCAATCGCTGGGTCATAGGCTAGCTCTATTTTACTGGAAAGAAGGGCCATATGCACCCCAGTGTTCATAGCAGCAATGTCCACTATAGCCATTCTGTTGAAAGAGTCAAGATCCCCTACAACAGACAAACGGATAAAGAAGATGTGATCCAAGGATACAATGGAATATCACTCAGCCATCAGAAAGGATGAATACCCAACTTTTGCATCAACATGGATGGGACTGTAGGAGATTATGTTAAGTGAAATAAGTCAAGCAGTGAAAGTCAATCATCATATGGTTTCACTTATTTGTGGAACCTAAGGAATAGCATGGAGGACATTAGGAGAAGGAAAGGAAAAATGAAGTGGGGGTATTGGAGGGGGAAATGAAACATGAAAAACTATGGACTCCAAGAAACAAACTGAGGGTTTTAAAGATGAGAAGGATGTGGGGATGGGTGAGCCTGGTGATGGGTATTAAGGAGGGCACATATTGCATGGGGCACTGGGTGTTTTACACAAACAATGAATCATGGAACACTACTTCAAAAACTAATGATGTATTGTATGGTAACTAACATAACATAATTTAAAAAAAAAAGGAGGGGGACAATACCTAACACTCAATCTTTGCTAGTTTCTTGTTTACCTCCTTTTAAGAGTAAGCTCATTAGTGTTTTTTTTTTTGGTTTGTTTTTTTTTTTGTCTCAACTAAAAGAAGAAAAATAATACACATTATTTTGAAAACTTTTTGAACAGTGTACAAACGTTAGTCAAGTCCACAATGTCTCATCTCTTCTTCCTCCTAACATGGCTAAGTTGAAAAACCCTTTATCTGGGAAAAGATCATTGTCCAGCCACCTTGTGTAAGATTTTGGCTTTAGGTTAGATTATCCTTTCTTTCCTTTTCTGAAAATAAGTTGAAAATATTAATAGCCTCAGTTTTTCTTCCAAAATATGACTGCTTCTTTACCAAGTGCAAAAGCAACCCATTTTGACCATAGTAAACAGCTTGGACCTACTTTTTTTGGCTCACTGTTTTAGTGAGACAAGTGGAGTGAAGATGACACACCATTTCCAAATGTATTAATAATTGGTAGACCATACTTCTAAATTGAAGATTTGTTGCCATTAAACTACGACCAGACTCGCTATAATTACAGAGGTAAATTCTTTATATTTACTATATTTGAAATTACCATATAATACCAAAATAAAATTATGATTATGTGAAGAGTCTGTAATATTAAGAAGATGACTTTGAAATGATTGCTTATCTAAATGAAATTTCCCATTTTATAATCTTGTATAAGCTTCCGTTGTCATTTCCTATTTAAAATCTATTAGAAGGCACTCTTATTTTCCCTTAAGTGGGAAGTCAAATGTGGAACAAATTCATCCCAAAGGAACTGATTCTATGTTCCACTGAAGACAAGGTGGCTTCCATGTGGCATTTTGCCTCTTGCATATTGTTCATCTCCTACAACAAATGGGGGTATGCTTTTTAGTAAACTAATTCAACTCAATTAGAGACATTGTCTTCAAGGGATAACATCATAGAGACTAGAATCAGAATCATACTTTTGGGAAAATTGGGCCCAGGATTTTTGTTTTGTTTTGTTTTGTTTTGTTTTAAGATTTTATTTATTTATTTGACAGACAGAGACCACAAGTAAGCAAATAGCGGGGGGGGGGAAGCAGGCTCCCTGCTGAACAGAGAGCCTGAGAGCCTGATGCAGAGCTCGATCCCAGGGCTCTGAGATCATGGCCTGAGCCGAAGGCAGAGGCTTAACCCACTGAGCTACACAGGTGCCCCTGGGCCCAGGTTTTGATGGCTTCTTTCCTCAATCTTATAAAACCTATTTGAACTCTACTGGATGCCAGAACTGCTTAAAAATATTTGGTCCCTTGTAATTTTAACCTTCCAGTATTCAATGCACCTGATCCATGTAATATCCTATAGTATTTTTGTCAAATGAAGACTCTCAAAGTGTGTTTCTTGGGAGACACTTTTCAATTGGTTGCTTACATTTCTGCATTTATTATTTGTTCTAGGCCATCCTTTGAAGATGGTTGTATTGAATAGAGTTGGAAGACAGAAATAGTATCTTTTTTTTTAACTTAACCTGTTGTGTTTGCAAATATTATCTGCCTCTGTTTTGATTCTTCTTGTGGGAACTGAGGCTCAGTACTGATATATAACTCCCATCCCTACACACACACAAACACACACACACACACACAAACACACACACACACACACACACACACAAATAATGTTAATATTCTGGCTACCTCTATTGCTGTGAAAAATAAACTATATTATTTCTGAAACATGAGTCTGCGTCTTCTATCAACACCCAAGAAACTACGGCAGACTCATACACCAGCTTTCAAATAAGAGAAAATAATCTCAGATGCTTTATATTTTTTGATAGTGTTACCTACTTCTGAACATATGACTGAGCACATATAAAGCTGGAGCCATGACCATTTAGAGCTTCTTCTGTGGAAGAACTATGCATTCACTAGTAAACAATAGTAGTTTCATCTTTTTTTTTTTTTCCTCCTGGACACCATTTCCTCTCTCAAACTGTTGCTCAAATTGGATGGAGTCTAAGGTCCTTTGAGGAAATTTTTGTTTAATGATTCAAAATAAAATAGGAAGAGTCTAAAGTGCTAAAAATACTTCTAGATAAAAGGTATAAGATCATGCCAGAAAGGATAGTAATTTTATCTAACAACTGCCTGTTCACCCCTTTTTTGTTCATTAACTAATCTCCAAATTCCTGACTAAATCCCTTTTGTAAGCCAGAATGTGAGCTAAAAACTGGGATTTTAAAAAATGTTCATTTGAAATCCAGTTAGTTAACATATATGGTTGTATTAGATTCATGTGTACAATATAACATATAGCACTCAGTGCTCATCATGACAAGTGCTCTAATTAACCCCCATCACTTATTTAATCCATCACTCCTTTCAGATCCCGTCAAGTAACCATCAGTTTGTTCTCCGTAATGAAATGTCTGTTTCTTGCTTTGTTTCTCTTTCTATGTCTTATTATTGCCCCTTTGCTTGTTTGTTTTGTTTCTTTTATTCCATATATGAGTAAAGGTATTTGTCTTTCTCTGACTGACTTATTTCACTTTTAGCATTATACTGTCTAGTTCCAACCATGTTATTGCAAATGGCAAGATTTCAGTCTTTTTTATGGCAGAATAATATTCCATTGTATATACATACCACTTATTCTTTATTTATTCATCAATTGATGGATACTTGGGCGCTTTCCATATCTTAGCTTTATAAATAATGCTGCTATAAATATAGGGGTGCTAGCATCCCTTTGAATAAGTTTTCTTATATTCATTGGGTAAATACACACCAACAGGTTTGTTGGATCAAAAAGGACTTCTATTTTTTAATTTTATGGAAATTCCATACTGTTTTCAAATATGGCTGTATCAGTTTGCATCACCACCAACAGTTCACAATTGTTACTTTTTCTTTTTTTTTTTTTAAGATTTTATTCATTTGACAGAGAGAGATCACAAGTAGAGAGAGAGAGAGGAGGGAGCAGGCTCCATGCCTGGCAGAGAGCCCGATGTGGGACTTGATCCCAGGACCCTGAGATCATGGCCTGAGCTGAAGGCAGAGGCTTAACTTACTGAGCCACCCAGGCAGCCCCCACAAGTGTTACTTTTTCACATCCTCTCCAACACCTTTTGTTTCTTGTAGTGTTGATTTTAGCCATTCTGACAGGTGTGAGGTGGTATCTCTTTCTAGTTTTGCTTTGCAATTTCCTGATGATACATGATGATGGACATCTTTTCATGTATCTACTGAACATTTGAATGTGTTCTTTGGGGAAACACTTGTTCATGTCTTCTATCCATGTTTTTATTGGATGATTTGTTTTTGGATGTTGACTAAAAACTGGATATTAAGTAACACACAAGACAGGTTTCCTTGAGCTTAAATTTTATTTGCATGAGTATCATTAACAGGAAAAAATATGCATATGGGTATGTACAAGTGTGTTTATGTATACATCTATCTATCTATCCTCTATCCCATGTCTTCTAATTGTGGTAAATCCTGTAAGGTGGGGAATGGGATAGTCTGAAGAAATATGCTTCTGGATATGCTGGATAAGCAAATTTAATTGCACTCAGATGCATTGGATATAAGTGAATCACTCAAATGAGTTATTTAATATTATATAGAAACAAATTAAAAGTTTATGTAGTTGAAAATAATAGGTAGTTAAAATAATTTTTTTGTTTGTTGTTTTTGTGTCTTTTTTTGTTTATATATACTATGGTGTGAATGTTTATGTCTCCCAAAATCATATTATGAAATCTAACTCTGGAAGTGCTAGTATTAAAACATAGGGGCCTTTGGGAGGTGATTAGGTCATAAGTGGGATTACAGTCCTTTTAAAGGAGACCCCAGAGAGTTCTCTTGCTTCATTCATCATGTACGTTTACAGTGAGAAGATAGCCATCTATGAGGAAGTGGGCTCTCCCTGGATCTGCCCATTCCTTAATCTTGAACTTCTCCGTTCTAGAACTGTGAGAAATAAATTCCTGTTCTTTATAAGCTATTAAGTCTATATCATGTCCATTATAGCAGCCTGCATGCAGAAGGACACTATGACCTAAAATGAGAGCAATAAATATAAAGTTTCAGTAAAGTCAGTTGGTACAATGTTTTTTTTTTTTTAATTAGAGAAGACATGCTGCTTCATGTTAAACCTTGATATTGTATATGTTTCTTGAAGGGCCACTTCTTACTCCTTTGTGTGTTTTCCACAAAGTCCAGGATGATGCCTTACATAAAGGTAATATTTTATAAATACTGTTGGAAATATATACTTCTCTAAAATCTTATTTTGCCTACAGATTACTAGGATCCACTTTGCCTTGTGTAGAATATTTGAAATATATTAAGAACAGAATGTCTCTCTAAATAACATTTAGAATCATCATTAGTTTATGACTCCTGACTGATTTGTTTATGCAGTGATACTTACTGCAAGAACACTGAAGTTTGTAATATAATTTTGAATTAATCACCAAGCTAGTTTATTTTAACTTATGAAAAAATAATTTCTCATGTTGGTTTAATTCTGCTCTTATGTTATGGTCATGACATTTTCATTAAAATAAAGTAGAAAATAGAAGTAAATAATAAATGAAAAATAAAAATAAAAAAATAAAAAAATAAAAGCAAATCTCTTGTGAAATGTTAAACTTTTCTTACTTATTTTGTTTTGCTTTTCTTCTACCATGCTGGCAAAGCTGTATATTGCAGATAGGTACAATTTTCTAGGTGTTAGGTTTGTTACTTTTGCTAAAATTTTCAAAATATAAGGAGTTGAATAGTCATGGATTGTTTATTAAACTCCTTATCTACACATATAAAAATAAAACAATGATGGTGACCTGGGTATTTCTAAAATTGTATTCTGTTTTTCCATATTATGGTTTACAATGTAATTAATAAAGATTCTGCATATATTAACATCATCCCATTCTATCTCATCTGTATGTCCATACAGAGCATGTATGATTTCTATTCATTGCTATGTTGTGGTGAAGAGATTGTCTGAAGTAGCCTATATTTATGCAGGTAGATCTTAAGCTACGGTGCTCTTGTTTATTTGCTTGTTCGTGATCAGTATGTTTGAAAGATGGTAACTATTGCATCAGGTGTGACGATTAAAAAATATTATTGGTGCCTGATACACTGTGATAAAATAGGTAAGTCAATTCATAATTTGTTAATTAAATTAGAAAAGAAATTCCTTTGGATTTGTTCTTTATTAAGAGTTTTTTTTTTTTTTTAACGAATGCCTTGGGATGTTTTTTGTGTAATATATATCACATGCCTCAACCTTTAAATTTGAATGTAGAAAAGAGTTATCAGAATGAGCCTAGAAAATATTGTTATGGGGGCGCCTGGGTGGCTCAGTGGGTTAAGCCGCTGCCTTCGGCTCAGGTCATAATCTCAGAGTCCTGGGATTGAGTCCCACATTGGGCTCTCTGCTCAGCAGGGTGCCTGCTTCTTCCTCTCTCTCTGCCTGCCTCTCTGCCTACTTGTGATCTCTCTCTGTCAAATAAATAAATAAAATTAAAAAAAAAAGAAAACATTGTTTTGAAATATTTTTGTTCTGTTGTATTATGTTAACTTAGGAAATAATGGTAGTTATTTTTATTAGCATTTCCTACTTTCCACATGCCCTTACAGATGAGATATCATGTTTTTCCTACTCTTTTTATCGTGGTTGTTATATTCTTCATGATCAATAACAATCAATGAAAATTCCTTACATTAATTTTCTTTGGGAAAGTGATATTTTAGCAGGAATCCATGACCTAAAATTTTAGCTGTTGTTCTTCCAGGAGATGAGACTATCAATGTTCCCGAAATTTCAAGAAATAGAACTTATTAATTGTGTTGGTTGATGTTTATTGTCTCTGAACTTAGAGGTGCATAATTCAATTTAAAATTTATTTTGGGGGCGCCTGGGTGGCTCAGTGGGTTAAAGCCTCTGCCTTTGGCTCAGGTCATGATCCCAGGGTCCTGGGATCGAGCCCCGCATCGGGCTCTCTGCCTAGCAGGGAGCCTGCTTCCTCTTCCCTCTCTCTCTGCCTGCCTCTCTGCCTACTTGTGATCTCTATCTGTCAAATAAAATAAATAAAATCTTAAAAAAACCGGAGTGGACATTATGGGGGTGCTTATCTGAAATTGAGGGACATTATAAAAAAATAAAAAATAAAATTTATTTTGAATTGAAAACAAGATCTTACTAAAGTTTAGGCATCCCACTTTATATCAGGCCTCCAGTACATTCTAATTTATTTATAGAAAATATCATAAACATGAATGACACTTTTCCTATTGCATTTATATGAAACTGCAATGACTCAAAGATGTCAGATTTGAAAAGCACTACCTTTCTATAATTTCTGTTTCTTAGGAGGAATGGATATACCATTTTAGCTCAATTATCCAACAGTATTCAAAACCACCATGAATTTTAAAACATAGTTATTACACCCTAAAAATCAAGTATGAAAATGTATAAACAACCAAATCTCTATCTGTAAATGAAATACTCCCACACAGACGGGTTTTAAAACTTTCTAACTTAAGGAATTTGATAGCACAGACTCAGGGTAGTAGTTTCAGTGCCTACAGTATACTTTCAGGGAGAGAGTAATGTAAGCTCTGAGTCACTTTCTGCCTAGAGATGACCTAATAGTGGTTCTGGCATTGTTTGTTTGTTTTTGAAAATACGTTCCTGGGCGTCATTCAGAAAATGCAGATTTTGGCATCTATATAAATTAAGGATGATCTTTTTGAACTTTTGTCTTTCATTACATCAAATTAACATAATTGGACAGAAATTCCACTAAATTAAGCATTGTTAGGAAATGTGTAAATTGGAGCTACTCAAATTAGTTGCTCTTTGAACTATGTGCTGTTGGTTCAGGATTAGATAAGGAGTTTGAAGGCAAACCTAAATCATTGCTTCCTTTTTTGAGAGATTCTCAGCATATTTTCTTAAAATTAGCTGAAATAAACAATGTGTTTAGTCGCAAAGTGATTTGCATTTTTGCACAAACTCCCTATCTCCTTGAGAATTATAACAGATATTTCATGAAACATCATTGATCTTTACTTTGTTACACTGCTGTAAAGTACATTTAGAGTTGCCAGTTAAAGGTGTTAGTGTTGAGATGAAATGTCATGCATTTTTCTTCACTTCCATGCAAATGAACACAGTAAATTATTAAGACACAATGAAGAAAAAAAAATTGACAATGAGTTCCAGATTTTAAAAATCACTTGCCATTCAATCCAAATTGTGAGTTTGATCAGTTACCGAACACTTTATAATGCACCCCCGGTAATTTTACAGAGATTACTTTTTTCTTACCAATTCTTGATTATTCTGTCTTGCAATGCAGAGAAAGCTAACTAATTTAAAATAAACTTCCGTTAATTTTGATTGTTATAAACTTAAAATTGACTAATTTCCATATACAGAGTTTAAAATGTTCACAATTTACATTAAATATATATTCTGTGTATACCTTGGAAAAATTATACTGAAAATTGAAATTAAAATGATGTTGTATATAGCTGCAAGAAGCTGCCTGTCCCATTTCATCTTACTATATAAGTTGTGTCAGGTAATTTATAAAATCCCTGCTGCATAACAAATCTATTTTTTGTTGGAATGGGTAGTAATGTTTCTTCTTATTTCGAAATAAGAGTTGGTCTATGAGTGCCTCTGCAACTGTATTTTTCCTAAGTGGCTTCATGGTCCTGAACTGAGAAAGCTCAGAGCATTAAACATCAAAGTAATATATTTTGACACAATTAGACATCAAGGAAATGCAATTAAAATGACACTGAGAGGGCGCCTGGGTGGCTCAGTGGGTTAAGCCGCTGCCTTCGGCTCAGGTCATGATCTCAGGGTCCTGGGATCGAGTCCCGCATCGGGCTCTCTGCTCAGCAGGGAGCCTGCTTCCCCCTCTCTCTCTCTGCCTGCCTCTCCATCTACTTGTGATTTCTCTCTGTCAAATAAACAAATAAAATCTTTAAAAAAAAAATGACACTGAGATATCACTACACACTTACCAGAATGGCTAAAATAAAATATAATGACAAGCCCAAAAGAAAAAAATATACCATTTGATGATACACAATGGCAAGTTGTACCATAACTTAACCATCTCAGACTAGTGTAGTGTTAAATTTGTTTTTCTAAGCCATGTTTTGGGTCACTTACCACTTCTCAAGGATATAAAGTGCTATCATTTTACTTAAAACTGTGAAATTTGGTCAGATTTAAATTTCAATTTATGTTAAAACATTCTGTAAACTGTGTTAGACTTTGACATTTGTTCCCTCAGTTCAGTGAATAACACTATATCATATTCTGAAAAATACGCTAATTTTTATTTTGAAAAATATCCCTTTTTCCTCTTATGGTAATTATTAATATGAATTAATAGTAGAATTTGATATGGTCCAATATGACCATAAATACTTTATAGTATATTATCAAATTTAATAATGAATATAATGTACTTCTTTGGACAATTTTTAAAGACCAGTCTACTCTTAAAACAAAAAAAATGGAGATGCACTTCTTTAGTTCACACAAATTTCATTTTATTATATATAACCTCAGATAAATTTCAACAAATCATAATTTATTAAAATCATGTCTACTTAAAAATCTCATAGAAGAGTTAAACCATCAAAAATAAAAATAAACACACACAACACACACACATCACCCATGTATTGGCAAATCACAATTGCTTTAACAATACATTAGGCATTCCACAGTTAAGGGCTATCAAAATTTCCATCAGTGACAAAAAGATTTGTATCCAAATGGACTGATTTTCCAGAATCCAAGAAAAAGTCTCCTAGGATTTATTTAAAGGTAAATATTTGAACAAATACTTCTTAAATTTAGGATATTCAGAACATACGATTAAAGAATATTTGCAGTGCAGACTATATTCAATCCTTCCTTCAAAATGTGCCTTTGAGTACATAATTCTGTTTTCTCGATCTCAATTGAGCTGTCTTCCAAGGAAGTTTTCCAAAATGTGTGTCTCTGTGTGATAAATGTTCTAAGACCTAACATGCTTCATTGTATTTTTACTGTGCTCTCAAATTTAATCAATAATTTGGATTGATGTATAATACCTAGTTTCAAATATCTTTTCCATCTATAAAAACTCCCAGCTGTCTCTTTATATGCTATTACTATTGAGAATTGTGCTGTCAGTATTATTCTTGTACATTTTAGGTGATCTGTTCTTCTCTTGGGCATCATTTATGCTCTTCTCTGTTTTTGATATTCTTAAAACTCACCATAATGTATACGAGTGGTTTTTAGTGTGTGTAGTTTTTGTTTTGTTTTGTTTTGTTTCTGATATCTCGTGTTTGGCATCATTTTAAGTCTGGTATCTTTTATCTTTCTTTAATTCTCCAAAATTTATCTCAGTACTTATTTAAATATTTTCTTTATTTTTTTTTCTCTTCTGCTGTATTTGGGCAGAAGTCATTAATTTGTTTGTTTGTTTTTCCCAACTCATTTATTCATTTTACAGCTATATTCATCTTAGTCTCCATTTATTGTATTCTTTATTTCAACAATTTTCACTTAATTTATATTCACAGTATAGTATCTTTCTTTTCCTTGTATATGTATATCATTATTTTATCATATACTTTTAAGCTATTTTTAAAAATATTTTATTTATTTATTTGACAGTGAGAGATCACAAGTAGGCAGAGAGGTGGGCAGAGAGAGAGGAAGAGAAGCAGGCTACCTGCTGAGCAGAAAGCCTGATGTGGGGCTTGATCCCAGGACCCTGAGATCATGACCTGAACGGAAGGCAGCGGCTTAACCCACTGAGCCACCCAGGCGCTCCTTTTAAGCTATTTTTTAAAAGTACAGTCATTCTTTTTTTTTTTTTTTAAGATTTTATTTATTTATTTATTTGACAGAGAGAGATCACAAGTAGACAGAGGGCAGGCAGAGAGAAAGAGAGGGAAGCAGACTCCCTGCTGAGCAGAGAGCCTGATGCAGGACTTGATCCCAGGACCCTGAGATTATGACCTGAGCTGAAGGCAGTGGCTTAATCCACTGCGCCACCTAGGCGCCCCTAAGCTATTTTTTAAATTCCTGTTCCCATAACACTTGGATTGGCATATAAAGTTAACCACATCATATTTTTTAGGTAAGTAATTGTACTTTTTATGTGCATAGTTATTTTGGTCCATGAGTTCAGCTCTTCTTAGGATCATCAAATCTCTGTAAAGTCTGGGTATGCTAGGATTTTCTAAGCAACAATAAAATACATTGAAACCTGGTAGCTTAATTATAATAATGTTTTCTTTCTCGATCATTCACAATAGTATTCCATTCTGAGTAGCTTCCTTCTATTTTGCAGCTATAGTGTTTGGAAAAACTTGAATTATGATATTACTGTGATAATGTGAATTAGTCAGGGTTTTTCAGAGAATCGGGAAGAGAAAAAAAGGAAGATATTCTCCAGGGCCAACTCTAGAAGTGACTATTAAAACATCTGTCCAAATTCAATTGAACAAAACTCAGAAATGCCATCTCCAGTGAAATACAAAAAAGATTATATATAGTTCTGGGCACACACATCTCATTTGACCCAATGATGTATATCAATGAAAGACTGAAGGCCAATCACCACTCCATGGGAGAATTTAAAAATAAATTTACTAATGAGGCCAAGAATTCAGAATCACAAATACTTCAGAACTAATAATAACTGCCTTCACTTGATGTTATTCTATAAGATAAATCCTACGGTCAAGTTTCAATTTTAAATTCTTAAATCCTTATGAAGAAGCATCATTTGGAGGGAGCAGTTTTCATAATTTATCATCCATCAGCCTTTTTTAAAAGATTTTATTTATTTATTGGACACAGAGAGAGAGAAAGAGAGCGAGAGAGAGAGATCACAAGTAAGCAGAGAGGCAGGCAAGCAGGGAGGGAAGCAGGCTTCCTTTTGAGCAGTGCCCGATGTGGGGCTGGATCCCAGGACCCAGAGACCATGACTTGAGATGAAGGCAGAGGCTTAACCCACCACCCACGTGATGAGAGAGCCACTCAGGTGCCCCTCATCCATCAGTCTTAATTGATTGGAGGAAAATGTGTGGAGGAATAATGCCTTAGGGAGCTAATCTCTCTAAAGAATTTTCAAGTCTTTACCCCTTCAAGGTTTTGTACAGTTCTGATAGCCTCTAAACATCCAGCGGATTTCTACAGTGACAGGCCTGTTAAAACCTGTCTTCAAACCAGGAATAGAGCTTGAAACATACCAGTCAAGGGCAACTTTGAGTATTTTAAGGCGTTTATCATCATTTCTTTGTTTTTGGTTAATATCTGAAATAGTTCCATATTACACTTGCATAATTTCTCCAGAGCTGACTTTGAAGGAGGCATTCAGTTCCAGCTAGTTCCATATTTTGGCAAGAACTATACTTCTATATTAAAAAAAAAAAAACATATTTTAGGGCGCCTGGGTGGCTCAGTGGGTTAAAATCTCTGCCTTCGGCTCAGGTCATGATTCCAGGTTCCTGGGATTGAGTCCCACAGTGGGCTCTCTTCTCAGCTGGGAGCATGCTTCCATTCCTCTCTCTCTGGCTGCCTCTCTGCCTTCCTATGATCTCTGTCAAGTAAATAAATAAAATTTTTAAAAAAACATATTTTATACCAGTTATTCATGTTTATTAACTAAGATATCACAATACAAATAATACAAACAGTTGCTCTTTATTAATACCTTCAACCAAGATCAAAAAATATGTCATATTTTCTCCAAAAATTTTATATCATCTGATAGGTCAGATATATATAAAATTACATTTAAAGTTTTAAAAATATCAGCAAATATTTTCATTTAAATGCCAATTTGAAAAGAAATCTACTTTTCCAAACACGACTTTTTATCCTATTTATTTCGAATTTTGTCAACAACTGATAAAATGTTTAGCGAGACTATAAATGTTAGATCGAAAAAAATGATTAATAGATGTAGGTTCAAATTATTATGTTCCATTAAAAATGATTTAGTCTTTGATGAACATCTGTTTGGTAATATGTTGTATCCAGATATAGTAAATTAAAGACATATATAAAATTATAGGGAAATGACATCTTCCGTTCCATTATGAGTAGAGCTTTTAAAATGCTATTTGCCACAACCTGTCATCTTGTCATTATGTAGCATTATGTAGCAATTAAAAAATGTATACTCTTCACTTAGAAGTCTTTTGGAAATCTAAAATATGACTTTCTAAGGTTTGTGTCTCCATATTGCTTTATTGCCAGTTAAAACAAATCCACATGCTTTGATTCAAAGGTAATAAATTCCTCTTATTTGGAAAAAGGATGTTTATTTTTGTTCTCTCACCCTTAGCAGGTGGTTTCATTTTAGCACACTTCAGAGTTATAATTTCATGCTTATTAAAAACATTTATTTTGATCTACATAGATGAATGAAACTTTTATTTTATTAAATTATTTGCCAAAAAATCTGTGAGTTTTTAAAATGTATTTCATTTGAAGGGTTATTTTAGAGCATTCAAAGAGGATCTAAGAGTGTGGTATTATGCAGTTTTTAAGTAGGTATGAAATGGTTAATTATAGGATTGTTTCTTTAGGCTTATGTATATTGTCCATTATATGCTATAAAATATTTTGAAAGTAAATTTAAAGTATGTTTTATGTAGTTTATTTTTCGGAAAAAAATATTGAAATGACTTATGAAATTCAGTATACTCTCAACATTAATTTATTTTGAAATTTACCAGTTGTCTACTGAACTATTATATGGCAGATATTACTTCAGACTACACTGGTAAATGAAATAATTGGCTTTGTAGAACTTTTATTTTAATGGGTGAGACAATTCAAAGCTATAAACCTTAATAAAAATGGCATAGTGCATTCAAAAAGGAAGAGTACAATGGGGAAAAAGAAAAATTCGATCAGGGTGAGAAAAATCAAGGTTGCTAGGCAGGGGATGGGGAGTTAAATCTTTTAATAGAAAGATCAGGGTAGTTACAATGAAGCTGACAATTGAACAAATGTATGGAAAGGTGATGAATTTGCGCAGAACTATCAGCAATAAGGTCACTCCAGACAAAGGAATTGGCTATCTTGAAGGCCATAAGGTTGGATCATGCCTGGCATATCTGAGGAATAGCAAGGAGGCCACTGTGAGTGACTGAAGAGTAGCAGGGAAAGAGGTCACAGAGGTTAAATGAGTGGCTAGATCATGTAAAAGCTTAGAAGTCATTGTAAAACTCTGGCTTTTATATTTGGAAACTTACTGTGTGATAGAATTTCTGCTAATAACTGAGAGTTCAATTGTCCATAAACTTTCAAGGATTCTTATTCTAGTAAGACAGAATGAAGAGAAAGAGTTCATATTTTCACATGGTGTAACAAATGCTCGGAGATACAAGTGTCGGAAGCTATGGGAGCACAGAAGAAGGCACTAAAATCACACCATATATTTGATGACTGTGACTATATATAAATTTGTATTTTCTAGATTTTTTGTAGTCATGGAATCACACAGTATATACTATTCATTGCCTGGATTTTCTTTTCTCAGCATCATTACTTTGAGAATCTCCAATTGTCTTTGCTCTATTGATGGACATTGATGAACATTTCCACTGTTTTCAATTCTTAAAAATAAAGCTGATATGAAATTCACATACAAGTCCTTGTATGAACATAGGGTTTGTTTTTCTTGGTTAAATGCCTAGAATAAAATGGCTATTTGTGTAACTGCAACATATTTTTCATTTAAAAATTTTTGAATCTATTTTCCAAAGTGGTTGTATCATGATATATGCCAACAACAGTTTAGATTTTTTGTTGCTTCTCAATCTAGCTCAGACCAAGTACAATTAGCCTTTATAATTTTAGCCATTCTAATAGATATGTAAGCATGTCTCATTATGATTTTTATTTGTATTTCTTTAATTTTTAAATGTTGAGAAATTGGCCATGTGCTTATAAGCCATCCATATACTTTTGGTGACATGTCTCTTCCATTATTTCCTTCACATGTAAAATTGGATACTCTGTTTGGTTATTAGTAAGGTTTTTTATTTTTATTCATTTTTAAATAATCAGAGTAGATGTCCATTATCAGATATTTAATTTGCAAATCCCTTCTCCATCTTTACGGATTCTCAATGGAGCTTTGATAGCTGTGTCTTTCAAGAAATATGCTACTTCTTTCCTGGTACACGGAGGTATGACTAGAACATTATCAATGTTGACCTTTGCAAAGAAAATCATGGCTTAAGATATATGTAGTCTGCAGTTGTTGGGAGTGTTCACCATCCTTGCCTCTAACTCATCTCTCACTGCCCACACATTCAGGTATAGGGGAATATTGATTGACAAAATATTAATTGCCAAATAACACTAGTTAGAGAATAAGAAAAATGCAGGCACCTGATTAAATAATATTCCTTAAATAAAATATGTTTTTATAAGTGCTATTGGAAGTAAATTCCTCAATACTTTAATCACACAGAATGATGGAATCCTAGATTTTTTTTCCTTGTATTTACTAAGAAAATGATCATGCCTCAAGTATATTAAAATGGAATAGGGAAAATTAAAAATTGCTTTAAGTCGATTTGCGTGTGTTGTGCGTATGTGAGAGAGAAAGTGAGAGAGAAAGAGAAAGAGAGAAAAAGAGAAAGGGAAAGACAGAGAGGTGGCTGCAGTGAATTGATGAGTTGCAGGATAGATTTTAAAGTTTTGTCTTTTGCTTTCTACATTTCCTTTTCCTTAGGTTCAAGAGAACAATCAGTAATATCTCAGATGCCTGCTGGTAACATCAGCAGAAAGAGTTAGAGGTTCCTAGAAAATTAAAGAAGAGATATAGTTTTCCTGACATAAGAAAAGTCATTTTTTGTCCCCAGCTATTTTCAATGATCTATACCCCACCTGTGTACTTGCCCAAGCACACTTCTTCCAAAAATTCCTGGGAGGTTCTTACAAAGAAATGCAAAAACCTCACTCCTAAGGATTTTGAGGGAACAAGGCAATGGGAAAACTAACAGTCACCACCAGAGCAGGAAATAGCCTAAGCTATTGAGACAATAAATCAGTGGTAAAACTCCTAGTGCTATTTCAAAAGCAATCAAGGCCTTTCATTCCTTGTCCCAGAAAATGAGCCCAAGACCCCATCTAGTTTCTATCTGCTCTTGAAGCCTGCAGAGTTCCTTTCCCTTGTCCAACAGTTACCTCTGCTTTATTCTAACGTTGAAGTTTCTGCCCTCGGTGGAATACAAGCTTCATTCAGGTGAACATGCAATACATATTGCACAAATACATATGTGGATGTGCATGCATCCACAACCTTATGACCAACCATACACGGGATAATAAAACTCTCCCTTCTGAGTATTCATCTTAAATACTAAATAAAAATCTCTCTCCTGTTCAAACAGTCAAGGCTTTGGAACTTATTCCCTGTGAACTCCTTGTATGTTGTAAACAAAGATTCCTTTGTTTGATAACTCCACCTGTTTCTGTGATTCACCAAAGACTGACCTCAGTTAGTTCAGTTACTGTAATGTAATATCAAGCATATCTAGTTAGTTGATCATTTTGTTCAAGTCTTACATATCTTACCAATATGATGACCATTTGTCTATGTAATCTTAAAATAAGGGTGTTGAAATTATTTTCCATTTGTCGTCCAAGGTAGAAGTTATGATTTTTGTTCTTAGTTTTTCCCTATATATCCCCAAATCTGTTGTTACGTATTAAAATTCAAGAATTATTATACTCCCGGGGCGCCTGGGTGGCTCAGTGGGTTAGGCCGCTGCCTTAGGCTCAGGTCATGATCTCAGGGTCCTGGGATCGAGTCCTGCATCGGGCTCTCTGCTCAGCAGGGAGCCTGCTTCCTCCTCTCTCTCTCTCTCTGCCTGCCTCTCTGCCTACTTGTGATCTCTCTCTGTCAAATAAATAAATAAAATCTTTAAAAAAAAAAGAATTATTATACGCCCTGATGAATTCATCCTTTTACTCTTCTGTAATTTTGACTTGATCTTTATGTCTAATAATGAAATTTGCTTTAAAATCACTTTTCATTATCTTGATATAACCACCAAAGTTATAGTGTGATTAGAGTTAATATAGCATATTTTTTCTTTTACTTTTTAAAGCACTTCTATATTGAATCCTGACAAAGAAACAAAACAGCTTTTTAACTCTGGAAGCATCTTTCTAAATTATCCCTTTTTTTTTTAATGAAGCAGTAGCAATTTTTGTTAAGGGACCTAAACTGAAAGTAGGTTTAGAAATTTATTTATTTATTTATTTATTTAGTAAAAGATTTTATTTTATTTATTGACAGCAAGAGAGAGAGAGAGAGAGAAGAAGCACACAAACAGGGGGAATCATGTGCAAAGGGAGAGGAAGAAGCAAGCTCCTTGGGGTGCAAGTAGTCCCATGCAGGGCTGGATCCCTGTACACTGGAATCATGACCTCAGCCAAAGGCAAACATCTGCTTAAACAACTAAGTCATCCAGGCACCCCTAGAAAATTTAAAAAAAAAAAAAAGACCTTTTAAAAACATTTTGTTTCTTTCTTGTTTTTTTTTTAATATTTTATTTATTTGACAGACAGAGAGACAGGAAGAGGAACTATAAGCAGGGCAGAGGGAAAAGGAGAAGCAGGTTTCCCACTGAGCAGAGAGCCTGATGTGGGGCTCCATCCCAGGACCCTGGGATCATGACCTGAAAAGAAGGGACACTTCTTGGAGGAAGCCACCCAGACACCTCTTTTCTTTGTTTTTAATATATGGCAACTGATGCTTCCCAGCCACGAGGAGCATATTACCCATTGATTAAATCTTTGATAACAACCTATTTAAAAAGGTGTGTAAATATATACTTACTCAGATTTATACACTTTGTGTTTTCTTCATAGTTTGGGGCTGGACCCCATGGTCACAACACTGCTTCCAGTCTTTGCCTTCCCATCTTTTGATACCAGGTATTTGGTCAGCAAAGCAAATTAGTATCAAAATTAATAAGCCCTTGGCACCATATCTCTGGAGCAGGGCTTGCTCTTAGCCAAGGCCCAGAGCAGTTGACCTCCCCTCGCTAGTGCTATAGCCCCAAGGACTAGGTCCCTGCCACCAGAACTCAGTCTTACATGTTATGCTAAGCAGACAAAACCAAACCAGGAAAGCTCCAACAGCTTTCACTGGCCTGCCTCATCTCCAACTCTCTCGACGTCTAGGCAGTACCAGATGACAGGGAGGGGTCTTGGTCCAACATATGGGAGGGAAGGAAGTAGCCACGAGCAAGTACCTGCCTCTCTGTTCCTTTCTTTCATGAGCAGGTTGTAAGGAGGAGGAAGAGGAAGGGGAAGAGAGGTGAACTTCAAGGGGTGAAGGCCTCAGGTAAGCAGCTGGCTCCTGCCAGTAGGAAAGGGACAAAGGAGAAGGCAGTGAGTCTTGCAGGGAGGGTGGGGGGTAAGGGTTACAGCTTATGACGGAATCTGGACAGGAGTAATAGGGATACTAGTCATTTGAGTCCACCATTGGCAAGCTGGGCTGGGTGTCAGGGCAGATAGGCCTCCCTGGGCAACGGCACATGAGAGAAGGTGGAATTCTTCTCTGAGGAGCAGGTGAAGCTTTGGGTGTTGGGAAAGCATAGACAGTATTGTTCCAGGGCCAAGGACAGGTCCGGGTACTCCTGGTTGGAGGTCAAGGCCACAGTATGATCCAGGTCTTCTACCAGCAGCTTGAAGGTACCACATGCCAGCCACCCCTCATTATTGTGTATAACTCTCTGGTGCACTTATTGGCTTATCCATCAAATGACTCCTTCAGCAGCTTGAAAACCACCTCCACAGGCACTCCAGGATATGGGAGGCTTCCAGAGTGAAAATTTTGCACAGGATCACCCCCAAAAGACCAGAAGTCACTCTGGTGGATGTAGATCTGGTCAAACATGGCCTTAGGGACCATCCACTTCACAGGCAGTCCACTGTTGGTTCTCATTTTATAGTAACTGATGTGGTGATATCTCTGGCAAGGCTGAAGTCTGAGATCTTCATCATGTTGTCCTTTGTCACCAGCACTTCCCTGGTGGCCAGGTCTTGGTGTATGCACTTCTTGGAGGCAAGGTACTCCATGCCTCAGGCTACCTGGTAGGCAAAGTATACCGGGTGCTTGGAGGAGAGTTGCTCTGCTGCATTGTGGCTGATATTGTAACAGTACTCCAGGTCAGGAGGCCTCTGGGCCTGCAGGTACTCCTGTATGTTGTCTTTGGAGGCATATTCCATGATAGTGTACGAAGGACCATCCTGTGTGCAGGACCCAGCAGGTTGATGGTGTCCTTGTGCTGTCCAATCATCTTCATCATCTCCATTTCTGAGATTAGGTTTGACAGGTCTTTCTCTGCTGCATCTGACTTCAACATCTTCACAGACACTTTAGTCAAATGGTTGGATTTGTCTTTGTCCAGCCCAATGGCCTCCTCCAACACCACCTGCCCAAAGTAGGCCTCTCTTAGGGGTCTGCCTAAACTGCCTACAACCAGCCTGCCTCAAGGCAGTTATGAACTCTAGATTATCCTCAAAAACATTAAACCACAAGCTAAAAATTCTCTTCACTAGGTCTCTGTCGCAGGTCTAATTTTCTTATCTTTCATCATTTATCTTTTTCCTAATTCTTATTTTCAGTATAGTTTATTTTGCTTCCAGGTGTTTCCCCGGGTTTCTGTATGCTGTTTCATAGGGAAGAATTATCCTGTCATAAAATTATTTCTTGAGCATTCATTACATCTCTCGGTTAAAATGGGTTCTTTTATGGTATTGATTCATTTGAGTTTTCTCAAAATGGGAAGAATTTTCAAAATGGTGTTTTCCTCAAGGTTCAGAGTATGTCTTAGCCTCATCTTTACTCTTTTTGAAATTCACTTTTCAAATTCTTGTCCCTCTTTTTATCTTTTTAAATTAAAATGTTTCCTTTTACTATTTTTTTATTTGAGTGTAGTTGATAGTCAGTGTTACATTGGTTTCAGGTTTTCAAGATCTCCATACATTATTCTATGATCACTACAAATATAGCCACCATCTGTCACCATATAACACTATTATAATATCATTGACTATATTCTCTACACTGTCCCATATCTCTTTTTAAAATCTCTGATTTTTATGTTTTCTGTTATTCCACTTTTCGACCTCATTTTACTTGGTTACTTTAATAAAATATGCCTGATTACACACTCTATGCTGAAAACCATAGCATTTGATTTATAGTAGTCTTCTTCTTCTTCTTCTTCTTCTTCTTCTTCTTCTTCTTCTTCTTCTTCTTCTTCTTTCTTCTTCTTAATTAACATATAATGTATTATTAGCCCCAGGGGTACAAGTCTGTGAATCGCCAGGTTTACACACTTCACAGCACTCACCACAGCACATACCCTCCCCAATGTTCATAACCCCACCACCCTCTCCCTAACCTCCCCACCCCCCCCCCGCAACTCTCAGTTTGTTTTGTGAGATTAAGAGTCTCTTATGGTTTGTCTCCCTCCCGATCCCATCTTGTTTCATTTACTCTTTTCCTGTTCCCCAAACCCCCCACATTGCACCTCCATTTCCTCATATCAGGGAGATCATATGATAGTGACTTTCTCTGGTTGACTTATTTTGCTAAGCATAATACCCTCCAGTTCCATCCATGTCAACGCAAATGGCAAGATTTCATTTCTTTTGATGGCTGAATAGTATTCCATTGTGTGTGTATATATATATATATATATATATATATATATATATATATATATTTCATTTGTTGATGGACATCTAGGTTCTTTCCATAGTTTGGCTATTGTGGATATTAATGCTATAAACATTTGGTGCACGTGCCCCTTTGGATCATATACAGTCTTCTTTACCTCTATCAGAACCCCAGGAAGCTTTATTTATTTATTTACTCACATAAACAGATGATCCAACACAACGTTTTTTGATGTTCCAATGTATTATAATGTCTTACCGCTTAACACTATGCTTACTGCTCTCTTTCACTGTCTGACTAAATCCTCATCATCACTATGCCATTTAATGAGAAAGAACATTTGAACTCAGAGTTCTCTCCATATCAGGGAATGAAGACTCTACCCTTCTGTTTGTGCAGGTAAAATAAATGTTGATGTCTGTCCTGCACATACCCCATCCTGTTCACCAGAATATTCACCATCAAAATATATACACAATGAAAACCATACCTCACCACTTCTATTACCACCCAGCATGCTAAAAACACCATCATATGTTCCTGAATTATTGACTTGATTGATAACCCCACTTCCACACATACTGCACTCCTTTCTCCATGCAAATTTATTTTGGTACAGAATTTAACCTAAAAATCAAGTCATATGATTTTATTCTGCTGTTGAAAGACTTTTGGTATCTTCCCCTTTCATATTAAATAAAAACTGAAGGCGTTTCAATGTACTAGAAGGTCATACATCAATACGTTCTTCCTCTCTCCACCACTATGAACTCCTCATTGGCCTCCTTGCTTTTCCTCAAAAGTAACAGACAAGCTGTTCACACAAAGTCTATATACTTACTTGCTCTGCCTAGAGCAATCTTTTCCTTTAATATTTGTATAACACTCTCCTTCACTTCCTGGGTCTTTGTGCAAATAACATCTCATAAATGAGATATAACCACCCAAAACAAAATAAAATTAACTTTCATCCCAGCATTCCCCAATGGCTTTTACCTTTCTTGTATTTCTTTGTATCACTTATCACCATCAACCATCAATCATTATTCTATTACTGGTTTATTTTCTTATTTGAGACAGAGAGAGAGAGAATTGGGAGGGTGCGCAGAGGAAGAAGAAAACACCCCACTGCCTAGAAAGTCTGCTGGGGAGTTACATCCCAGGACCCTGAGATCATGACCCAAGCCAAAGGCAGTCACTCAATGGACTGAGCCACCAAGGTGCCCCTCTATTATTGGTTTATTTCACTATTATATTTCAAAAGAATGTGAGCTCTTTGTGGTCAGGTATTTTATATGTTTTATTAATTGAAGTATTCTCAGAAAGGTAGCTGGCAGATTGTAAGGGCTCACTAAACTGTATTTTGTTGTTATTATTGGGCTCCTTTATGGGCTTTACCTCTTACGCTAGAAGTCTATCCTTCAGATGTAAGCGATAAGAATAGAGCCCTGCTGCCTGTTCAAATGTGTAAAAAGCCTGTATTAAGTGGATATTTTAAAAGCTAAATGAATGGCTTAATAGTTGTATATAAGGGGAAAGGGAACATATTTTCCACAGTTTAGAAGTGGAGTTCTTTTATAGAGTTCTTGTACAAGCCTACACTATGGAACGATAATGGGCAGTTGTACATTACAATTATACAAACACTTTGGTAATTTATATCCTTTTTTTGTAATTCTTGACTGGATCATTTAATTCCTTAGGAGCATTATAGCATTTCAACTTTTCATGTTCAATAAACTTATTGGGGTTGCTACCTTTTTTATTCAAATGGAGAAATAGTCATGATTTAATCTAAATAAAGTGTTATTGATTGTGTTGTTTTCTAGGAATGAGTCGCACATGCTAGTTTAAAAGTTTTGTTAAAGTCCCAAGTCTGTCACTGATAAAAGCCTTTTGTAGATTAGTAACTTGATCAAAACGGAAAAGTTATGTAACACCAATTGTTATACTATCTTTGTTTCCATCTTGCATTGTAATAACACCCATCTTAACTCTATTTAAGACAAATCATTGCCAGATGGATTTCTGGCATTGATTGCAGGATATGAAATCTAGTATAACTAAAAGTTTTTGGTTTTAGTAGCATATAAATCAATTTAGAAAAATATATGTATTTGAATATAAGATAAAGTTTTAAATTATTTGGCAATAGTAAACTAAACTTTTTTTTTGTAAATTTTTATTTTCTAAAATTTCATTGAGCTCTCTTGCAATAAGAAACAAGTTACAAAAATTTAAGGTTTATTTACCCCAATTCAAAATTATTAGGAATATAATCATAGAGGTTGAAGTATTTAAAATATTGAACCCAAAATGTTTTATTAGGTAAATTCATGAATGCTGAGCATTCACTGTTAAAATATACTAATACTATTGATAGACTGGTAGAAGCCTAAAATCAAATATTTATTAAATATTTATATCCATATCTTTTCATAGCTTGGTAATTCATTTCTCTAGCATTAAATAATATTCCATTGTTTGCATGTACTACACTTTCTTTGACCTTTCACTTATGGAAGGATATCTTGGTTGCTTCCAAGCTTTTGTCAGTTATGAATAAAACTACTATAGACATCTTTGTGGGTATAGATTTCATCTTCTTTGGATAAATACCAAGAGCTGCTACTGCTGAATAATCTGGCAAGAATATGTTTAGTTATGTAAGAAACTGCCAAGTTGTTTTCCATTCTTTATTCTCAATATACATGGAAGAACATTCCTGTTGCTCCACATCCTCACCAACATTTCATGTTCTGTTGTCAGTGCTCTGGATTCTGGGTATGTACTGGTGTCTCTTTTTTGTTTTAATTTGCATTTTCCTGATGACCTTTGATGTGAAGCATCTTTTTATATGCTTATTTGCCATCTGTAATATTTTCTTTTGTGAGGTATCTGCTAAGGTCTTTGGCTCATTTTTAATCAGGTTTTTCCCCCATTGTTGAGTTTTAAGGGGTCTTTGTGTATTTTTGATTAACAGTCCTTTGCCAGATGTGTATTTTGCAAATTTTTTTTCATAGTCTGTGCTTTGTCTTTTCATTCTCTTGGCATTGTGTTTCACAGAGTAGACATTTTTAAATTCAGTGCTTGTGTTTTTTAGCTAAAGTTATTGTGAAAACCAAGGTCATTTAAATTTTCTTCTATATTACCTTCTACATGTTTCATGTTTAGGTTTATAATCCAATCTGAGTTCATTTTTGTGAAGAGTGTAGGATATCTGCCTGGATTTATTTTATTTTATATTTTTAGATTTAGCTTCACCATTGCTACAGAACCATTTGTTTAAAAGATTGTATTTTGCTCTCTTGTATTGCTTTTGCTTTTCTATTATATATAAAATATAATTGATAATATATATTCTGTTGCTTTAATCTAGTCTTTCTGTGGTATTACAATATCATGCTTACAATTATCATTATGGTAAACTTTTTTTTAAGATTTTATTTATTTATTTGACAGAGAGAGAGATCACAAATGGGCAGAGAGACAGCCAGAGAGAGAGATGAGGAGAAGCAGGCTCCCTGCTGAGCAGAGAACCCAATGCGGGACTCGATCCCTGGCCCCTGGGATCATGACCTGAGCCGGAAGGCAGAGGCTTAACCCACTGAGCCACCCAGGCGCCCAATCGTTATGGTAAACTTTGAAGTCAGTCCTCAGTCTTTGTTCTCCTTCAACACTATGTTTACTATTGTGAGTCTTTGCCTCTCCATATAAACTTTAAAATAAGTTTGTTAATATTAAAAAAAAAAGAACTTGCTGGTATGCATTAATTGTATAGATAAACTTGGAAACCAGTGACCTCTTGAGCTTAGCAGGAGATAGACCATGGACATCAGTTGTCACAGTGGTGCCTCTGGCAGAACCTATTGCAAATCCCTAGGCAAAATGACACCTCAAGGATCTGAGAGAATGTCTAAGAAGTACTTGATACATCCCTTGGGTATGGTTTATTGAAGTGTCCACCTGTCTGAAAGCTGGGGAATCTAGATAAGGGAAGGAAAATTAGTTATGATAAAACATATCAACAAACATCAATAAATTTTGTAAAACTAATTGTCATGGCTCATATACAATATGACCAACAGAGGGACCGTCAGAAGGAAAGCATCAGTTATGTTTATTGTGAAATTTTTTATTCAAAATAAAGCAATGTGAGGGGAAGACACAATGAGAAAATTACCATTTTTTAAATGGTAAACATCTTACAAAATGGAATAGGTTTTATATTCTAAGTAGTATATTGAAAAGTAAAACATTGGGGCGCCTGGGTGGCGCAGTGGGTTGGGCTGCTGCCTTCAGCTCGGGTCATGATCTCAGGGTCCTTGGATTGAGCCCCGCATCGGGCTCTCTGCTCCGCAGGGAGCCTGCTTCCCCCTCTCTCTCTCTCTCTCACTGCCTGCCTCTCTGCCTACTTGTGATCTCTGTCTCTCAAATAAATAAATAAAATCTTTAAAAAAAAAGAAAAGTAAAGTAAAACATTAAAAAATAAAATTTCAATGAAAAAAATTATTTAATTTTTAAAAAGGTTAAAAATAGCAGAACCATTTTTCTTATAACTGGAAAATACACTGTATATACATCTATCAAAATAACTTGTCATGGGGGAGCCTGGGTGGCTCAGTAGGTTAAAGCATCTGCCTTCGGCTCAGGTCATGATTCCAGGATCCTTGGATCGAGGCCCACATCGGGCTCTCAGCTCAGCAGGGAGCCTGCTTCCTCCTCTCTCTCTCTGCCTGACTCTGCCTTATTGTGATCTCTGTCAAATAAATAAATAAAAACTTTTATAATAAATATTTGAAAAATAACTTGTCATGTCTGGAATCAGGAGCATATGGAAAAAAATAATATCTGAGGACAATACTTCTGCCATGTTTTGTGCCTTGCTAATATTTTTAAACAGTCAGGCAAATTTTAGCCTTATTGAAATACCTGCTAAGATACCTGCAGTGCCTTTTGGAGCCCTATGACTATAAAAATTAATTGCAAATATTCAAAATGTTTACTATGGTGTCACTATTTAGGGCCACCACCAAGTATGTTTCAGAAGTAAGCATAACTGTTACTCTTCCATAAGGCAAAAGGGCATATTTTCAGGAGTTCCATCTGCTGTACCAGGAGGTGAATCAAGTAATGATTTTTGTCTATAAAATAATTCACTTTTCAATCTAACATTCCTCATTCCACATTATAATAATAAAAACTAGGAGGAGACTAAAACAAACAAACAAATACAACTACAACAACCAGCTTTTCCTACAGTGGAAAAGTAAATATAACCTTAGGAGTAGCCTAAAATTTATTTTTAAATATTTTAAGATAAACGTTTTTGTTAGAAAACCATATATTTTATATTACTAAGAAATAACAGGCAACGTTTTATTAACTTCTAAAAAGTCTAGTTACTTGTATTTATCTATTAACTCATCTCTTTATGAAGTAGAACATGATCACACCTCTTGTATCTACCCAAGTTTGTATGCTTTGGTTGTTTTATGTTTGCTATTTCATTGCTTAATTTTTACAATATTTGATACATAATAGTATCTTTAAGTCCATCTATGATTTCACAGAATTTGTTTGAACTTCATAAAAATGTACCATACTTTTTGCACTGTCCTTGTTTTACTTCTCTATTAGCTTTCCAAGTTTTATTCACTTTAGAGTGTGTAGCTATCATTTATTTTTACTCCTCCATAATGCTATGTTTACAAATTTGTATTTATCTGTACTTTTAAAAATATCTTAATTATATACCATTTCTCATCTCACGTAACACTCATGTTACTTCTACACTTATCAGATATTATGTAACGGAAAACCACAACTCAGCAACAATAGAACACCATTTTTCAAAATTAAATGGCTTACCAGAATTCTTTAATTCTATCCTTTATTTGTATTAGATGACCCTTTATTCTGGTATTTGGCATTGTTCATATGGAGGAAAGCTTATAAGTTGATATTCCATAAATAGAAGGATTTTTATGATCGATTAATTATTTTCATTTAGAATGCATAGAATATGGTTGATTTAATATTTCTTTCTTACTCTCTGCCTGGAACATAGTGCTATCTATGCAATAGCCACTAAAATATTAAGTTAATTACCTAGACTTTAAACTGCATATTAATAGGAATAGCATACAGAACTCTTCTCAGATTGGGACACCTGGGTGGCTCAGTCAGTTAAACGCCTGAGCCTTTAGCTCGGGTCATGATCTTAGGGTCCTGGGACTCAGTTCTGCAACAGATTCCCTGCTTAGCCGGGAGTTTGCTTCTCCCTCATCCTGCTGCTCCCCCTGCTTGTGCTCTCTCTCACTCTCTCTCTTACAAATAAATAAAATTAAAAAAATAAATTCTTCTCAGATAGCTAATATAGAATATCGTCTTTGTATTCATCAAAGGGAAAGTGCCATATAATAATGAAATCCAGACTACTTCAAATTCATTTTTTAACCAGTAAGAAAGTACTGGAAACAAGCCAAAAATGTCTTCAATGAATTAAAGAAATAGATTGATTTTCAATATCTTAATGTTTCTAATGTTAAATTGCAAGATTTTTATACTAGATATCAGTGTAAATATTCATTATACAAGGATATTCTAAAAATAAACCTGAGAAAACTACTTGACATATATGATGACAAAAACCAATGTCAGTTTGGGTAAAACTTACAACACCTACCACCTGAAACTCTTGTTCTATATGGTGCCATCTTGTGATGCTGGGCAGCGGCAGTGAGCCACAGCTTCCAGTCAGCTAGAAGATTACAGGGGTGAACACCTGATATTCTTACAAGCATTCTATATATAGAATATATATATAGAATATATATATTCTTCTTTTTTTAGTGTAATATTTAATAAATTGCATGTGATATTTGATACTTTGTTATAAAATAGGCTTTGCTTAAGATGATTTTGCCCAAATGCAGGCAAATGTAAGTGTTCTGAGTATGTTTAAATAAGCTTAAGGTAAGCTATGATATTTGATAGTTTTGGGGTATTAAATGCATTTTCAATTTTTTATGTGTTTCTCTGTACATAGCCCCCTTGTAAGCTGAGGAACATCTCTATATGTATATGTAGCCTTGGTATGGCTTACATATTATTGGCATGAAACATCTAGAACAGTACGTGTGCCATAGAATTGTCTACAACATCAAACAAGTTTCTTGAAAACTTGTGCCAAAGGGGTTATGTCTTTAAGGATTCTTATTTCAGAAGGGTTCTCTCAAATGTAAGATTTTTCAGAAGTTAAGTGAAAATCTGACCAAACTAAACATTTTTCCATTTTCCCTAGTGAGCAAAGATAGCTAAAATCTATCTGCCATTTTCAACACTGTACTCAACGATTGTAATTCTAATTTAAGAACAGATTATTTATATCAAAACCACATGTTGGCCTAATCTTATACAATATTCATAAGTCACACTCAGACCCTTGGACACTTTTATTTGTTGAGTCTATATGGTACTACGGACATTCATCTTTTTTGACCTCATAGCTTCATGTATGTCTATACTTTTGAAAATACATGCATCATAGTTCCATTGTTGTTGAGGGCGGATGCTCCAGGGGCCCGGAGATCCGTCAACCGCAGAGCTTTGCAAAATGGCGCCTGGCGATTTGCCAGAAGGTGTGTCTAGAGTGACTGGTTGTAAACAGGAAGTACTACCTATTGGCTGTTGAACTATTGCTATGCTGTGGGTACTTGGTAACAAGCTTAAGATTGGTGGATGCATATCACTGTCTATGCTGATTGGCTTAGCTCCCCTATATAAGCGATGGCCATATGAAATAAAGGGAGCCCGCTTTTTGAAACCAGAGCAGACTGAGGGTTGTTATTATTGCTGCTGGACGGCGATAAATGGTGCCGGCACCCGGGAAATAAATAAAGGAATCTTGTAAGGTAATCCGCAGGAAAGCGGGGAGTAAAGGTCCGTAGGTAAGCAGGGACATTAGCCACGTTCAAAAGTGGGAATTCTGCAGTAAAGCGGGGAGTAAAGGCCACGTTCAAAAGTGGGAATTCCGCGGTAAAGCGGGGAGTAAAAATAGAAAAACCTTGCAAGGGAGAATTCCGCAGGCAAGCAGGGTAAAGCCACGACAAAGGTGGTGGGATTTAAACTTGTACAAGTCCGCAATAAGAAGCGGGGCGGCCTTAGAGCCGGGATTTAAACTTGTACAAGTCCGCAATAAGAAGCGGGGCGGCCTTGAGCCGGGATTAACTTGTACAAGTCCGCAATAAGAAGCGGGGCGGCCTTGAGCCGGGATTAACTTGTACAAGTCCGCAATAAGAAGCGTGGCGGCCTTGAGCCGGGATTAACTTGTACAAGTCTGCAATAAGAAGCGGGGCAGCCTTAGAGCCGGAATTTAGCCGCGCGAGTCTTTAACGTCCACGTAAAAGCAAAAACTGCTCGGGCCTTTTTGAATACAGTGGAAAAGGCGGCTCCATGGTTCCTAGATGAAGGCTTGCTAAACATACCTCAATGGGACCACTTAGGGGAGGATTTGAAGAAACAGGATGCTTTAACTTTTCGCCTCAAATTTAACATAACAAAAGCACAGGCAGGGGACATGCCTTACTAACTAAATTGCATGCTCTTACTAACTGCACTGACCTTGGGGGTTAATCCTAAGGGTTAGTTATACATTGTAAAATGTCTGGGTTATAAAATGTGCTATGCTATCAAAATGGTAATAAGAACATACAAATGACCTGATGTAATGAACTGGACCAGATTGCCAGATATCACATTGCATACCAGAAAGATTCAGTGGTAAGTTTTAAAATGGCCAGCTATACACTGACTGAATTATAACTCATTTAGCTTCTTTCTTTGTGTACAGTATTATACATTAGTCAGTATTATAGTAGATAAGTACTTTGGACAGATGTAAATATGCTGTAATAAAAAATGTTTTTCTTCTTTCTTTTAGTCCTTTTTACTTGTAAGACTAGCCACAAATACCACGCCTCCCCCAAAATAATTTGCAATCCAAATTTATCTCTAAATGAATTTATTGCACAGAAAAATATGTATATATATATATATATACACTTACAGAAGACATGTTCAAAAATAGTTACACAACAGCAGGGCCCTAAATGTAAGCAGTATAGTTGTTTTGTTTTGTTTCTTTTAAAAAAAGAGGTTATGTGAAATATTAGGATTTTATTTCCAGGCGTAGTATTTCAAGACAGTTAACTACACCTATGGTGTCAACAGCCTCTTGTTGGCAGTATGATTTTATTGGCTCCATGGAATAACAGCAAGAATTTACTATTGCTTCTTTCTTTTATGACACACACAGAAAAAAAAAATTGACACATTTGCTCAAGACCAACCAGAATCATTTTAACCTATCAAAATTGATGGGAGGCCTTCACTGCCAAAGTCACTGCTGCGTTTTCACAATTCACTGCAGACAATCTGCTACTCCCATTATGATAAAGGAGAGCAGAGTCATAATCAGGGAAGAAAGCTAGATTAATACTTGTAATTATCATTGAATATTTAGCCTGCTATAGGATTATTATTATTAGTGTCATTTGATAATTTTCTCTCATTTTATTAAACACAACTGTGAGTAATTACGCTACCTAATATTTCTCTGTATTGGCTGACTAGCTAGCAAACATTCATGAAAATATCCATTAGCCACACATATAAAATGCTGCATTATGATGCTGTTGAATCAGAACATACCACTACCTGATCCTGTAGCTCTTTGAGGATTTGCAAATCAATTAATTCTATGTTTATTGGATTCTTCCCATACAATTAGAAAATTTATAATCGAGTCCATGAACATTATTAGTTTTACCATTTTAAACCAGCAATCACACTTTGATTTTTACAACAAAAGCAGAAATATAAACACACACATTTGGATCAGTTTTCTCTTAGTCTGTCTGGACTTCAAAATCCTATTCCTCAAGATGATGCACACCAAAGTTCTGGATTAAACAAGAAATTAGATGGCACCTGAACACTTGGTTTAATATTCTCAAAAGGATTATGCAACTTCTTTCTTACAATATGACATTGTTTTACAAAGATCCACACTTTTATAATGTTAGTATTTATAATAATCAATAGTCAATTAATCATGATTAAAAATCAAACATAAAAATTTCTACTTTTTGCTTTTGCCCCCTCCATTTAGAACTTATTTATAGCCTGATAATTCAAAGGTCCCTATGTTTATGAAAATCTGGACAGAAATAGCTCTAAGATCCCATTCAGAAGTTGATATTAATCTAAGTCTTTTGGCTCCATTTATCCTGAGAGCAAAGAGTAGGACAAAGGATTTGAGTACTGTTAGTTTATCTGGGAGATTATCCAAGGTAGAAAAGAATGGGAAAGTGATACAGTGAAGAAGCAACTTTGTCAAAGAGGTACATTGTTGATATAATTGTTGTGGATAGAAAATGAAGGCTTGCTTTTACTGAAA
This sequence comes from Mustela nivalis, assembly GCF_964662115.1. NCBI lineage: Eukaryota > Metazoa > Chordata > Mammalia > Carnivora > Mustelidae > Mustela > Mustela nivalis. The sequence continues at coordinate 822,042 of NW_028136319.1, read as the reverse complement.
GGTCCTGAGAAACTTCTTTAAGTTGTCCTCATGAAGACCTGAAAACTGACAATTTTACCTATGGTTCTTATTTCCACTTCACTGAGAGCTGTCCTCAGAGGACATTAACTCTCCTACACTTTCAGGTTGTGTTGGAGACATTCTAAAATGAGAGAGAGAACATGAGATGCTATCAGTGTTAAGTAACTGCAATTTCCCATGGAACTATCCACCACAGGTTTGGCTATAATCAGGTGTTGGGCCTTGATATCAGAGGGATTTGAGGCAGTATCATTTTAGGTTAATCATTATATCTGAAATTTCCAAAAACTTCAACTGATGAAACTTTGATTATAAACCTATAAATATAACAATAAATCTACAGTATTCAAATTATTTTCATAGAAATACACAAACAAAGCATCAACTGATTAATATTTAAATGTTACAAAATACTGAACTGAAAGAATTTGGTCATATAACAACGTGTAAGAAGTAGAGCTTAGGTTTAGGTTAGAAGTCAGGATGCATTTGGGACTCAGTTAAGAAATTGAATGGAGGGACGCCTGGGTGGCTCAGTGGGTTAAGCCACTGCCTTCGGCTCAGGTCATGATCCCAGGGTCCTGGGACCGAGCCCCAAATCAGGCTCTCTGCTCAGCAGGGAGACTGCTTCCTCCTCTCTCTCTGCCTGCCTCTCTGCCTGCTTGTCATCTCTCTCTGTCAAATAAATAAATAAAATCTTAAAAAAAAAGAAATTGAATGGATGTCTGACTATCTTATAGGTTTGCTAAAAATCAGTGACTTTGTGTTCACGTGTGGCTATGCGGGAATTTTTAACTTTCTCTAAGAAGTTATTAGATTGATTATATAATGGCAGTAAAGGATGGGGAAAAGCAAAGTACAAACCCCATAAAGACAAAGACACTGAGTATGAGAAAAGAGTAATAGATAAGAAGAATCAATGCATTTGAGGAAAATGGGAATTGAAATACACAATGATTGTTGATTTTTTTAGATGCAGAAATCAAAACTAGCTTGCAAGAAGGAAATAACAGAAGACATGTTGTGAAAAGGCAGTAACGTGGAATAAAGGAGTAGGGAGAGCATATCAGGTAATTTGGATAGGAAGGAGTTAGGAGATAACTGCTTGATAAATTTTATATGGCCCACTTAAATGCACAGATTTCTCTTCTTTAATTTATATGGAGAACAGGGTGTCGTTTCTCTTCCCTTTCAGAGCACCCGAGGTGTACTCTTTCAGACTGAAAACCTGAAAAGCTCAGGACTCAGTTGCTTAAGCACAGCTGAGAGGACATATTTCAATTAAGATTTACAGTTTGCTGTAGGTAGTAGACTGTCAAAAGTGGTTTAACCATATTTTTCATTTAACAAGAAGACTACAGAGAGTGTTTTCTGGTGTTGGTTCAGAGTCTTAAGAAAGTCAAGTGAACTATCTTAGAGGTTTTCATGGCTTTTTATTCACAGTTGCAAAAATTGCTGTTGGAGTTCTCACTATTAAGCCCACATTTCTGGCAGAAAGATAGAGGTAAAAGAGAATGATATCTTGTACGACTGATACTTTGTCATATGGTTACAATGTAACTAGAAAAGAGACAATAAAATATTTGATGTTGTTTTAAGTTTCCTTGTTGTCAATCCCTCAGTGCTTTCTGATACTAAAGGAAAAAGTAGATGGATATTGACCTGGCAACTATCAACACCTGTCAGTCTCTCTTGGATAACCAATATCTCTATAATCTCTTCTTCCCAGTAAAAAAAAAATAAAATATATTCATAAACCACACTTTGCCATCTCAAGTTACTGCACCAAGATAAAATTACAATGATTTTCAGTTGTTCCAAATGGACAGAATACCCTTCCTTATGATATCATGTCTTATAAGATAGATAATTGGCTTGCTACCAATATACCCAGATGAGACTGTGGAAGAGACAGGAAAAAAATAATAATATTTATTTATTCCTTGGGTTGACCCTGTTTACACAGATGCATTACTATTAGAAAAGGTTGGTTTGGGACATTGGAATGAATTTACTTAATGGGTCTGTATGTAATTGGGTTGGAGAAAATTTTTAATTTCTACAAAAATTATTAGAATTCTATCTTATTCCCTTTTGATAATTTTCACATGTTAACAAAGCCAACGTTTTTGTCTAGCAGACAAGATCTTAAATCCTAACAAAACTCAATTTTTTCCTTTTTTTTTTAAGTTTGAGAGCCTCATGTTCTCTCATGCTGCTTTAAATACAACTCAAAAAAACAAAAGGAGCTAAATGGGGCAGTAAGCCCAGACTTTTTATTTTAATTTATTTATCTTATTTTTAATTAAAAAATTAAAGATTGTATTTATTTATTTGAGAGAGAGAGAGCATGAGTGGGGCAGGGGGATGTAGCTGCAGAGAGAGACTGAGAAGTATACTCCCTAATGAGCAGGAAGCCCGATATGGGGCTCGATCCCAGGATACTGACTGAGATCATGACCAGAGACAAAGGCAGATACATGTGCAAAATCCCTTTTTTTCTGGGAAACAATACTTTACAAGAGATGTTTGAAAAAGTACTGGGGAAACAACTTTAATCAGAGATACACAAATTTAATTGACTTCTGTAAAGCTACAGGGATCCAAATGATGGGAATCCCAGGCCGTTTAGGTTGTGGACCACAGAGTATTCTTCTCTGTAATATTTTATTTTCTTCCATGTCTACTAACTCCAGTCCAAGTTCACTGATCTCTTTTTAGATAGTGCAAAACATGGCAAAGAATACCAAACAAGTGCCCAATATTCTACATTTATTACATCATTTCTAACATATAGAAGTGTGTTACCAAGGCTGGTTCTGTGAACAAACCTAGTTATGCTAAAGTGTGTTTTGTTCTCCAAAAATTAAATTCATGATTATCACACAATTATAAAATACTTGTGTCAAGAATTTTTATTCAAAAATTAATAAGAGAAGCAGATATTAAAACTAGTTCACATGGTTATTTGGGATATAAGCAGAGTTGTGCAGCAGAAGTGCTCTGGGCCCATAATTTGGGTTATAGAATTTATGTTTTCTAATGAAAAATCACTAACTTGCATTATTGTTAACAAGAATCCTGTGCATTACCATCAGTTTTCTCCATTATAACCTCTTGCTCTACAGTTTGTAAATAACTTTGTCAATAGCAAGCTAATAAACGGGGTGACTCCAATGGATTGAGATAATCTCCAGAGTTTCTGCTACATAATGAACAGGACTCCATTGAAAGGACACCTAAGAGTTTATTTTGCCCAAAAATTTGATCACTTTTTTCACTGTCCTTACCTATTTTCCAAACCTAGTTCTTTTCAGTCTACAGACAACCCTGTATCTGACTGACTTGTTAATTCTGGGAATGTCTTGCAGATTAATTTGCTTGCCCGAGGTGGTTCCTCTAATTGATGTCTAAGAACCCTAATTAGTTAAGAAAACTTTTTTTTTAACATTTTCATGGCTATTTATTATTATTATTATTATTATTATTGCTAATATCTCTATTATAAATAATTCACAAGGGCATCTTTCTGACAAAAGACAAAGAGCTGGCTACTAGTAGAAAAAGTACATTTGACTCTGTCAGTGAAAGTGGTAAAGGGATTTGAGAAAATAAGGCAAAGCAGTGGAATTATGTGTTAAAACTTTAAATATTATAGACACATTTACTTAATTTCTAATACTGCTTATAATTAAAAAAGATGTTTTCCATGAACCACGCATTACAGCAAATATATTGTTTATACAGATTAAATTTTCATCAAAAGGGACGCCTGGGTGGCTCAGTTGGTTAAGCAGCTGCCTTTGGCTCAGGTCATGATCCCAGCATCCTGGGATCGAGTCCCGCATCTGGCTCCTTGCTCGGCCGGAGCCTGCTTCTCCCTCTACCTCTGCCTGCCATTCTGTCTGCCTGTGCTTGCTCTCTCGCCCACTCTCTCTGATAAAGAAATAAAATCTTAAAATAAATAAATAAATTTTCATCAAAAAATTATAAGTGTATTTTTTTGTAGGATCATGATAAGCATTTTGCAGATGAGAAAAGTGAAATTTAGAAAAGTATGTCTCTTCAAATCCCTCATACAATATCTGGCCTAGATAGAAGGATATACTATCACAATTGAGGAAGATAATTGAGATTACTTAAAATGATAAACTTTACTGTATAGGGTTTTTTACAAGTTTGCCACAGATTCACATTTTTTAAAATATATATCTATTTGTGTAAAGAGAATGCACTGAGAAGTAAAAAGATAGTGATATATCAGTGCTACCAACTAATGGCTATAATATCATCACCTTATTTATGAACAATGAAACAGTGTGTAATATTTAAATAAATTTAAATAAATTCCTATTTATTTTATATATTTATAAATTTAAATGAATTCCTATTTATTTATTATTAAAGAAATTCCTCTAACAAACAGTATGTTTTGAAGGTTGCTAGCAGGAAAGTGTTGTACGACATGGAAGTAATCAGAAAATGTGATCTAAAATTCTGCTTTCAAGGGCGCCTGGGTGGCTCAGTGGGTTAAAATTCTGCTTTCAAGAAGCTATAACAGTAAGTACTGAGCATTAGCTATTATATGCTATGGATGAATAACTGAAATCTACATTTGAAACTATTGGTACACTATATGATACCTAATTGAATTTTAAAAAGTTAATTTAAAAAAACCACTATTTTATAAAACAATATTCCCAACAGGCTCTTTTGCTCTAAAATACTCACTTTGTTTCCTCTCCGAGAGAACACCAAATGGCGGATGACGCCGGTGCTGCGAGAGGGCCCAGAGGGCCCGGGGGCCCTGGAATGGGAGGCCGCGGCGGTTTCCGCGGTGGCTTCGGCAGCGGCATCCAGGGCCGGGGCGGGCCGGGGCCGTGGTCGGGGCCGGGGCCGAGGCCGCGGAGCTCGCGGGGGCAAGGCCGCGGACAAGGAGTGGATCCCCGTCACCAAGCTGGGCCGCCTGGTCAAAGACATGAAGATCAAGTCCCTGGAGGAGATCTATCTCTTCTCCCTGCCCATCAAGGAGTCTGAGATCATCGACTTCTTCCTGGGAGCCTCCCTCAAGGACGAGGTTTTGAAGATCATGCCTGTGCAGAAGCAGACGCGCGCGGGCCAGCGGACCAGGTTCAAGGCATTTGTCGCCATCGGAGATTACAATGGACACGTCGGTTTGGATGTCAAGTGTTCCAAGGAGGTAGCCACTGCCATCCGCGGAGCCATCATTCTGGCGAAGCTTTCCATTGTCCCTGTGCGGCGAGGCTACTGGGGGAACAAGATCGGCAAGCCCCACACTGTCCCGTGCAAGGTGACTGGCCGCTGTGGCTCTGTGCTGGTGCGTCTCATCCCCGCCCCCAGAGGCACTGGCATTGTCTCGGCCCCTGTGCCCAAGAAACTGCTGATGATGGCTGGTATTGACGACTGCTACACCTCGGCCAGGGGCTGCACTGCCACCCTAGGGAACTTTGCCAAGGCTACTTTCGATGCCATCTCCAAGACCTACAGCTATCTCACCCCTGATCTCTGGAAGGAGACTGTGTTCACCAAGTCTCCCTATCAGGAGTTCACGGACCATCTTGTGAAGACCCACACCAGAGTCTCTGTTCAGAGGACCCAGGCTCCAGCTGTGGCTACTACATAGTTTTATACAAGAAAAATAAACTGAACTAAAGCTTGAAAAAAAAATACTCACTTTGTAATGAGAGTCATTACTTTTGTCTAGCCAAATCTTATAGCACTGTTTATCCCTTCCCTGCTTTATCCCTTCCCAGTATCAATAAAGGCTCACTTGGGTTACCTAGAAGCCATGAGAAAGCTTGTAATAGATCTGGCTGGTTTTCACCAGCAATTTGACCACCATGTGCACAGGGAAGTCTATTGATAAAGGCTTTATTGCAATAAGTTGCAAATACATGGATGATTTTGAATTCTCTTTCTTGAGGTCTTGTTTCATGATAATAAATTTAGGGTGGCTTATTGGAATGGATGTTATTAACATATCTTCATAGTTATAAGCACATGGAATTGTAAAATAGATGAATGAATGTGGCATTACTGACAACTGTCCTCATTTTGAAATCAAATTACAGTGTACTAAGATGAGGAAGCAAAGCAGATTTGGGATTATGAGTGAAATAATTTTAAAAAGTATTAGGAGTATGATCGGACTATTGGGTAATTCAGTAGAAAAATGTCTACTGATTGAGATTCTGTGTTCCCTGATTTCAGAGAGAAGTTAAGATAAATAAGTAACACGAGGAGACTAGGAAGCCAAACATAAGTGATAATTTTGTGCCAGGGTGTGTTTACATCTGTTTATCTTCTTGCTTTACCACTAAGGTTGCTCCTAGAGGAGAGTTTAAATATGTGTTGGAGCTAATCTCTGTGGATTACACAAGAAACCACATCCTACAGCTCTCCCTGAAACACTCCTTATGATTTCAATGTAATTTGGTTTTTGCATTTTTAGAAATAACAAAATACTTTGCAAACTCATCTACTTTATTACCATCACAAGTGAGTCAGCTGACTCCACATTTTAACACAGTGACAGTCACAGAGGAATGGAGGAATGAGTAGAGTTATCAATATATGTGCTTTTAAGAAGTATGACAGGGTAGCAGCTATTTCCAGGAACCAAAACATGGGTCAGCAGCTGTGCAGGAAAAGTGATGGAATAAATGACTCATTTCAGAGGAGTTCTATAACATATTAGTTCTATAATGTATCTTCAGCCCCCAATTACCCGCTTTGATCTAAAGATAAGGATTTACAGTTAAGGTCCCATTTATGATTTGACTGGTAGGGTCTGAATCATGTTTACTATTGTTTTGACTATTACTTGAAACCTATAGTAGTACTTGGGATATGTGTTGTGTATTCTGTGAACATGTGCTATTTTTAGATTAGATAATTTCTGTCTCGAACCCCTGTTCATTTGTTTGTTTTTGTTTATTTGATAGTGGTTTCAGTAAATGGATATATCTGAAAAATTGCAAAGCCACTATTAAAACAAGTTATTATTATATATAGCATGGAATTGCACATTCCTCCTTTGAATCCGACAGAGCTTCACCATATCCTTAACAATTTGGGAAAAACATGCTATTATTTTTCTTTATAAAATTTCTCCTGTTAGGCTGTGATGGTTGTCATCAGCAGTAACTCCTCTGAAGGCTTTGTCAAAAGAGTTGAAAAAATTGGAAAGGTGTGTGAATGAAGCTGTTTGTTGAATATAAAGAAAAGAGCATTGAAGTACAATTCACACTCTTACTTCTCCTTCTATGCTTTCAGATGTTTGTCATTTGAAAATTTTGCTTCTAGAAGAGATGCCCTATATAATTCTTACTTTAAGGAGCAAGTTGCTTTTATAATTTTTTTATTATTCTACCATTCCAGTATTTCCATTTAAATTAAATTCAATACCATTTAAAAAAAATCAAAAGTGCAGCCAGTATTCAATTCCTGGGCTAAATAATTTTAGAAAGCTTTGTGTTATTGAACCTACGGGGTTTTTATGTAGTTTTAACTCTTTCTTTCTGTGATTTTTCCCATTAGTCATGTAAGTGACTGCAATATAACAGACATTGAGGATAAAGAAGGACTGAATAGAACAATCCTTGGCCTCATGAAGTTGAGAATCTAGCAAGGGAGTCAAACAATTCAATCATTCAGAGACAATTTATTGAGTGCCTGGCCTAAGATGAGCACAACAAAACCCCAGCCCAGAGGAATCATTTTAATGGGAGAGATAGATAATAGGTAAGCCAACTTTAAAAAAAAAAAACGTACTGCTTTTTCTTTAATAGAGATGCATATTTGAACTAAATAAGCACATTTTTAAAAGAGCAGTGATTGAGAAGAGGTTTTTAAACTGAGTGGTCCAAAAGGGCCTCCCTGAAAAAGTCTGTTTTGAACAGATTTCTGAATAATATCAGCTAGGAAGCTGCGTAAAAATCTCAGGGATGGGTGATTTTTCCAGTCGAAAAACTGTAAAGGCTCCAAAGTCACAATAGAGCTATAAGTTTCTCTAATAAAGTAACTTCTGACAAAGAATGAGAAGAAATAACTAACCCAGGTTTGAAAGAAAAGGGACAGACTTTCTATGGAATTCATATTTAATTAAAGCTCTAAAGGACAAAAATACAATAGAGCAAAATTCTGGTCACGCTGATATACCTAACGAAAGTTCATAAACAAGCTTTGGGTAGCAAAGAGTGTGTGGGAATGTTGGTAAGAACAGTGGGGAAGAGTCATCCCTGAACATGTTCTTAAATGAAGCAATTCTTGGGTTGTTTTAAAGGGTGAATTGGAGTTTGCCTAAGTGATTAGAGAAGGATGCCTCAGCTTATGGAAGTTCAAAGCCATAAAGATGTGATAAACTACTGCAGATATTTTCATGTATATTTGTTGTTGCTTCTAGTAATGGTGATCTAAAAACTCCTACTTAAGACAACTAAAAATCCAGACAAAATAGCTTTTAAAGTTAAAAATATCAGAATGATTATAAAAATAAGTGAGGGATTACTGGGCCAAAATACGAAATACAATGAGAGCCTAGAGATATATGCCCTGAAGCCATTTTAGCTATGAGAGCATTTGAAACTGCTAAAACACACTGAGCTGTGTTGTTCATAGACTCTTGATACTAGAGAAACAAAATTCAAAATCCAGCAGCAATCAAATTTGAGGACTTTGGTACAACCCAAATTTAACTTGAGATCCCCAAAGCACAAGGAGAAGCAGAAATAAGACTATAGCCTACCTTGCCTTCTGTGTAAACTGAGAAAGTCAATCACTGAATTTGGAGTATGATTGTCTTGTAGAGTCTCAGATATAAGAGAAAATCCTACCAAGGAGGACCATACCATTATTATAGCTCTTAATTATCCCTACTCAATAAGAGTTTCAAATATAATGTCTTGAACATAGCAAAATGTAACAAAGCACACAAAGAAAAACCATTAACAAGATTTGATAGACAAAATGGGATTAAGTATGATGTTAAAATGATCAATAAAGATTGTAAAATGGCTTGATTACTCTGCTCAAAGAAATGAGAGGGGAAGCAAATTGAACCAAAAACTGACACTAAAAATGATATTGAGAAAGGTTTTATAAATGAACAAATGGATACTCTAGAACTTTAAAGATATGACATCTAATTTAAGGTACCACAGGGTTGCCTGGGTGGCTCACTTAATTAAACCTCCAATTCTTTTTCCTTTTTTTTTTAACACCTTAATTTTATTTTATCTCTTTCATTTGGCTCAGGTCATGATGTCAGGGTTGTGAAATAGAGCCCAGAGTTGGGCTCTGTGCTGAGCCTGGAGTCTGCTTAAGATTCTTTTCCCTTCTTTTTCTATCCCTCCCTGCACTCTCACTTGCTCGCTCTCTCTTGCTTGCAAATAAATAGATAGATAGATAGATAGATAGATAGATAATAGACAAAGAAAAATAAAAGCAGATTATGAAAATAAATATAAAGATTTTGAAATGAAAACAAGTTCAAAATAAAATAGAGAAGACGTACACAGCTTAAAGTTCATTCAGAAAATCTACTATTAAAGAAGTCAGTATGACACAATGTTAAGATATCAAAAGATTTGAGCATGCACTTTACAGAAAGGGTAATCCAAATGGCCACTCATATATAAAAACTGTTTATCTTTATTATGAATCTGGAATTAAATTAAATTAAATTAATAATAAATTAAAACCTAAAATGACATACTATTACACACTTACCATATTGGGCAACAGTAAAATTGCCTTGCAAGAATGTGAAAGAATGAAAGTGCCCATAATAAAAACATTTGAGGTAAGTTGGACAATATTTAGAAAACTTAAAAATAAAAATAAAAATTTGGTCCATTCCTAGAAATACAACATGGAACTAAATGAATATTTTCACCAGGATATGCAAACAGATGATTATAGCTATTTCATTCATAACAGCAGATCAGTAGTGGTCTATTTGCACAATGTTACATTAAATAAGAGAGAATATTAACAAACTGGGAGGAGGGGCTAGGTTGTTATCATAAACAGATCTTCTATGGTGCTGATTATGTTCTATTTCTCAAAATCTTTAAGTTAAAAAAGTTTTCACATTATATCTAGATAGATAGATGATAGATAGATATCCCAGAAGCTGCAATGCTAGGCTAAGACCAGGCTTTAAAGGGCTTTTCTATACTCTACTAAATACTTGAAACCATTCATTATATCATAGCTCAGTGTTCAAATCTCCATTTGTTTCCTCAGTTTCCTAATATTTACCTTAAGGTGACCTGATCCAGACTTTTGATCACCTTTGTCTAAATATTTCTATTTTAACAAAGTCCTTTTTAACACTGAGAGACTAAAACTTAGAAAAATACTCTTTTATCTCACTAGAGTGGAAAATATATAGTTACCCATTAACTAATGATATCCATGTCTACATTAGATCAATGACATTTTTAATTCTTGGGAGCTTTTGGTTAAATGAAATTTTTAAGCTTCCTTTAAATGAAGCTTTAAGCCATCACCACATGAATAAAATTAAAGAACCAAATGAAAACAGGCCAAGTATTTACAGAGTAATAGAATGTGCAATGGTAAGAGTACAATTCTGAAATCATAAAGCCTAAATTAGTGTGATGCATTTTTGCTACCCATGTAATCATAAACCAGTTATCCAAATGTGTTAGCCTCAGTTTTTTCACCCATGAAATGGTGATGATAATACTTATTATGCTGCGTTGTTGTGTGTATGTGATGAAGCATGGAGCATGAGAATCTCATATTCCATGCTAAAATGATAGCTATTTTTATACTTATAATAATTCTAGTAATAGTAATTAAATTGTTCAAAATGGTAATATTCATTTATATTGAGGCATTGTATTGACTATTCATAGACACATTTACCAACATAAATTTCATTTTACTTTACCCCCTCTGAGGATATATATTCCCTAATTCAATATGAATCTCTTTATGAATAATAATTATCATAATAAATATGCTGATTTGTCTTCTATTTGTTTTTAGGGAGGTATCCTTTACTGTTGAACATGAAACTTAAGCAAGTCTGTCTTATTCAAAATTTGCATGCTGTTTTCTTATGAAACTAGATTATAGAGTTGTATGAAATAAATTCATGCAGTTAAGACATTGATGTTTGGAACACTGGGTGGTCAGTTTAGTATTTCAAAAGAAGATTTTAAATTTAAACCTTAAAACTGAGCTCTTTCAGCCTTATTTATAGACCATCCTTCATGTTTCATAAGTACTCCTCCATTGTAAACTAAGTAATACTTTTTGTCACAGTGTATATAATGAAAATGGATTTTATATTCTATTATTTCAGAGTTAGTTGCAGTTTCTACTGCCTTACTTCATTTTTTGAAAAATAGATTAATTCTACAAAAAGTTTTTTCCAGGTTTATTGAAAAAAATCGACATATTTGTAAATTTAAGAAATGATTTCTTATAACATTGCAAACCTTTAACATTGTGTAAATTTTGTACAATTTGATAAATTGCTATACATCTTTATTGCAATATAATCTACATAAAAATGTTAATACATCTACTATCTCGTATAGTTGCCACTGTTTTTTATGCATTTATCATAAGGAATTTTAAGATCTACTCTCTTAGCAACTTTTATGTATATAGTATAGTAGAGATAAACTTCAGAGGTCTTGTGGGTTTTGTTCCAGACTGCCTCAATAAAGTGATTATCTCAATAAACTAAGTCAAATTATTATATTTTTTGGTTTCCCAGTGCATATAAAAAATTATGTTTCCCAGTGCATATAAAAAATAAAAACTATACTGCACTGTTCAAAAGCATTATGTTTTTAAAGAAAAACAATGTATATACCTTAAGTACACTAGTTCTGAGTTTTCAGTGGGTCATAATTACTGATCACAGATCACCATAACAAATACAATAATAATGAAAGAACTTGATATATTGCAAGAATTACCAACATGTGACAAAGAGACACAAAATGAACAAATGTTGTTAGAAAAATGGTGGCAGCAGACCTCTTTTATACAAGATTGCTATAAACTTTCAACTTGTAAGAATGTGATATATGCAAAGTTTAATAAAGGGAAGCACAATTTAAAAAAGTATGTATATCTTATTAACTATGATCATCATGCTGTACATTAGATCCCCAGAACTTTTTCATATTATAGTTGCAAGTTTGCACCCTTGGACCACCTTACTCCACCCCAGGTTCACCCCTTGTCAACTCAACTCTAAGTTTCCATTAGTTTTCCTTTTCCTCAGATTCTGTATGTAAGGGATATCATAATACATAAATTAAAAAAATATACAAAATCTTTGAAATATTTCACTTAGAATAATACCTTCAAGATCCATCCATGCTGTTGTAAATGGCAGTATTTCTTAATTTTTCATGGTTAAGTAGTATTCCGTAGTATATATTTACCATACTTATTTTACTCATTCATCCATTAATGGATACTGAAGTTATTTCCATCTCTTGCTTAGAGTTAATAATTTTATAATAAACATAAGAGTGCAGATATGTCTTTGAACAGTGAACTTCGTTTTCTTTAGATAGATACCTAGAAGTGGGATTACTGAATCATATGGTAATTTTACTTTTAATAATATGAATAATCTCCATACTGTTTTCCATACAAATTTATATCCCTATTACAGTGCATAAGTTCCCCGTTTTCCCCAATATTTACCAAAATTGGTTAGTTTCAATTTTTTGGTAGTATATATTCTAATATCTTGCTGTGTTTTTCAGAGGTAAACAACAACAACAACAACATAAGGACTTTGCCCTGAGATTTTTACGTTGAGCACTTTTTAATGCTCCTGTTGGTCATTTATATAACTTTTTTGAAAAAAAAAGTCTATTGAGATCCTTTTGCTATTTTTTTAATCATATATTTTTTTCTATTTGTATCTGTTGGTTATTAACCTCTTTTCAGATATAAGATTCGTAAGTATTTTCTTACATTCTGTGGATTGTGTTTTCATTCTCTCTCCCTTTTTTTGGCAATGCAGAAACGTTAGTTTGATGTAATACCATTTATTTATTTTTGCTTTTTTTGCTTGTGTTTTTAGTCTGGTATCCAAAAAACTATTGGCAAGACCAATGTCAAGGAGAATTTTTCCTATGTTTTCCTTTAGGAAATTTAGTTTCATGCATCACCTTTAAGTCTTTAATCTATTTCAAGTTCAGACTTATGAGTGATATAAGGTTCCCTTTTCATACTGTTTATGTGACTATTCAGTTTTAAATATCATTTATTGAACAGACTATCTTTCCCCATTACATATGTTGGCCCCTGTCAAATATTAGGTGACTGTATGAAAGGATTTATTTCTGGACTCTCAATTCTGTTCTACTTGTTTATTGGTCTGTTTTTATGCCAGTATACTTTATTGTTTTGAGCATGAGGGCTTTGTAGTATAGTTTCAAATCAAGAAGTGTAATCTCCCTTCTTCATTCTTTCTCAGAACTGCTTTGATTATTTGTTGTCTTTCATGGTCTCATATAAACTTTAGGATTCTTTACTTACTTCTGTAAAACAATAATATTGGGTTTTTTTTTAAGATTTTTAATTTATTTATTTGACAGAGAGAGATGACAAGCAGGCAGAGAGGCAGGCAGAGAGAGAAGAGGAAGCAGGCTTCCTGCTGAGCAGAGAGCCTGATGCGGGGCTCGATCCCAGGACCCTGGGATCATGACCAGAGCCGAAGGCAGCGGCTTAACCCACTGAGCCACCCAGGCGCCCCTAACATTGGATTTTTGATAGGAATTGGATTTACAGATGGTTTACGGTAGTATGGACATTTTAACAATGTTAATTCTTACCATTCATAAATATGAGCTATCTTTCCATTTCTGTCACCTTCAATTTCTTTATCAATGTCATAGTTTATGGAGTACAGATCTTTCATCTTCTTAGTTAAATCTATTCCTAAGTATTTTATTATTTTTGATGCTATTGTGAATTAGATTGTTTTCTTTATTTTTTCAGATAGTTCATCATTAGAATGTTAAAATGCTCCTGTCTTGTGCTTACTTTGGCAGCACATATACTAAAATTGGAATGATGCAGAGAAGATTAGCGTGATCACTGAACAAGGATGACATGACAAACTGGGAAGCAGTCCATAAAAAAAAAAAAGAAACAAAACAAAATTCTTTTCTTTTATATATTGATCTTGTATTTGGTAATTTTACTAAATTTGTTTATTCAAATTTTTTGTGAATGTTTTAGGATTTTTTAACATGTAAGTTCATGTTATCCAAAAAAAGAAAATTTTACTTCTTCCTTTTTTTTTTTTTTTTTTTTGGAGTCTCTTATTTCTTTGTGTTCCTTGTTTCTCTGGCTAGGACATCCACTACTGTGTCAAATGAGAGTAGTGAAAATGGACACACTTGTCTTTCTTCTGATCTTTAAGGGGAAAACTTTCAAGAGTTTTGATTGAATATGAGATTAGCTCTGGGCTTGCAATCTGTGTTTTTTCTTTAATGGGTTTTTTAAATTATTTTTTAAAATTTTTTATATAATGTGTTTTTATCCCTAGGGGTACAGGTCTGTGATTCACAGCACTCACCATCACTCACCATAGCACCTGCCCTCTCCAATGTCCATACCCCCACCATCCTCTCCCAACACACCTCCCCCCAGCAACCCTCAGTCTGTTTTGTGAGATTCAGTCTTTTATGGTTTGTCTCCCTCCTAATACCATCTTTTTTTATTTTTTTTTCGTACGCCCGAAACTGCCTATGTTGCATCTCCACTTCATCATATCAGGGAGATCATATGATAGTTGTCTTTCTCAGATTGATTTATTTCGCCAAGCATAATACCCTCTAGTTCCATCCACGTCATCACAAATAGCAGGATTTCATTTTTTTGATGGCTGCATAGTATTCCATTGAACATATATACCACATCTTATTTATTGATTCATCTGTTGAAGGACATTTAGTTTCTTTCCATAGTTTAACTATTGTGGACATTGCTGCTATAAACATTTGGGTGCATGTGCCCCTTCAGAATGCCACGTTTGTATCTGTAGGGTATATACCCAGTACTACAAGCACTGGGTCATAGGGTAGTTCTATTTTCAGCTTTTTGAGGCACGTCCACGCTGTTTTCCAGAGTGGTTGCACCAGCTTGCATTCCCACATACAGTGTAGGAGGGTTGCCCTTTCTCCACATCCTCGCGAGCATCTGTCATTGACTGACTTGTTCATTTTAGCCATTCTGAACGGTGTGAGGTGGTATCTCATTCTGGTTTTAATTTGTATTTCCCTGATGCCGAGTGATGTGGAGCATTTTTTCATGTGTCTGTTGGCCATTTGAATGTATTCTTTGATGGAACATGATAGTGAGCTTAGGGAATCACCAAGTTAATGAAAGAGGTGCCTCTTGTAGGTGAATTAAGAGTGAGAGAAAGAAAAGAGGGCTTATCCTAGATTGGAGAACTCGGGGCTGAAAAGGACCCTCATCTGGGAGCAGAGAAAGTGGTCCAGAATCAGAGGCACAGAGGACTCCCAACACCTTCCACAGAAGCGGAGCACCTAAAGACATAGTGCCATTCCCCCCGGAAAATCTAGGCATGGAGGTATTCTCTTTAGGCAAATAGGCATCGGAGAATAGTTTGTCCATAGCCCAGTCACTGACTTCAAGAGGAAAAGCTATACCAGCTCTCGAAGCAGGCCGGATAGCTCAAGCAACAGCAGCCAAGCCAAAATCCTTATCCCCTGCATTTCTGAACAATGACAGAGCAGCGGTTCTGTCTAGAACCAGGAGGTATTCAGAAGTCAATTGTTGGGTCCCGGGTTGTGTCCATCAGTTCAGACGCGGCCTTCAGATCAACTCATGATTCCAGGGCCTTGGCATTGACTCTGTTCTCAGGTTCTCTGCTCAGGGGCAAGTAAGCTTCTCCCTCTCCAGCTCCACCCCCTGATTGGGATCTCTCTGCCTCTCTGTCCAAACGTGCATGTGCATGTTCGATAAGATAACAAAGACAAAAACAGTGCACAATAATTGACTGGGGCCAAAGGATGTTTTATTGAATTTGGACCTAGGTTCCTATGGAGGGCAGCCAGGTATAGAGAACCTCCCACCATCCTAAAATGCCCGACCTTCGCTTGGAGCTTCCTTGTTCATTCTCCTGTTCTTTGCCTTCCTGGATCTCCTCACCAACCTGCAGCATCCGCTGTCTGTCGTGCTGTACTGACCCCTTGTTAACACATTGTGCATCCTCTCGGGGCTCCATTGGAACATGCCCATCTTCCTCAAGAGGCACTGTTTGCTTATCGCATGTAACCATTTGGGGGATGGTCATGAGAGGGTGAAGGCAGGCTTGTGCTGCCACATCTCCATGCAGTTCCACAGAGGGTAGCTGATCCACCATGAGGGAGTGCTCAAGGTTCTTCCACATTCGAATCCTCTTCAATGCGTCCTTTTGCACATACAAGTTGTCTTCCTGAAATGGGCACGGAAGTCTTTCAGTTGGCTTCATTGGGCTATGGGTCTCTTCCAACATGCTCTCCGTTGGCTTCTGTGGACTCCAAGAACATGAGTCCGTCCTGGACCTAAGGTTCTAGGGTGTAGACTCTGCCTTGGATGCATGGTCTTTTTGGAAGATTGGGAGGCCTTGTTGGCACCGTTTCTGGAGACCATTGAGGTACTCGTGTGCTTTCTGTGGAAGACTCCAGACATGTCTTTGGCACGGTTGCGGGGGTTCACTTTGAGCTTCCCTTGGGTGGACCTTTTCCTGTTGAGATGCTCCATGATTTGGTGGGAGGGTCTCACCCTTACGCAGGGCTCAGATTTCCTCCCCTGAGGCATTGCTTGCGGTCTGTTAGTTTCTTGGCTTGTCGTTGCTAAGATGGAATGCGGCATCTTGCCTTTCTCCGAGGTCCAGAGGGCTGGTGCTGACACTCACGACCAAATACTATGAATTGGGCCATGGAGAAGGTGACACCGACTCGCTTCGCAAACTGCCTTGGTGAGAGACCCAGGCGGCTCCAGCAGTTTGGGATGGCCTGGGGTCCTCTTGGCCCACCCATGACTACTCCAGTCAAGTGTAGTGATCAGGCCTGGGTTGATGAGGAGTGGTTGCTATGACCTCAAAGCTTTGTGACATCACAGATGCTGGCTTCACTGAAGCAGCTGTCCCTCTCCCATGACCTTGGTGTCCTATGGCTTTAAGTAGGAAGCCCCAGGAAGGACAAAACAAGAGCCCTCTGAACCTGATCAAGAACTCAGGATGTCTTGTGGTTTAATGTCAAACTTCCCCTTTCTGGAGACATAGAGGAAGGAAAATGACATTCAGTATACCTTCCTTTAGGCCAACATATCCCCAGAGACGGCAAGGTGTCCTTTTACACTACAATTTCTAGATATCTCAAGAAAAGGTGAGGTCGCGTGTATGAGCAGCTCTCCGTGGGGTTTTTCGTCCTGTGGGTGAGAGCGTACTTTGTCAGCGTCTTTTGCTTATGGGTCAGTGATGACTAAGGTACGGAAAGTTCCTTTCCGAGGTAAAAGGTGAGGGCATAGCTATATGGTGCCGTCTGTGTCCTCGTCTCCTAGTGTTCTGAAACACGCGGCTAAGGGATGAGGCCTCTGTCTACCTGGCTTTCCCTTAAATACCTTTGAAAGTCTTTGAGGAGAGTGACCTTCTGCATCAGAGCTAACTCTCAGAGAGGTCTACCGAACCCGTTGTTATTATTAGTTAACTGTACTTGTTGTGGTAACGGGTATAGACATGTGGACCAAGACTCTTTAGTCAGAAGGAAAGGGACGGCGTATATAGACGGCTTGCAAGGCCCATTCGAGCAGACCTTTGGAGTGAGCCGCAATGCCCTTGCAAGGACTAGTGGATCAGGATGTTTGGGTCCATTTCGGCACCTCAGTATTCCTCTGCCATCGAAGTGAATGAACCCCTGGACCTTGCCTTGACATGAATGTCCCATGCCCTGCTGTTGGGAAATGGAAAAGGCAAGCAGAAAAAGGGAAATATCATATGGCTTCCCACAATATGTGCCTCGGGAGGAGTACCTTGGCCCTAGTAAAGGAAGGGAATAATGAAGGGCAAGAAGTCAGAGAAGGAGACCCACCAGGAGTGACTCAGGACTCTGAGAATCCAGCTGAGGGCTACCGAAAAGAGAACTGATTAATGGGTGGTCAGGAGTTGTGGCATATATTAGGAGGAGCACTAGGACGTCCATGCAACTAAAGCATCCGTGAATACTCTGTCAAAAATGGATGATGGATGATAGGCAGGCTTTCTCAACAGAACAGCAACAAGAACAACATCAATTCATAGGAAAACAATGTGGCCCTCTCAAAACCAAAGGAAGTCACAGGGAGAAAAGGAAAGAATTATATTGTTTATTATCTTTCCTTATTGAAATGACATGGGTGGGTTTCCTAAAATGTCCTTCTTTGAATTGGGTCTTTATCCTTGTAAATTAGAGTTTACCCACCTCTTCCATCTCTGGATTTGATGAGAGGACATGACAATGCCTTCACTAAATACATAGAAGAGTGGCCCAAGCAAATGACTTGACCTGGCCTTCTGTGTGTTGGCAGGGGTTGGATTACTGCTTCAAAGGCTTCCGTCTAAACTAGAGAGCTGAGATTTTGTAGGTTTCCTGACCTAATCTTGGAAGTTTCTATGTGTCTGGGAATTTATCCTTTTCTCTCAGTTCTTGGATTTGCTAGCATAAATGTGTGGCTATGCCTTTTCGGTTATTCTTTTTTCCTTGCTACCAGTTGTGATGTGGTTTCATACTTGCAGCTGTGTGCTTGTCTCCCTGTTTTATCCCAGTAATGGCTTCTGCGGTTTGTTCCTGTTGTCAAAACTCAAGTGTGAGATCTCCTGATTTTTTTCCTATTGGTTTGTTTGTATTTCCTTAATTTTGATAATCACATGTCTGATTTCAATTTTTCTGTTAACTTTGGAGTTCGTTTTTCTTCATCTTGTTCCTTCAGTCGTCCTTTTAGGTGGCTTTCTTTTTCGGTGTTTTTAAATTTTGGAAATGCACACATTTAACCCTATATTGTTTCCCCATAAAATGTTTTGGCATCCTCCTCTAAGTTTCTTAGAATTCCTTCGTTCATGGCTCTTCTTTTCCTTTGGATTTTCTTTCTTGCATTCATTGCAGTTCGTGAATGTGTTGTGTTTTCCACTTTAGTGTCTGGCTGTATTTCCAATTTGAAAGTGATATCTTCCTGTTTTCATACCTTCGTGATGATAAGTGCACAGGATAGGTTTTGACTTCTCTTCCATGAATTATGACTGGATTTGGACTCGAGCTCATGACCTGCGATAGACAAAGTTAGGTCTGCTGCTGGGAAGAACATATCTTATTGTCCTCAGAGACGCAATCTTACTCATGGACCCCCAAAGTTCAGGTGGTCTCGAATGCCCATGTGGACGTCTGTTATTCCTTAGCACCTTCCCATCCAGATAATCTGTCCTGTGCTTAACCTGGATATTATAGTTGCCAACAGTATTGGATAAACGTCGCCATCTCCATTCCTGTGTGTTCATAGGCTTCCAACGTTTAGATACACCTTTTTTCATGGTGGATATGTTGGCAATTCTTCCAGGTTTCTGATGTTTTGATGCTCCATCAAGACAAAACACCTTCCGCTTAGCTTTTTTCTCTCGAAGGCATAAAATGACTCTCGCTGACTTAGGCACAAACACTTTGGCTCTCTTCTCCTTGGGAATAGCATAACCTACATCTTCCCTGTTTCTTCACTTGCAAGCTATGAGTATCTTTATAGTCGAAGGAAATCTCCTATGGGCAACAGAAGGACGAGCCTGTTTAATATTTGCTGTTTTCTTATGGATGTTTCTATTTTTTTTTTTTTTTTGATTTGGAATTTCAACCACTGTTACAAACTGTTTGTATTGACGGGAGTCTTTAGTCCTGAGTACTGAATGTATTATTGACAGGTAATAGTTCACTTTCTCATTTCGGTTGGCTTCTGACTTGGATTCTATTTGCCTTTCACCTATATGGTATTTTCTTGGGGTTGCTTCATTGGTACGATTCCTCGCTTCCTTCCCATATTTTGCATGTCTTATCTTTGTGTGTTTGCATGTGCATGTGTTAATGCTGTGTGGTGTGTGTGTGTTTCACATCACAATTATTATTAAAATACGAGAGAATGGAATTCGGTCTCTTGTGGGTAGCAATTCAATTTGACATGCCTTGAAATCTCACATTCCATTAGTTTCAGGAAATCTCCTTAAAGGAATGTCATCTCTTGTCCTCTTCAAGAATCCCGTGTTCTCACAAAACGGCCTTCCAACAAACAGCACCATTTGAATTCCTCATTAGAGTCATAATGTTTGTCCCAATACCCTTTCTTTTTCGTATGTTTCTTGACTGTCATGAGTTAGTGAAATCGTCTGTTTATTGTCTTTCTGAGAATGATAGATGTGACAAAGTCCAATGCTCTCCGCAAGACTGCCATAAGAGACATGTGGAAGAATTCCTTCTTGCTTATGTCACAGTACAAATTGTGGTGACATGAAGACACTGAGATGGTAGTAGTGTCTAATAACCTCATGCTTCTTCAACCATGAAGGCAACAAAAAGATGACCACAACAACTGCAGTGGGGTGGAAATTGACCTGAAGCCTACAAGGTAAACTCCACAGCGAAAGAGAACGGAAGTTGCAGAGATGATGGGAGAAGGTTGGAGACATGGCTCAGGGGAGATTTGGTTGGTTCGTGGATCAGAGGGCTGGAGTCCATGAAGAGGACCAAAGCACAGGAGAGCAGGGCACCCTGGGAACACACAAGGAACCTGTTTCCCAGTGCCGTTGACTGTGAGACGCAGAGGGTCTGAAGGGCACGAGTACTTGACAACACAAGTGTTGAGGGCTGAAGTTTTCCTATCAGCAGGCTTGGCAGACATCAACTTGAAAGAACACCATCTTTTTCCTGCATATGACACCAACAAGCGACCAGGAGCAGACAGCCTGGAGACAATGATCAGAGAGAGACAATACCAAGAGACGCAGTGGGAAGATGATGAGTCGTGGGAGTGATTCCGTGAAAGGCAGTGTTCGTGGAGATGACTCAATGTGGACATAATAAATTTTGGCTCTCACAACAGCAGCATCAAGACAGAGCTTGGCCAAGACAGGTATGTGAGGACAGAGACTCCCTAGCCAGCCAACACAAAATACCAACAGTGGAACACTTGGAGGATTGCCTTCCTCAGTCCAAGATGCTTAGTCCAAGGAGAACAGACTCTCCCATACGGGACGAGAAGAAAGCTTTGACCACATGTTCTCTTCTGAACACAGCATTCTGCAGGCCTGCGTTCTGTTGAGTTGGTAGAGTTTCTCCTTTCACAGGCACACCAGAGCCCACCAAGGTAAACCTCAGCATATTCAGCCCGGACCCTAAAAACAACAAACGGCCGGAAAGGAGAGCTACTGCAAATGACTGGCCTCCAGGACAGGGTCAGCCACAACACAAACAGCAGTGGCATGCATGCCACATACACTCTCACAAACACACACACACACGCATGCACTCAACAAACCTTAAGGGCGAGCCCTGGGTCACTCACGGATCACTTCCTCCTAAATAAATTACCCTCAGGTTAGAAAACAGAATGAGTTTAACGAATACAGAGAGGTGACAGAGACTTAGATCCAATGCAAAGATGGAAGAATCAATTGATTCCCAGGTAAAGGAAGAAGGAGTGATTACGACTAGGCAGTCAGAGTGAAACCTCTACATAGAGCACGCCCGATGCGGGATAGAAAGCTGTGGCCTGGATACTCGCTGTACATCAGAAAACATAGGAGATATCAGAGAGTCTCGAAACACAGAGATAAAACTGATAAAGATAAAAACACCTAAAGAACTCCTGAAGAGAAGATTGGCAGGAGACTGGATGCAAAGTTCGGGAACATGGTAGAAGTGGAGGATCCAATTAGGAACCGAGAAGAACAAGCCTAGAAAATAAGGATGCAAATTCTAAGAGAGAAGGCAGAATGATGGAACATGATAGTGAGCTTAGGGAATCTCTAAGGAAATGAAAGAGGTGCCTCTTGTAGGTGTATTAAGAGTGAGAGAAAGAAAAGAGGGCTGATCCTAGATTAGAGAACTCGGGGCTGGAAAGGACCCTCATCTGGGAGCAGAGAAAGTGGTCCAGAATCAGAGGCACAGAGGACTCCCAACACCTTCCACAGAAGCGGAGCACCTAAAGACATAGTGCCATTCCCCCCGGAAAATCTAGGCATGGAGGTATTCTCTTTAGGCAAATAGGCATCGGAGAATAGTTTGTCCATAGCCCAGTCACTGACTTCAAGAGGAAAAGCTATACCAGCTCTCGAAGCAGGCCGGATAGCTCAAGCAACAGCAGCCAAGCCAAAATCCTTATCCCCTGCATTTCTGAACAATGACAGAGCAGCGGTTCTGTCTAGAACCAGGAGGTATTCAGAAGTCAATTGTTGGGTCCCGGGTTGTGTCCATCAGTTCAGACGCGGCCTTCAGATCAACTCATGATTCCAGGGCCTTGGCATTGACTCTGTTCTCAGGTTCTCTGCTCAGGGGCAAGTAAGCTTCTCCCTCTCCAGCTCCACCCCCTGATTGGGATCTCTCTGCCTCTCTGTCCAAACGTGCATGTGCATGTTCGATAAGATAACAAAGACAAAAACAGTGCACAATAATTGACTGGGGCCAAAGGATGTTTTATTGAATTTGGACCTAGGTTCCTATGGAGGGCAGCCAGGTATAGAGAACCTCCCACCATCCTAAAATGCCCGACCTTCGCTTGGAGCTTCCTTGTTCATTCTCCTGTTCTTTGCCTTCCTGGATCTCCTCACCAACCTGCAGCATCCGCTGTCTGTCGTGCTGTACTGACCCCTTGTTAACACATTGTGCATCCTCTCGGGGCTCCATTGGAACATGCCCATCTTCCTCAAGAGGCACTGTTTGCTTATCGCATGTAACCATTTGGGGGATGGTCATGAGAGGGTGAAGGCAGGCTTGTGCTGCCACATCTCCATGCAGTTCCACAGAGGGTAGCTGATCCACCATGAGGGAGTGCTCAAGGTTCTTCCACATTCGAATCCTCTTCAATGCGTCCTTTTGCACATACAAGTTGTCTTCCTGAAATGGGCACCGAAGTCTTTCAGATGGCTTCACTTGGGCTTGGGTCTCTTCCAACATGCTCTCCGTTGGCTTCTGTGGACTCCAAGAACATGAGTCCGTCCTGGACCTAAGGTTCTAGGGTGTAGAGTCTGCCTTGGATGAATGGTGTTTTTGGAAGATTGGGAGGCCTTGTTGGCACCGTTTCTGGAGACCATCGAGGTACTCGTGTGCTTGCTGTGGAAGATTCCAGACATGTCTTTGGCACGGTTGCGGGGGTTCACTTTGAGCTTCCCTTGGGTGGACCTTTTCCTGTTGAGATGCTCCATGATTTGGTGGGAGGGTCTCACCCTTACGCAGGGCTCGGATTTCCTCCCCTGAGGCTTTGCTTGTGGTCTGTTACTTTCTTGGCCTGTCGTGGCTAAGATGGAATGAGGGATCCTTGCCTTTCTCCGAGGTCCAGAGGGCTGGTGCTGACACTCACGACCAAATACTACGAAGTGGGCCATGGAGAAGTTGACACCGACTCGCTTCGCAAACTGCCTTGGTGAGAGACCCAGGCGGCTCCAGCGGTTTGGGATGGCTTGGGGTCCTCTTGGCCCACCCATGACTACTCCAGTCAAGTGTAGTGATCAGGCCTGGGTTGATGAGGAGTGGTTGCTATGACCTCAAGGCTTTGTGACATCACAGATGCTGGCTTCACTGAAGCAGCTGTCCCTCTCCCATGACCTTGGTGTCCTATGGCTTTAAGTAGGAAGCCCCGGGAAGGACAGAACAAGAGCCCTCTGAACCTGATCAAGAACTCAGGATGTCTTGTGGGTTAATGTCCAACTTCCCCTTTCTGGAGACATAGAGGAAGGAAAATGACATTCAGTATACCTTCCTTTAGGCCAACATATCCCCAGAGACGGCAAGGTGTCCTTTTACACTACAATTTCTAGATATCTCAAGAAAAGGTGAGGCCTCGCGGGTATAAGCAGCTCTCCGTGGGGTTTGTCGTCCTGTGGGTGAGAGCGTACTTTGTCAGCGTCTTTTGCCTATGGGTCAGTGATGACTAAGATACGGAAAGTCCCTTTCGGAGGTAAAAGGTGAGGGCATCGCTATATGGTGCTGTCTGTGGCCTCGTCTCCTAGTGTTCTGAAACACGCGGCTAAGGGATGAGGCCTCTGTCTACCTGGCTTTCCCTTAAATACCTTTGCAAAGTCTTTGAGGAGAGTGATATTCTGCATCTGAGCTAACTCTCAATGAAGAGGCCTGGACCGAACCCGTTGTTATTATTAGTTAACTGTACTTGTTGTGGTAACGGGTATAAACATGTGGACCAAGACTCTTTAGTCAGAAGGAAAGGGACGGCCTATACCGAAGGCTTGCAAGGCCCATTCGAGCAGAACTTTGGAGTGAGTCGCAATGCCCTTGCAAGGACTAGTGGATCAGAAAGTTTGGGTCCATTTCGGCACCACAGTATTCCTCTGCCGTCGAGTGAATGAACCCCTGGACCTTGCCTTGACATGAATGTCCCATGCCCTGCTGTTGGGAAATGGAAAAGGCAAGCAAACAAAGGGAAATGTCATACGGCTACCCACAATATGTGCCTCGGGAGGAATACCTTGGCCCTAGTAAAGGAAGGGAATAATGAAGGGCAAGAAGTCAGAGAAGGAGACCCACCAGGAGTGACTCAGGACTCTGAGAATCCAGCTGAGGGCTACCGAAAAGAGAACTGATTAATGGGTGGTCAGGAGTTGTGGCATATATTAGGAGGAGCACTAGGACGTCCATGCAACTAAAGCATCCGTGAATACTCTGTCAAAAATGGATGATGGATGATAGGCAGGCTTTCTCAACAGAACAGCAACAAGAACAACATCAATTCATAGGAAAACAATGTGGCCCTCTCAAAACCAAAGGAAGTCACAGGGAGAAAAGGAAAGAATTATATTGTTTATTATCTTTCCTTATTGAAATGACATGGGTGGGTTTCCTAAAATGTCCTTCTTTGAATTGGGTCTTTATCCTTGTAAATTAGAGTTTACCCACCTCTTCCATCTCTGGATTTGATGAGAGGACATGACAATGCCTTCACTAAATACATAGAAGAGTGGCCCAAGCAAATGACTTGACCTGGCCTTCTGTGTGTTGGCAGGGGTTGGATTACTGCTTCAAAGGCTTCCGTCTAAACTAGAGAGCTGAGATTTTGTAGGTTTCCTGACCTAATCTTGGAAGTTTCTATGTGTCTGGGAATTTATCCTTTTCTCTCAGTTCTTGGATTTGCTAGCATAAATGTGTGGCTATGCCTTTTCGGTTATTCTTTTTTCCTTGCTACCAGTTGTGATGTGGTTTCATACTTGCAGCTGTGTGCTTGTCTCCCTGTTTTATCCCAGTAATGGCTTCTGCGGTTTGTTCCTGTTGTCAAAACTCAAGTGTGAGATCTCCTGATTTTTTTCCTATTGGTTTGTTTGTATTTCCTTAATTTTGATAATCACATGTCTGATTTCAATTTTTCTGTTAACTTTGGAGTTCGGTTTTTCTTCATCTTGTTCCTTCAGTCGTCCTTTTAGGTGGCTTTCTTTTTCGGTGTTTTTAAATTTTGGAAATGCACACATTTAACCCTATATTGTTTCCCCATAAAATGTTTTGGCATCCTCCTCTAAGTTTCTTAGAATTCCTTCGTTCATGGCTCTTCTTTTCCTTTGGATTTTCTTTCTTGCATTCATTGCAGTTCGTGAATGTGTTGTGTTTTCCACTTTAGTGTCTGGCTGTATTTCCAATTTGAAAGTGATATCTTCCTGTTTTCATACCTTCGTGATGATAAGTGCACAGGATAGGTTTTGACTTCTCTTCCATGAATTATGACTGGATTTGGACTCGAGCTCATGACCTGCGATAGACAAAGTTAGGTCTGCTGCTGGGAAGAACATATCTTATTGTCCTCAGAGACGCAATCTTACTCATGGACCCCCCCAAAGTTCAGGTGGTCTCGAATGCCCATGTGGACGTCTGTTATTCCTTAGCACCTTCCCATCCAGATAATCTGTCCTGTGCTTAACCTGGATATCATAGTTGCCAACAGTATTGGATAAACGTCGCCATCTCCATTCCTGTGTGTTCATAGGCTTCCAACGTTTAGATACACCTTTTTTCATGGTGGATATGTTGGCAATTCTTCCAGGTTTCTGATGTTTTGATGCTCCATCAAGACAAAACACCTTCCGCTTAGCTTTTTTCTCTCGAAGGCATAAAATGACTCTCGCTGACTTAGGCACAAACACTTTGGCTCTCTTCTCCTTGGGAATAGCATAACCTACATCTTCCCTGTTTCTTCACTTGCAAGCTATGAGTATCTTTATAGTCGAAGGAAATCTCCTATGGGCAACAGAAGGACGAGCCTGTTTAATATTTGCTGTTTTCTTATGGATGTTTCTATTTTTTTTTTTTTTTTTGATTTGGAATTTCAACCACTGTTACAAACTGTTTGTATTGACGGGAGTCTTTAGTCCTGAGTACTGAATGTATTATTGACAGGTAATAGTTCACTTTCTCATTTCGGTTGGCTTCTGACTTGGATTCTATTTGCCTTTCACCTATATGGTATTTTCTTGGGGTTGCTTCATTGGTACGATTCCTCGCTTCCTTCCCATATTTTGCATGTCTTATCTTTGTGTGTTTGCATGTGCATGTGTTAATGCTGTGTGGTGTGTGTGTGTTTCACATCACAATTATTATTAAAATACGAGAGAATGGAATTCGGTCTCTTGTGGGTAGCAATTCAATTTGACATGCCTTGAAATCTCACATTCCATTAGTTTCAGGAAATCTCCTTAAAGGAATGTCATCTCTTGTCCTCTTCAAGAATCCCGTGTTCTCACAAAACGGCCTTCCAACAAACAGCACCATTTGAATTCCTCATTAGAGTCATAATGTTTGTCCCAATACCCTTTCTTTTTCGTATGTTTCTTGACTGTCATGAGTTAGTGAAATCGTCTGTTTATTGTCTTTCTGAGAATGATAGATGTGACAAAGTCCAATGCTCTCCGCAAGACTGCCATAAGAGACATGTGGAAGAATTCCTTCTTGCTTATGTCACAGTACAAATTGTGGTGACATGAAGACACTGAGATGGTAGTAGTGTCTAATAACCTCATGCTTCTTCAACCATGAAGGCAACAAAAAGATGACCACAACAACTGCAGTGGGGTGGAAATTGACCTGAAGCCTACAAGGTAAACTCCACAGCGAAAGAGAACGGAAGTTGCAGAGATGATGGGAGAAGGTTGGAGACATGGCTCAGGGGAGATTTGGTTGGTTCGTGGATCAGAGGGCTGGAGTCCATGAAGAGGACCAAAGCACAGGAGAGCAGGGCACCCTGGGAACACACAAGGAACCTGTTTCCCAGTGCCGTTGACTGTGAGACGCAGAGGGTCTGAAGGGCACGAGTACTTGACAACACAAGTGTTGAGGGCTGAAGTTTTCCTATCAGCAGGCTTGGCAGACATCAACTTGAAAGAACACCATCTTTTTCCTGCATATGACACCAACAAGCGACCAGGAGCAGACAGCCTGGAGACAATGATCAGAGAGAGACAATACCAAGAGACGCAGTGGGAAGATGATGAGTCGTGGGAGTGATTCCGTGAAAGGCAGTGTTCGTGGAGATGACTCAATGTGGACATAATAAATTTTGGCTCTCACAACAGCAGCATCAAGACAGAGCTTGGCCAAGACAGGTATGTGAGGACAGAGACTCCCTAGCCAGCCAACACAAAATACCAACAGTGGAACACTTGGAGGATTGCCTTCCTCAGTCCAAGATGCTTAGTCCAAGGAGAACAGACTCTCCCATACGGGACGAGAAGAAAGCTTTGACCACATGTTCTCTTCTGAACACAGCATTCTGCAGGCCTGCGTTCTGTTGAGTTGGTAGAGTTTCTCCTTTCACAGGCACACCAGAGCCCACCAAGGTAAACCTCAGCATATTCAGCCCGGACCCTAAAAACAACAAACGGCCGGAAAGGAGAGCTACTGCAAATGACTGGCCTCCAGGACAGGGTCAGCCACAACACAAACAGCAGTGGCATGCATGCCACATACACTCTCACAAACACACACACACACGCATGCACTCAACAAACCTTAAGGGCGAGCCCTGGGTCACTCACGGATCACTTCCTCCTAAATAAATTACCCTCAGGTTAGAAAACAGAATGAGTTTAACGAATACAGAGAGGTGACAGAGACTTAGATCCAATGCAAAGATGGAAGAATCAATTGATTCCCAGGTAAAGGAAGAAGGAGTGATTACGACTAGGCAGTCAGAGTGAAACCTCTACATAGAGCACGCCCGATGCGGGATAGAAAGCTGTGGCCTGGATACTCGCTGTACATCAGAAAACATAGGAGATATCAGAGAGTCTCGAAACACAGAGATAAAACTGATAAAGATAAAAACACCTAAAGAACTCCTGAAGAGAAGATTGGCAGGAGACTGGATGCAAAGTTCGGGAACATGGTAGAAGTGGAGGATCCAATTAGGAACCGAGAAGAACAAGCCTAGAAAATAAGGATGCAAATTCTAAGAGAGAAGGCAGAATGATGGAACATGATAGTGAGCTTAGGGAATCTCTAAGGAAATGAAAGAGGTGCCTCTTGTAGGTGAATTAAGAGTGAGAGAAAGAAAAGAGGGCTGATCCTAGATTAGAGAACTCGGGGCTGGAAAGGACCCTCATCTGGGAGCAGAGAAAGTGGTCCAGAATCAGAGGCACAGAGAACTCCCAACACCTTCCACAGAAGCGGAGCACCTAAAGACATAGTGCCATTCCCCCCGGAAAATCTAGGCATGGAGGTATTCTCTTTAGGCAAATAGGCATCGGAGAATAGTTTGTCCATAGCCCAGTCACTGACTTCAAGAGGAAAAGCTATACCAGCTCTCGAAGCAGGCCGGATAGCTCAAGCAACAGCAGCCAAGCCAAAATCCTTATCCCCTGCATTTCTGAACAATGACAGAGCAGCGGTTCTGTCTAGAACCAGGAGGTATTCAGAAGTCAATTGTTGGGTCCCGGGTTGTGTCCATCAGTTCAGACGCGGCCTTCAGATCAACTCATGATTCCAGGGCCTTGGCATTGACTCTGTTCTCAGGTTCTCTGCTCAGGGGCAAGTAAGCTTCTCCCTCTCCAGCTCCACCCCCTGATTGGGATCTCTCTGCCTCTCTGTCCAAACGTGCATGTGCATGTTCGATAAGATAACAAAGACAAAAACAGTGCACAATAATTGACTGGGGCCAAAGGATGTTTTATTGAATTTGGACCTAGGTTCCTATGGAGGGCAGCCAGGTATAGAGAACCTCCCACCATCCTAAAATGCCCGACCTTCGCTTGGAGCTTCCTTGTTCATTCTCCTGTTCTTTGCCTTCCTGGATCTCCTCACCAACCTGCAGCATCCGCTGTCTGTCGTGCTGTACTGACCCCTTGTTAACACATTGTGCATCCTCTCGGGGCTCCATTGGAACATGCCCATCTTCCTCAAGAGGCACTGTTTGCTTATCGCATGTAACCATTTGGGGGATGGTCATGAGAGGGTGAAGGCAGGCTTGTGCTGCCACATCTCCATGCAGTTCCACAGAGGGTAGCTGATCCACCATGAGGGAGTGCTCAAGGTTCTTCCACATTCGAATCCTCTTCAATGCGTCCTTTTGCACATACAAGTTGTCTTCCTGAAATGGGCACCGAAGTCTTTCAGATGGCTTCACTTGGGCTTGGGTCTCTTCCAACATGCTCTCCGTTGGCTTCTGTGGACTCCAAGAACATGAGTCCGTCCTGGACCTAAGGTTCTAGGGTGTAGAGTCTGCCTTGGATGAATGGTGTTTTTGGAAGATTGGGAGGCCTTGTTGGCACCGTTTCTGGAGACCATCGAGGTACTCGTGTGCTTGCTGTGGAAGATTCCAGACATGTCTTTGGCACGGTTGCGGGGGTTCACTTTGAGCTTCCCTTGGGTGGACCTTTTCCTGTTGAGATGCTCCATGATTTGGTGGGAGGGTCTCACCCTTACGCAGGGCTCGGATTTCCTCCCCTGAGGCTTTGCTTGTGGTCTGTTACTTTCTTGGCCTGTCGTGGCTAAGATGGAATGAGGGATCCTTGCCTTTCTCCGAGGTCCAGAGGGCTGGTGCTGACACTCACGACCAAATACTACGAAGTGGGCCATGGAGAAGTTGACACCGACTCGCTTCGCAAACTGCCTTGGTGAGAGACCCAGGCGGCTCCAGCGGTTTGGGATGGCTTGGGGTCCTCTTGGCCCACCCATGACTACTCCAGTCAAGTGTAGTGATCAGGCCTGGGTTGATGAGGAGTGGTTGCTATGACCTCAAGGCTTTGTGACATCACAGATGCTGGCTTCACTGAAGCAGCTGTCCCTCTCCCATGACCTTGGTGTCCTATGGCTTTAAGTAGGAAGCCCCGGGAAGGACAGAACAAGAGCCCTCTGAACCTGATCAAGAACTCAGGATGTCTTGTGGGTTAATGTCCAACTTCCCCTTTCTGGAGACATAGAGGAAGGAAAATGACATTCAGTATACCTTCCTTTAGGCCAACATATCCCCAGAGACGGCAAGGTGTCCTTTTACACTACAATTTCTAGATATCTCAAGAAAAGGTGAGGCCTCGCGGGTATAAGCAGCTCTCCGTGGGGTTTGTCGTCCTGTGGGTGAGAGCGTACTTTGTCAGCGTCTTTTGCCTATGGGTCAGTGATGACTAAGATACGGAAAGTCCCTTTCGGAGGTAAAAGGTGAGGGCATCGCTATATGGTGCTGTCTGTGGCCTCGTCTCCTAGTGTTCTGAAACACGCGGCTAAGGGATGAGGCCTCTGTCTACCTGGCTTTCCCTTAAATACCTTTGCAAAGTCTTTGAGGAGAGTGATATTCTGCATCTGAGCTAACTCTCAATGAAGAGGCCTGGACCGAACCCGTTGTTATTATTAGTTAACTGTACTTGTTGTGGTAACGGGTATAAACATGTGGACCAAGACTCTTTAGTCAGAAGGAAAGGGACGGCCTATACCGAAGGCTTGCAAGGCCCATTCGAGCAGAACTTTGGAGTGAGTCGCAATGCCCTTGCAAGGACTAGTGGATCAGAAAGTTTGGGTCCATTTCGGCACCACAGTATTCCTCTGCCGTCGAGTGAATGAACCCCTGGACCTTGCCTTGACATGAATGTCCCATGCCCTGCTGTTGGGAAATGGAAAAGGCAAGCAAACAAAGGGAAATGTCATATGGCTACCCACAATATGTGCCTCGGGAGGAATACCTTGGCCCACTTATGGAAGGGAATAATAAAGGGCAAGAAGTCAGAGAAGGAGACCCACCAGGAGTGACTCAGGACTCTGAGAATCCAGCTGAGGGCTACCGAAAAGAGAACTGATTAATGGGTGGTCAGGAGTTGTGGCATATATTAGGAGGAGCACTAGGACGTCCATGCAACTAAAGCATCCGTGAATACTCTGTCAAAAATGGATGATGGATGATAGGCAGGCTTTCTCAACAGAACAGCAACAAGAACAACATCAATTCATAGGAAAACAATGTGGCCCTCTCAAAACCAAAGGAAGTCACAGGGAGAAAAGGAAAGAATTATATTGTTTATTATCTTTCCTTATTGAAATGACATGGGTGGGTTTCCTAAAATGTCCTTCTTTGAATTGGGTCTTTATCCTTGTAAATTAGAGTTTACCCACCTCTTCCATCTCTGGATTTGATGAGAGGACATGACAATGCCTTCACTAAATACATAGAAGAGTGGCCCAAGCAAATGACTTGACCTGGCCTTCTGTGTGTTGGCAGGGGTTGGATTACTGCTTCAAAGGCTTCCGTCTAAACTAGAGAGCTGAGATTTTGTAGGTTTCCTGACCTAATCTTGGAAGTTTCTATGTGTCTGGGAATTTATCCTTTTCTCTCAGTTCTTGGATTTGCTAGCATAAATGTGTGGCTATGCCTTTTCGGTTATTCTTTTTTCCTTGCTACCAGTTGTGATGTGGTTTCATACTTGCAGCTGTGTGCTTGTCTCCCTGTTTTATCCCAGTAATGGCTTCTGCGGTTTGTTCCTGTTGTCAAAACTCAAGTGTGAGATCTCCTGATTTTTTTCCTATTGGTTTGTTTGTATTTCCTTAATTTTGATAATCACATGTCTGATTTCAATTTTTCTGTTAACTTTGGAGTTCGGTTTTTCTTCATCTTGTTCCTTCAGTCGTCCTTTTAGGTGGCTTTCTTTTTCGGTGTTTTTAAATTTTGGAAATGCACACATTTAACCCTATATTGTTTCCCCATAAAATGTTTTGGCATCCTCCTCTAAGTTTCTTAGAATTCCTTCGTTCATGGCTCTTCTTTTCCTTTGGATTTTCTTTCTTGCATTCATTGCAGTTCGTGAATGTGTTGTGTTTTCCACTTTAGTGTCTGGCTGTATTTCCAATTTGAAAGTGATATCTTCCTGTTTTCATACCTTCGTGATGATAAGTGCACAGGATAGGTTTTGACTTCTCTTCCATGAATTATGACTGGATTTGGACTCGAGCTCATGACCTGCGATAGACAAAGTTAGGTCTGCTGCTGGGAAGAACATATCTTATTGTCCTCAGAGACGCAATCTTACTCATGGACCCCCCAAAGTTCAGGTGGTCTCGAATGCCCATGTGGACGTCTGTTATTCCTTAGCACCTTCCCATCCAGATAATCTGTCCTGTGCTTAACCTGGATATCATAGTTGCCAACAGTATTGGATAAACGTCGCCATCTCCATTCCTGTGTGTTCATAGGCTTCCAACGTTTAGATACACCTTTTTTCATGGTGGATATGTTGGCAATTCTTCCAGGTTTCTGATGTTTTGATGCTCCATCAAGACAAAACACCTTCCGCTTAGCTTTTTTCTCTCGAAGGCATAAAATGACTCTCGCTGACTTAGGCACAAACACTTTGGCTCTCTTCTCCTTGGGAATAGCATAACCTACATCTTCCCTGTTTCTTCACTTGCAAGCTATGAGTATCTTTATAGTCGAAGGAAATCTCCTATGGGCAACAGAAGGACGAGCCTGTTTAATATTTGCTGTTTTCTTATGGATGTTTCTATTTTTTTTTTTTTTTTTTGATTTGGAATTTCAACCACTGTTACAAACTGTTTGTATTGACGGGAGTCTTTAGTCCTGAGTACTGAATGTATTATTGACAGGTAATAGTTCACTTTCTCATTTCGGTTGGCTTCTGACTTGGATTCTATTTGCCTTTCACCTATATGGTATTTTCTTGGGGTTGCTTCATTGGTACGATTCCTCGCTTCCTTCCCATATTTTGCATGTCTTATCTTTGTGTGTTTGCATGTGCATGTGTTAATGCTGTGTGGTGTGTGTGTGTTTCACATCACAATTATTATTAAAATACGAGAGAATGGAATTCGGTCTCTTGTGGGTAGCAATTCAATTTGACATGCCTTGAAATCTCACATTCCATTAGTTTCAGGAAATCTCCTTAAAGGAATGTCATCTCTTGTCCTCTTCAAGAATCCCGTGTTCTCACAAAACGGCCTTCCAACAAACAGCACCATTTGAATTCCTCATTAGAGTCATAATGTTTGTCCCAATACCCTTTCTTTTTCGTATGTTTCTTGACTGTCATGAGTTAGTGAAATCGTCTGTTTATTGTCTTTCTGAGAATGATAGATGTGACAAAGTCCAATGCTCTCCGCAAGACTGCCATAAGAGACATGTGGAAGAATTCCTTCTTGCTTATGTCACAGTACAAATTGTGGTGACATGAAGACACTGAGATGGTAGTAGTGTCTAATAACCTCATGCTTCTTCAACCATGAAGGCAACAAAAAGATGACCACAACAACTGCAGTGGGGTGGAAATTGACCTGAAGCCTACAAGGTAAACTCCACAGCGAAAGAGAACGGAAGTTGCAGAGATGATGGGAGAAGGTTGGAGACATGGCTCAGGGGAGATTTGGTTGGTTCGTGGATCAGAGGGCTGGAGTCCATGAAGAGGACCAAAGCACAGGAGAGCAGGGCACCCTGGGAACACACAAGGAACCTGTTTCCCAGTGCCGTTGACTGTGAGACGCAGAGGGTCTGAAGGGCACGAGTACTTGACAACACAAGTGTTGAGGGCTGAAGTTTTCCTATCAGCAGGCTTGGCAGACATCAACTTGAAAGAACACCATCTTTTTCCTGCATATGACACCAACAAGCGACCAGGAGCAGACAGCCTGGAGACAATGATCAGAGAGAGACAATACCAAGAGACGCAGTGGGAAGATGATGAGTCGTGGGAGTGATTCCGTGAAAGGCAGTGTTCGTGGAGATGACTCAATGTGGACATAATAAATTTTGGCTCTCACAACAGCAGCATCAACACAGAGCTTGGCCAAGACAGGTATGTGAGGACAGAGACTCCCTAGCCAGCCAACACAAAATACCAACAGTGGAACACTTGGAGGATTGCCTTCCTCAGTCCAAGATGCTTAGTCCAAGGAGAACAGACTCTCCCATACGGGACGAGAAGAAAGCTTTGACCACATGTTCTCTTCTGAACACAGCATTCTGCAGGCCTGCGTTCTGTTGAGTTGGTAGAGTTTCTCCTTTCACAGGCACACCGGAGCCCACCAAGGTAAACCTCAGCATATTCAGCCCGGACCCTAAAAACAACAAACGGCCGGAAAGGAGAGCTACTGCAAATGACTGGCCTCCAGGACAGGGTCAGCCACAACACAAACAGCAGTGGCATGCATGCCACATACACTCTCACAAACACACACACACGCATGCACTCAACAAACCTTAAGGGCGAGCCCTGGGTCACTCACGGATCACTTCCTCCTAAATAAATTACCCTCAGGTTAGAAAACAGAATGAGTTTAACGAATACAGAGAGGTGACAGAGACTTAGATCCAATGCAAAGATGGAAGAATCAATTGATTCCCAGGTAAAGGAAGAAGGAGTGATTACGACTAGGCAGTCAGAGTGAAACCTCTACATAGAGCACGCCCGATGCGGGATAGAAAGCTGTGGCCTGGATACTCGCTGTACATCAGAAAACATAGGAGATATCAGAGAGTCTCGAAACACAGAGATAAAACTGATAAAGATAAAAACACCTAAAGAACTCCTGAAGAGAAGATTGGCAGGAGACTGGATGCAAAGTTCGGGAACATGGTAGAAGTGGAGGATCCAATTAGGAACCGAGAAGAACAAGCCTAGAAAATAAGGATGCAAATTCTAAGAGAGAAGGCAGAATGATGGAACATGATAGTGAGCTTAGGGAATCTCTAAGGAAATGAAAGAGGTGCCTCTTGTAGGTGAATTAAGAGTGAGAGAAAGAAAAGAGGGCTGATCCTAGATTAGAGAACTCGGGGCTGGAAAGGACCCTCATCTGGGAGCAGAGAAAGTGGTCCAGAATCAGAGGCACAGAGAACTCCCAACACCTTCCACAGAAGCGGAGCACCTAAAGACATAGTGCCATTCCCCCCGGAAAATCTAGGCATGGAGGTATTCTCTTTAGGCAAATAGGCATCGGAGAATAGTTTGTCCATAGCCCAGTCACTGACTTCAAGAGGAAAAGCTATACCAGCTCTCGAAGCAGGCCGGATAGCTCAAGCAACAGCAGCCAAGCCAAAATCCTTATCCCCTGCATTTCTGAACAATGACAGAGCAGCGGTTCTGTCTAGAACCAGGAGGTATTCAGAAGTCAATTGTTGGGTCCCGGGTTGTGTCCATCAGTTCAGACGCGGCCTTCAGATCAACTCATGATTCCAGGGCCTTGGCATTGACTCTGTTCTCAGGTTCTCTGCTCAGGGGCAAGTAAGCTTCTCCCTCTCCAGCTCCACCCCCTGATTGGGATCTCTCTGCCTCTCTGTCCAAACGTGCATGTGCATGTTCGATAAGATAACAAAGACAAAAACAGTGCACAATAATTGACTGGGGCCAAAGGATGTTTTATTGAATTTGGACCTAGGTTCCTATGGAGGGCAGCCAGGTATAGAGAACCTCCCACCATCCTAAAATGCCCGACCTTCGCTTGGAGCTTCCTTGTTCATTCTCCTGTTCTTTGCCTTCCTGGATCTCCTCACCAACCTGCAGCATCCGCTGTCTGTCGTGCTGTACTGACCCCTTGTTAACACATTGTGCATCCTCTCGGGGCTCCATTGGAACATGCCCATCTTCCTCAAGAGGCACTGTTTGCTTATCGCATGTAACCATTTGGGGGATGGTCATGAGAGGGTGAAGGCAGGCTTGTGCTGCCACATCTCCATGCAGTTCCACAGAGGGTAGCTGATCCACCATGAGGGAGTGCTCAAGGTTCTTCCACATTCGAATCCTCTTCAATGCGTCCTTTTGCACATACAAGTTGTCTTCCTGAAATGGGCACCGAAGTCTTTCAGATGGCTTCACTTGGGCTTGGGTCTCTTCCAACATGCTCTCCGTTGGCTTCTGTGGACTCCAAGAACATGAGTCCGTCCTGGACCTAAGGTTCTAGGGTGTAGAGTCTGCCTTGGATGAATGGTGTTTTTGGAAGATTGGGAGGCCTTGTTGGCACCGTTTCTGGAGACCATCGAGGTACTCGTGTGCTTGCTGTGGAAGATTCCAGACATGTCTTTGGCACGGTTGCGGGGGTTCACTTTGAGCTTCCCTTGGGTGGACCTTTTCCTGTTGAGATGCTCCATGATTTGGTGGGAGGGTCTCACCCTTACGCAGGGCTCGGATTTCCTCCCCTGAGGCTTTGCTTGTGGTCTGTTACTTTCTTGGCCTGTCGTGGCTAAGATGGAATGAGGGATCCTTGCCTTTCTCCGAGGTCCAGAGGGCTGGTGCTGACACTCACGACCAAATACTACGAAGTGGGCCATGGAGAAGTTGACACCGACTCGCTTCGCAAACTGCCTTGGTGAGAGACCCAGGCGGCTCCAGCGGTTTGGGATGGCTTGGGGTCCTCTTGGCCCACCCATGACTACTCCAGTCAAGTGTAGTGATCAGGCCTGGGTTGATGAGGAGTGGTTGCTATGACCTCAAGGCTTTGTGACATCACAGATGCTGGCTTCACTGAAGCAGCTGTCCCTCTCCCATGACCTTGGTGTCCTATGGCTTTAAGTAGGAAGCCCCGGGAAGGACAGAACAAGAGCCCTCTGAACCTGATCAAGAACTCAGGATGTCTTGTGGGTTAATGTCCAACTTCCCCTTTCTGGAGACATAGAGGAAGGAAAATGACATTCAGTATACCTTCCTTTAGGCCAACATATCCCCAGAGACGGCAAGGTGTCCTTTTACACTACAATTTCTAGATATCTCAAGAAAAGGTGAGGCCTCGCGGGTATAAGCAGCTCTCCGTGGGGTTTGTCGTCCTGTGGGTGAGAGCGTACTTTGTCAGCGTCTTTTGCCTATGGGTCAGTGATGACTAAGATACGGAAAGTCCCTTTCGGAGGTAAAAGGTGAGGGCATCGCTA
The DNA here is from genome assembly GCF_964662115.1 of Mustela nivalis. Classification (NCBI taxonomy): domain Eukaryota; kingdom Metazoa; phylum Chordata; class Mammalia; order Carnivora; family Mustelidae; genus Mustela; species Mustela nivalis. The sequence continues at coordinate 784,410 of NW_028136319.1, read as the reverse complement.
TATGGTGCTGTCTGTGGCCTCGTCTCCTAGTGTTCTGAAACACGCGGCTAAGGGATGAGGCCTCTGTCTACCTGGCTTTCCCTTAAATACCTTTGCAAAGTCTTTGAGGAGAGTGATATTCTGCATCTGAGCTAACTCTCAATGAAGAGGCCTGGACCGAACCCGTTGTTATTATTAGTTAACTGTACTTGTTGTGGTAACGGGTATAAACATGTGGACCAAGACTCTTTAGTCAGAAGGAAAGGGACGGCCTATACCGAAGGCTTGCAAGGCCCATTCGAGCAGAACTTTGGAGTGAGTCGCAATGCCCTTGCAAGGACTAGTGGATCAGAAAGTTTGGGTCCATTTTGGCACCACAGTATTCCTCTGCCGTCGAGTGAATGAACCCCTGGACCTTGCCTTGACATGAATGTCCCATGCCCTGCTGTTGGGAAATGGAAAAGGCAAGCAAACAAAGGGAAATGTCATATGGCTACCCACAATATGTGCCTCGGGAGGAATACCTTGGCCCACTTAAGGAAGGGAATAATAAAGGGCAAGAAGTCAGAGAAGGAGACCCACCAGGAGTGACTCAGGACTCTGAGAATCCAGCTGAGGGCTACCGAAAAGAGAACTGATTAATGGGTGGTCAGGAGTTGTGGCATATATTAGGAGGAGCACTAGGACGTCCATGCAACTAAAGCATCCGTGAATACTCTGTCAAAAATGGATGATGGATGATAGGCAGGCTTTCTCAACAGAACAGCAACAAGAACAACATCAATTCATAGGAAAACAATGTGGCCCTCTCAAAACCAAAGGAAGTCACAGGGAGAAAAGGAAAGAATTATATTGTTTATTATCTTTCCTTATTGAAATGACATTGGGTGGGTTTCCTAAAATGTCCTTCTTTGAATTGGGTCTTTATCCTTGTGAATTAGAGCTTACCCGCCTCTTCCATCTCTGGATTTGATGAGAGGACATGACAATGCCTTCACTAAATACCTAGAAGAGTGGCCCAGGAAAATGATCTTTTAGGCCAACCTTTCTCCAGAGATGGCAAAGTTTTCCTATTTCCTCTGAAATATCTAGAGATATCAGAAACAACAAGTCCTCTGGTATATCATCCCGTCTCTCTGAGGTTTGTCATCCTTTGCATGAGAGAGTGACATTATACATTATAGCTAATCCTTAAGGAGGAGCAATGGACAGCACTCCTTGTTACCATTATTTATCTCTACCTACTGTGTTAATGGGTATAACCCTGTTGACCAAGTCTCTTTAATCAAAGGAAAATTAATGGCTTATATCGATGGTCTGCAAGGCTCACTTGAACAGAACTGAGGATTGAGCTGCTATGTCCTTGCAAAGACTAGTGGATAAAGAAGGTGTGGTCCATATTGGCAACAGAGTATTCCTCAGCAATTAGGGAGGATGAACTCTTGATTCTTGCACTGGCATGAATGCCACAGGACTGGGTTTGTGAAATGAAATGGGCAAGGAGACATAGGGAAATATCATATGGCTTCTCTCATATGTGCCCTAGGACGAATACCACGGCCCTTAGTAGAAAGAAGGAAAAACTGAAGGGGATAAGTCAGAGAAGGAGACAAACCAGGAGTAACTCAGAACTCTGAGGAATCAAGCTGAGAGTCAAGGAAAAAAGAGACATGCAGGGAATGAGGGAACGGGCTAATGGGTGTTGAAGAGTTCTGGCATAACTTAGGCGGAGTACTAGGTCATATATGGAACTGAAGCATCAGTGAATACTCTGTCAAAAATGGATGATGGATGACAGGCTGGCTTCCTCAACAGTACAAAATAATACAAAAACAAGCTGGCCCTTTCAAATGCAGGTGAAGACAGACAGAGAAAAGGAAAGAATTATATTTTTATTATGTTTAATTATTGAAATGGAATATAATTTATTTCCTAAAATGTCATTATTTGAATTGGGTCTTTATACTAGTAAAGTGGAGTTCATCCACCTCCTCCATTTGTGGAATTGATGAGAAGAAAATGGCATTGCCTTCTCTAAATGTCTAGAAGAGTTGAACAGGAAATGATTTGCACCTCGCCATCTGTGTGTTGACAGGGGTTTGATTACTGCTTCAAACGCTTTAGTCACTACTACAGAGCTGAGATTTTGTAGGTTTCCTGACCTAATCTTTGGAGTGAATATGTGTCTTGGAATTTATCCTTTTCTCTCAGTTCTTTTCTTTTGGGTTTGCTTCATTAGTGCTATTCTTCACTTCCTCCCCATCTTTTGTGTGTCTTATCTGTGTGTGTGTGTGTGTGTGTGTGTGTGTGTGTGTGTGTGTGCTGAGTGTGTTTCAAATAACAATTATAATTAAATTGATGGAGATAGGAAGTCGGTATTTAATGGATAGCAGTTCCATTTGACATGCCTTGAAAACTCACATTCCCTCTCTTTCAGCCACATTTCCTACAAAGAATGTCATCTTTTGTCCTCTTTGATAAACACATATTTTCTCAAACCTGACCTCAACAAACACCACATTTTGTGTGCCTGGGTAGTGTCGTATTATTTGTCCATTTTTCCCTTGCTTTTTCATATGTCTCTTGACAGTCATGAGAGAGTGAAATTGTATGTTATTTGTCTTTCTGGGACTGATAGATGTGACGTAGGCTAATGCTCTCCACAATTCTGCCACATGAGGCAAGTGGAAAGAATTCATTCTTGCTTATGGCTGGGTAAGATTCTGTGGGGCTTTTTCAGGACAGTGAGATGGTAGTAGTGTCTGGTAACTCCAGACTTGTCTTTATCCAGGAACACAACAGGAAGATTACCACATCAACTTCAACATGGCAGAAATGAACTGGAGCCCACAAAGCAAACTCCATAGCAAAAGAGAGAATAAGTTGCAATCACTATGGGAGAAGACTGGAGACATGGTTTAGGGGAAAAGTGGAAAGTTGGTAATTCAGAAGGCAGTGAGACAATGCAATGGGCAAAGCCACAAGAGATCGGAGCACACTTGGAACCCACAAGGAGTACGTTCTCCAATTCCATTGATTCTGACCATCAGGGGGTCTGAATCATACTAGTTCATGCCAACAAAGGGCCTTGAGGCCTGGAGATTTTAGATCAGCAGCCTTGGCATATCAACTCAAAAGAACACTGTATTTCTCTGTCAGAGAACACCAACAAATAGCCAGGTGAAGACAGCCTGGAAACCACGATTAGAGACAATACCAGGTGACACAGTGGGAAGATGGTGGGTTCTGGCTGTACATTAGTGAGAGGCAGTGTTCTTGGAGATGATTTGATGGGGGCAAAAGAAATTTGGGGCTCTCGCACAGGCAGCATCAAGCCCGAGCTACTGGCCAAAGACAGGTTGGTGAGGGCTTTAATTGCCTCTCCTGCAAACACGAAATTCTAACCATGGAACACATAGGGTACTGTGTTCCTCAGTCCAACTTGCTTCATTTTAAGAGAACAGATTCTCCCATAGGGGACTAGAAGAAAGCCCTGTCCATAGGCTGTCCCCTGACCACAGAATGCTACAGGCATTCATTCTGTTGTGAAGGTTGAATTTCTCCTTTCACAGGCACACCAGATCCCACCAAGCTAAACCTCAGCCTATTCAGCCCAGACCCCAAACACACCAAAAGGCTGGCAAAGAGAGCCTCTGCAGATGACTGGTCTCAAGGACAGGGGGCAGCTATGATACAACAGCAGAGGGCATGCATGCCACACACACATACCTGAGACTCCCTCAAGGGCCAGCCCTTGGGCACTCCATGATATCTTATTTCTAAAGAAATTACCATCAGGATAAAAAACAGAATTGATTTTTCAAATACTGAGAAAGAGTCAGAGACCTATATCCAAGACAAAGATGGAAGAATCAATTGTTGCCAAGGAAGAAGACAAGAAATTATCATGGCCAGGTAATCGGAGTGAAACCTCACATATAACACGCCCAATGGAGGATTGAAAGCAGAAAGATATCAGGGAGTCTCAAAACACATAGATTAAACTGATAGAAATAAAATAAAGTAAAATAAAATAAAATAAAATAAAATAAATAAAGAATTTCTAAAGAAAAGATTGGTAGCAGACTGAAGGAAAAGTCCAAGAAGCTGGCAGAAGCAAAGGACCAAATTTTTGACCTGGCAGAAAAGGAATGGTAAATAAGGAAACAAATCCAAAGAAAGAAGGAAGAATGATGAAACATGACAATGAGCTTAGGAAAGTCATTGACTCCAAGGAATAGAAAGAGGTGCTTATTGTAGGAGAAGTAGGAGTGAGAGAAAAAAAAGAGGGCTGAACATGGATTTGAGAATTCAGAGCTAAAACTGTCCCTCATCTGGGAGCAGAAACAGAGATCCAGATTCAGAGGCAAGGAGGACTCACATCACCATCCACAGAAGCATGGAACCACAAGACATAGTTTCATTCAATGGAGGAATTCTCTTTACCTAAATATGCGTGGGAGTGTAGTTTGTACATAGCCAAATCACTTACCTCAAGAGGACAAACTATACCAGCTCTCAAAGCAGGCCAGGTTGCTCAAGCAACACCAGCCCAAGCCAAAATCCATTTCCCCTTCATTTGTGAACAATGACAGAGCAGTGGTTCACGTCTAGAACTAGGACGTATTCAGAAGTCAAAGGTTGTGTCATGGATTGTGTCTATCAGTTCAGAGGCGGCCTTCAGCTCAACTCATGATCCCAGGGTCTTGGCATCGACTCTGGTCTCAGGTTCCCTGCTCAGGGGTAAGTCAGCTTTTCCCTCTCCAGCTCTACACCCTGATTGTGATCTCTCTGTCTCTCTGTCAAATATGTGCATGTGCATTGTTTGACAAAAAGACAAAAACACAACCGGGGTACAAGGATTGACTGTGGCCAGGGGATGTTTTCTTTAATTTGGACCTAGATCTCTATGGAAGGCAGCCAGGTTCAGAGAACCTCCCATTATCTCAAATGCTAGACCTTCGCTCAGAGCTCCAATGTTCATTCTCCAGTTCCTTGTCTTCCTGAATATCCTCACCAACCTGTAGCATACGCTGTCTGTGGCTCTCTAATGGCCCTTTGTTGTCCCACTGTTCATCTTCTGCTGCCTCCATTAGAACACGCCCATCTTCCACAAGAGGCATTGTTTGCTTATCCCATGAAACTATTTGGGGGATGTTCATGAGAGGGTGAAGGCAGGCTTGTGCTGTCACATCTACATGTACTCCTCCAGAGGGTATCTGCACGACCCTGTGGGAATGCTCCAGGTTCTTTGACATTTGAATCCTCTTCAATGCGTCCTTTTGAAGATACAAGTTGTCTTCCTGAAACGGGCACGGAAGTCTTTCAGATGGCTTCATTTGGGCTATGGGTCTTTTCCAACATGCTCCATGCTTGCTCCTGTGGACTCCAAGTACATGAGTCCATTCTGGACCTAAGGTTCTAGGATGTAGAATCTGCTTTTGGTAAATCGTCAGTTTTGAAGATTTGGAAGTCATTTTGGCTCTATTTCTAGGGATGCTACAGCTACTCATTATAAGGTCCGCTAGGCCAGAGGGAGTCATTTTGTGTTTCTGCAGTAAACTTATATTGAACCCATGCTGTAAACAAAATTGACCCTACTCCTCCCAGAGGAGCTTACTCTCAAAGCCTAGATACAAGGGTGAATCAGGCCAGGTGAAGACATCCCATTAGAGGGGCACGCATATATCTACTAGGGTAAATTGAGATCCAATTGTCCACCCATGTGTTACCTAGCATTTTTGTTTTTGTGGTGTAGCAGACTTAGCACGACTGTGCAGTTTTTTCTGTATTGTTATCTCATTGGCCACGTCTGTATAGCCTGGCTAAACTACCGCTATAAATGTTAGTCTCTGAGGCTGGGAGGGGTTGCCTCTTTGCAAGAGAAGGCCCTGACCGGTCAATATGATTCTCGATGCTTTGTGCAAAATTAACGTTTGCTTGACCTTCACTTTGTATCAGTCTCGCTCTTTTGAATAAGGACCCTATCTTTGGAGGGCCACCCGAATTCAAATGATGAGAACTGAAACAGCATTGGAATTTTTGGAAAAGCCTCTGGAGGTAAGATCATGGGATCCTGCATGGAGCTGCAGTGTACAGTCTCCTGCCAATCTTCTCTTCAGGAGTTCTTTAGGTGCTTTTATCTTTATCAGTTTTATCTCTGTGGTTCGAGACTCTCTGATATCTCCTATGTTTTCTGACGTACAGCGAGTATCCAGGCCCCTGCTTTCAATCCCGCATCGGGCGTTTTCTATGTAGAGGGTTCACTCTGATTGCCTAGCCATAATCATTCCTTCTTCCTTTACCTGGGCATCAATTGATTTTTTCATCTTTGCATTGGATCTAAGTCTCTGTCACCTCTCTGTATTCGTTAAACTCATTCTGCTTTCTAACCTGAGGGTAATTTATTTAGGAGGAAGAGATCCGGAGTACCCAGGGCTGGCCCTTAAGGTTTGTTGAGTGCGTGCGTGTGTGTGTGTTTGTGAGTGTGTATGTGGCATGCATGCCACTGCTGTTTGTGTTGTGGCTGACCCTGTCCTGGAGGCCAGTCATTTGCTGTAGCTCTCCTTTCCGGCCGTTTGTTGTTTTTAGGGTCCGGGTTGAATATGCAGAGGTTTACCTTGGTGGGCTCTGGTGTGCCTGTGAAAGGAGAAATTCGAGCAACTCAGCAGAACGCAGGCCTGCAGAATGCTGTGTTCAGAAGAGAACATGTGGTCAAAGCTTTCTTCTCGTCCCCTATGGGAGAGTCGTTGTCCTTGGACTAAGCATCTTGGACTGAGGAAGGCAGTTTTCCAAGTATTCCACTGTCGGGATTTCGAGTTGGCTGGCTAGGCAGCCTATGTCCTCACATACCTGTCTTGGCCAGTAGCTTTGTCTTGATGCTGCTGTTGCGAGAGCCCAAAATTTATTATGTCCACATTGAGACATCTCCACGAACACTGCCTTTCACGGAATCACTCCCACTACTCACCATCTTCCCAGTGCGTCACTTAGTATTGTCTCTCTCTGATCATTGTCTCCAGGCTGTCTGCTCCTGGTCGCTTGTTGGTGTCATATGCAGGAAAAAGATGGTGTTCCTTCAAGTTGATGTCTGCCAAGCCTGCTGATAGGAAAACTTCAGCCCTCAACACTTGTGTTGTCAAGTACTCGTGCCCTTTAGACCCTCTGCGTCTCACAGTCAACGGCACTGGGAAACAGGTTCCTTGTGGGTTCCCAGTGTGCCCTGCTCTCCTGTGCCTTGGTACTCTTCATGGGATCCAGCCCTCTGATCCACTAACCAACCAAATATCCCCTGAGCCATGTCTCCAACCTTCTCCCATCATCTCTGCAACTTCCGTTTTCTTTCGCTGTGGAGTTTATCTTGTAGGCTTCAGGTCAATTTCCACCCCAATGCAGTTGTTGTGTTCATCTTCCTGTTGCCTTCATAGCTGAAGACAAGCATGAGGTTATTAGACACTACTACCATCTCACTCTCCTCCATGTCACCGCAATTCGTACTGAGACATAAGCAAGAAGGAATTCTTCCACTTGTCTCTTATGGCAGTCTTGCGGAGAGCATTGGGCTTTGTCACATCTATCATTCTCAGAACGACATCAGACAGACGATTTCACTAACTCATGACACTCAAGAATCATACGAAAAAGAAAGGGTATTGGTACAAACAGTATGACTCTAATGAGAAATTCAAATGGTGCTGTTCTTTGGAAAGCAGTTTTGTGAGAACACGTGTTACTTGAAGAGGACAAGAGATGACATTCCTTGCAGGAGATTTCCTGAAACTGATGGAATGTGAGATTTCAAGGCATGTCAAATTGAATTGCTACCCACAAGAGACCGAATTCCATTCTCTCGTATTTTAATAATAATTGTGATGTGAAACACACACACACCACACAGCATTAACACATGCACATGCAAACACACAAAGATAAGACATGCAAAATATGGGAAGGAAGCGAGGAATCGTACCAATGAAGCAACCCCAAGAAAATACCATATAGGTGAAAGGCAAATAGAATCCAAGTCAGAAGCCAACCGAAATGAGAAAGTGAACTATTACCTATCAATAATACATTCAGTATCAGGACTAAAGTCTCCCATCAATACAAACAGTTTGTAACAGTGGTTGAAATTCCAAATCAAAAAAAAAAAAAAGGTAGAAAACATCCATAAGAAAACAACAAATATTAAACTAGCTCGTCCTTCTGTTGACCATAGGAGATTTCCTTCGACTATAAAGATACTCATAGCTTGCAAGTGAAGAAACAGGGAAGATGTAGGTTATGCTATTCCCAAGGAGAAGAGAGCCAAAGTGTTTGTGCCTAAGTCAGCGAGAGTCATTTTATGCCTTCGAGAGAAAAAAGATAAGCGGAAGTTGTTTTGTCTTGATGGAGCATCAAAACAACAGAAACCTGGAAGAATTGCCAACATATACACCACGAACAAGGGTGTATCTAAACGTTGGAAGGTATGAACACACAGGAAGGGAGATGGTAAATTTTATCCAATACTGTTGGCAATTATGATATCTACGTTAAGCACAGGACAGATCATCTGGATGGGAAGGTGCTAAGGAATAACAGACGTCCACATGGGCTCTCGAGACCACCTGAACTTTGGGGATCGATGAGAAAGATTGCGTCTCTGAGGACAATAAGATATGTTCTTCCCAGCAGCAGACCTAACTTTGTCTATCGCAGGTCATGAGCTCGAGTCCAAATCCAGTCGTAATTCATGGAAGAGAAGTCAAAACCTATCCTGTGCACTTATCATCACGAAGGTATGAAAACAGGAAGATATCACTTTCAAATTGGAAATACAGCCAGACACTAAAGTGGAAAACACAACACATTCACGAACTGCAATGAATGCAAGAAAGAAAATCCAAAGGAAAAGAAGAGCCATGAATGAAGGAATTCTAAGAAACTTAGAGGAGGATGCCAAAACATTTTATGGGGAAACCATATAGGGTTAAATGTGTGCATTTCCAAAATTTAAAAACACTGAAAAAGAAATCCCCCTATAAGGACGACTGAAGGAACAAGATGAAGAAAAACCGAACTCCAAAGTTAACAGAAAAATTGAAATCATACATGTGATTATCAAAATTAAGGAAATACAAACAAACCAATAGGAAATGAATCAGGAGACCTCACACTTCAGTTTTCACAACACGAACAAACCACAGAAGCCATTACTGGGATAAAACAGGGAGACAAGCACACAGCTGCAAGTATGAAACCACATGACAACTCGGAGAAAGGAAAAAAGAAAAACTGAAGAGGCACATCCACACATTTATGCTAGCAAATCCAAGAACTGAGAGAAAAGGATAAATTCGCAGACACATAGGAACATCCAAGTTAGGTCAGTAATCCTACAAAATCTCAGCTCTAGTAGTGACGGAACCATTTGAAGCAGTAATCCAACCCCAGCCAACACACAGAAGGCCAGGTCAAGACATTTTCTTGAGCCACTCCTCTAGGTATTTAGTGAAGGCATTGTGATGTCCTCTCATCAAATCCAGAGATGGAAGAGGTGGGTAAACTCTAATTCACAAGGATAAAGACCCAATTCAAAAAAGGACATTTTAGGAAACCAATTCCATGTCATTTCAATAAAGGAAAGACAATAAACAATATAATTCTTTCCTTTTCTCCTGTGACTGCCTTTGGTTTAGAGAGGGCCATAATGTTTTCCTCTGAAATTATGTTGTTCTTGTTGCTGTTCTGTTGAGAAAGCCTGCCTATCATCCATCATCCGTTTTTGACAGAGTATTCAGGGATGCTTTAGTTGCATGTACGTCCAGTGCTCCTCTTAATATATTCCACAACTCCTGACTACCCATTAAGCAGTTCTCTTTTTGGTAAACCTCAGCTGGATTCTCAGAGTCCTGAGTCACTCCTGGTGGGTCTCCTTCTCTGACTTCTTGCCCGTCAGTATTCCCTTCCTTTTCCATTTCCCAACAGCAGGGCATGGGACATTCATGTCAAGGCAATGTCCAGGGGTTCATTCACTCGACGGCAGAGGAATACTGTGGTGCCGAAATGGACCCAAACTTCCTGATCCACTAGTCCTTGCAAAGGCATTGCGGCTCACTCCAAAAGTCTGCTCGAATGGGCCTTGCAAGCCATCGGTATAGGCCGTCCCTTTCCTTCTGACTAAAGAGACTTGGTCCACATGTCTATACCCGTTACCACAACAAGTACAGTTAACTAATAATGACAACAGTTTCGGTCCAGGCCTCTTCAATGAGAGTTAGCTCTGATGCAGAAGGTCACTCCCTCGAAGTCTTTGCAAAGGTATTTAAGGGAAAGCCAGGTAGACAGAGGCCTCATCCCTTAGCCGTGTGTTTCAGAACACTAGGAGACTAGGCCCCAGACAGCACCATATATCGATGCCATCACCTTTTACCTCGGAAAGGGACTTTCTGTACCTTAGTCATCACAGACGCATAGGCGAAAGACGCTGACAAAGTACGCTCTCACCCACAGGACGAGAAAACCCACGGAGAGCTATTCATACCCGCGAGGCCTCACCTTTTCTTGAAATATCTAGAAATTGTAGTGGAAAAGGACACCTTGCCATCTCCGGGGATATGTTGGCCTAAAGGAAGGTATACTGAATGTCATTTTCCTTCCTCTATGTCTCCAGAAAGGGGAAGTTGGACATTAACCCACAAGACATCCTGAGTTCTTGATCAGGTTCAGAGGGCTCTTGTTCTGTCCTTCCCGGAGCTTCCTACTTAAAGCCATAGGACACCAAGGTTATGGGAGAGGGACAGCTGCTTCAGTGAAGCCAGCATCTGTGATGTCACAAAGCTTTGAGGTCATAGCAACCACTCCTCATCAACCCAGGCCTGATCACTACACTTGACTGGAGTAGTCATGGGTGGGCCAAGAGGACCCCAGGCCGTCCCAAACCTCTGGAGCTGCCTGGGTCTCTCACCAAGGCAGTTTGCGAAGCGAGTCGGTGTCACCTTCTCCATGGCCCAATTCATAGAGGGAAAAGAAATATTTTTCAAAATAAAAATTAGCGTATTTTTCAGAATATGATATAGTGTTATTCACTGAACTGAGGGAACAAATGTCAAAGTCTAACACAGTTTACAGAATGTTTTAACATAAATTGAAATTTAAATCTGACCAAATTTCACAGTTTTAAGTAAAATGATAGCACTTTATATCCTTGAAAAGTGGTAAGTGACCCAAAACATGGCTTAGAAAAACAAATTTAACACTACACTAGTCTGAGATGGTTAAGTTATGGTACAACTTGCCATTGTGTATCATCAAATGGTATATATTTTCTTTTGGGCTTGTCATTATATTTTATTTTAGCCATTCTGGTAAGTGTGTAGTGATATCTCAGTGTCATTTTAATTGCATTTCCTTGATGTCTAATTATGTCAAAATATATTACTTTGATGTTTAATGCTCTGAGCTTTCTCAGTTCAAGACCATGAAGCCACTTAGGAAAAATACAGTTGCAGAGGCACTCATAGACCAACTCTTATTTCGAAATAAGAAGAAACATTACTACCCATTCCAACAAAAATTAGATTTGTTATGCAGCAGGGATTTTATAAATTACCTACACAACTTATATAGTAAGATGAAATGGGACAGGTGGCTTCTTGCAGCTATATACAACATCATTTTGTGATTTTAGTGCCTTCTTCTGTGCTCCCATAGCTTCCTACACTTGTATCTCCGAGCATTTGTTACACCATGTGAAAATATGAACTCTTTCTCTTTATTCTGTCTTACTAGAATAAGAATCCTTGAAAGTTTATGGACAATTGAACTCTCAGTTATTAGCAGAAATTCTATCACACAGTAAGTTTCCAAATATAAAAGCCAGAGTTTTACAATGACTTCTAAGCTTTTACATGATCTAGCCACTCATTTAACCTCTGTGACCTCTTTCCCTGCTACTCTTCAGTCACTCACAGTGGCCTCCTTGCTATTCCTCAGATATGCCAGGCATGATCCAACCTTATGGCCTTCAAGATAGCCAATTCCTTTGTCTGGAGTGACCTTATTGCTGATAGTTCTGCGCAAATTCATCACCTTTCCATACATTTGTTCAATTGTCAGCTTCATTGTAAGTACCCTGATCTTTCTATTAAAAGATTTAACTCCCCATCCCCTGCCTAGCAACCTTGATTTTTCTCACCCTGATCGAATTTTTCTTTTTCCCCATTGTACTCTTCCTTTTTGAATGCACTATGCCATTTTTATTAAGGTTTATAGCTTTGAATTGTCTCACCCATTAAAATAAAAGTTCTACAAAGCCAATTATTTCATTTACCAGTGTAGTCTGAAGTAATATCTGCCATATAATAGTTCAGTAGACAACTGGTAAATTTCAAAATAAATTAATGTTGAGAGTATACTGAATTTCATAAGTCATTTCAATATTTTTTTCCAAAAAATAAACTACATAAAACATACTTTAAATTTACTTTCAAAATATTTTATAGCATATAATGGACAATATACATAAGCCTAAAGAAACAATCCTATAATTAACCATTTCATACCTACTTAAAAACTGCATAATACCACACTCTTAGATCCTCTTTGAATGCTCTAAAATAACCCTTCAAATGAAATACATTTTAAAAACTCACAGATTTTTTGGCAAATAATTTAATAAAATAAAAGTTTCATTCATCTATGTAGATCAAAATAAATGTTTTTAATAAGCATGAAATTATAACTCTGAAGTGTGCTAAAATGAAACCACCTGCTAAGGGTGAGAGAACAAAAATAAACATCCTTTTTCCAAATAAGAGGAATTTATTACCTTTGAATCAAAGCATGTGGATTTGTTTTAACTGGCAATAAAGCAATATGGAGACACAAAACATAGGAAGTCATATTTTAGATTTCCAAAAGACTTCTAAGTGAAGAGTATACATTTTTTAATTGCTACATAATGCTACATAATGACAAGATGACAGGTTGTGGCAAATAGCATTTTAAAAGCTCTACTCATAATGGAACGGAAGATGTCATTTCCCTATAATTTTATATATGTCTTTAATTGACTATATCTGGATACAACATATTACCAAACAGATGTTCATCAAAGACTAAATCATTTTTAATGGAACATAATAATTTGAACCTACATCTATTAATCATTTTTTTCGATCTAAAATTTATAGTCTCGCTAAACATTTTATCAGTTGTTGACAAAATTCAAAATAAATAGGATAAAAAGTCGTGTTTGGAAAAGTAGATTTCTTTTCAAATTGGCATTTAAATGAAAATATTTGCTGATATTTTTAAAACTTTAAATGCAATTTTATATATATATCTGACCTATCAGATGATATAAAATTTTTGGAGAAAATATGACATATTTTTTGATCTTGGTTGAAGGTATTAATAAAGAGCAACTGTTTGTATTATTTGTATTGTGATATCTTAGTTAATAAACATGAATAACTGGTATAAAATATGTTTTTTTAAAAATTTTATTTATTTACCTGACAGAGATCATAGGAAGGCAGAGAGGCAGCCAGAGAAAGAGGAATGGAAGCATGCTCCCAGCTGAGAAGAGAGCCCACTGTGGGACTCAATCCCAGGAACCTGGAATCATGACCTGAGCCGAAGGCAGAGATTTTAACCCACTGAGCCACCCAGGCGCCCTAAAATATGTTTTTTTTTTTTAATATAGAAGTATAGTTCTTGCCAAAATATGGAACTAGCTGGAACTGAATGCCTCCTTCAAAGTCAGCTCTGGAGAAATTATCCAAGTGTAATATGGAACTATTTCAGATATTAACCAAAAACAAAGAAATGATAATAAACGCCTTAAAATACTCAAAGTTGCCCTTGACTGGTATGTTTCAAGCTCTATTCCTGGTTTGAAGACAGGTTTTAACAGGCCTGTCACTGTAGAAATCCGCTGGATGTTTAGAGGCTATCAGAACTGTACAAAACCTTGAAGGGGTAAAGACTTGAAAATTCTTTAGAGAGATTAGCTCCCTAAGGCATTATTCCTCCACACATTTTCCTCCAATCAATTAAGACTGATGGATGAGGGGCACCTGAGTGGCTCTCTCATCACGTGGGTGGTGGGTTAAGCCTCTGCCTTCATCTCAAGTCATGGTCTCTGGGTCCTGGGATCCAGCCCCACATCGGGCACTGCTCAAAAGGAAGCCTGCTTCCCTCCCTGCTTGCCTGCCTCTCTGCTTACTTGTGATCTCTCTCTCTCGCTCTCTTTCTCTCTCTCTGTGTCCAATAAATAAATAAAATCTTTTAAAAAAGGCTGATGGATGATAAATTATGAAAACTGCTCCCTCCAAATGATGCTTCTTCATAAGGATTTAAGAATTTAAAATTGAAACTTGACCGTAGGATTTATCTTATAGAATAACATCAAGTGAAGGCAGTTATTATTAGTTCTGAAGTATTTGTGATTCTGAATTCTTGGCCTCATTAGTAAATTTATTTTTAAATTCTCCCATGGAGTGGTGATTGGCCTTCAGTCTTTCATTGATATACATCATTGGGTCAAATGAGATGTGTGTGCCCAGAACTATATATAATCTTTTTTGTATTTCACTGGAGATGGCATTTCTGAGTTTTGTTCAATTGAATTTGGACAGATGTTTTAATAGTCACTTCTAGAGTTGGCCCTGGAGAATATCTTCCTTTTTTTCTCTTCCCGATTCTCTGAAAAACCCTGACTAATTCACATTATCACAGTAATATCATAATTCAAGTTTTTCCAAACACTATAGCTGCAAAATAGAAGGAAGCTACTCAGAATGGAATACTATTGTGAATGATTGAGAAAGAAAACATTATTATAATTAAGCTACCAGGTTTCAATGTATTTTATTGTTGCTTAGAAAATCCTAGCATACCCAGACTTTACAGAGATTTGATGATCCTAAGAAGAGCTGAACTCATGGACCAAAATAACTATGCACATAAAAAGTACAATTACTTACCTAAAAAATATGATGTGGTTAACTTTATATGCCAATCCAAGTGTTATGGAACAGGAATTTAAAAAATAGCTTAGGGGCGCCTAGGTGGCACAGTGGATTAAGCCACTGCCTTCAGCTCAGGTCATAATCTCAGGGTCCTGGGATCAAGTCCTGCATCAGGCTCTCTGCTCAGCAGGGAGTCTGCTTCCCTCTCTCTCTCTCTGCCTGCCCTCTGTCTACTTGTGATCTCTCTCTGTCAAATACATAAATAAATAAAATCTTAAAAAAAAAAAAGAATGACTGTACTTTTAAAAAATAGCTTAAAAGGAGCGCCTGGGTGGCTCAGTGGGTTAAGCCGCTGCCTTCCGTTCAGGTCATGATCTCAGGGTCCTGGGATCAAGCCCCACATCGGGCTTTCTGCTCAGCAGGTAGCCTGCTTCTCTTCCTCTCTCTCTGCCCACCTCTCTGCCTACTTGTGATCTCTCACTGTCAAATAAATAAATAAAATATTTTTAAAAATAGCTTAAAAGTATATGATAAAATAATGATATACATATACAAGGAAAAGAAAGATACTATACTGTGAATATAAATTAAGTGAAAATTGTTGAAATAAAGAATACAATAAATGGAGACTAAGATGAATATAGCTGTAAAATGAATAAATGAGTTGGGAAAAACAAACAAACAAATTCATGACTTCTGCCCAAATACAGCAGAAGAGAAAAAAAAATAAAGAAAATATTTAAATAAGTACTGAGATAAATTTTGGAGAATTAAAGAAAGATAAAAGATACCAGACTTAAATGATGCCAAACACGAGATATCAGAAACAAAACAAAACAAAACAAAAACTACACACACTAAAAACCACTCGTATACATTATGGTGAGTTTTAAGAATATCAAAAACAGAGAAGAGCATAAATGATGCCCAAGAGAAGAACAGATCACCTAAAATATACAAGAATAATACTGACAGCACAATTCTCAATAGTAATAGCATATAAAGAGACAGCTGGGAGTTTTTATAGATGGAAAAGATATTTGAAACTAGGTATTATACATCAATCCAAATTATTGATTAAATTTGAGAGCACAGTAAAAATACAATGAAGCATGTTAGGTCTTAGAACATTTATCACACAGAGACACACATTTTGGAAAACTTCCTTGGAAGACAGCTCAATTTAGATCGAGAAAACAGAATTATGTACTCAAAGGCACATTTTGAAGGAAGGATTGAATATAGTCTGCACTGCAAATATTCTTTAATCGTATGTTCTGAATTTCCTAAATTTAAGAAGTATTTGTTCAAATATTTACCTTTAAATAAATCCTAGGAGACTTTTTCTTGGATTCTGGAAAATCAGTCCATTTGGATACAAATCTTTTTGTCACTGATGGAAATTTTGATAGCCCTTAACTGTGGAATGCCTAATGTATTGTTACAGCAATTGTGATTTGCCAATACATGGGTGATGTGTGTGTGTTGTGTATGTTTATTTTTATTTTTGATGGTTTAACTCTTCTATGAGATTTTTAAGTAGACATGATTTTAATAAATTATGATTTGTTGAAATTTATCTGAGGTTATATATAATAAAATGAAATTTGTGTGAACTAAAGAAGTGCATCTCCATTTTTTTTGTTTTAAGAGTAGACTGGTCTTTAAAAATTGTCCAAAGAAGTACATTATATTCATTATTAAATTTGATAATATACTATAAAGTATTTATGGTCATATTGGACCATATCAAATTCTACTATTAATTCATATTAATAATTACCATAAGAGGAAAAAGGGATATTTTTCAAAATAAAAATTAGCGTATTTTTCAGAATATGATATAGTGTTATTCACTGAACTGAGGGAACAAATGTCAAAGTCTAACACAGTTTACAGAATGTTTTAACATAAATTGAAATTTAAATCTGACCAAATTTCACAGTTTTAAGTAAAATGATAGCACTTTATATCCTTGAAAAGTGGTAAGTGACCCAAAACATGGCTTAGAAAAACAAATTTAACACTACACTAGTCTGAGATGGTTAAGTTATGGTACAACTTGCCATTGTGTATCATCAAATGGTATATTTTTTTCTTTTGGGCTTGTCATTATATTTTATTTTAGCCATTCTGGTAAGTGTGTAGTGATATCTCAGTGTCATTTTTTTTTTAAAGATTTTATTTGTTTATTTGACAGAGAGAAATCACAAGTAGATGGAGAGGCAGGCAGAGAGAGAGAGGGGGAAGCAGGCTCCCTGCTGAGCAGAGAGCCCGATGCGGGACTCGATCCCAGGACCCTGAGATCATGACCTGAGCCGAAGGCAGCGGCTTAACCCACTGAGCCACCCAGGCGCCCTCTCAGTGTCATTTTAATTGCATTTCCTTGATGTCTAATTGTGTCAAAATATATTACTTTGATGTTTAATGCTCTGAGCTTTCTCAGTTCAGGACCATGAAGCCACTTAGGAAAAATACAGTTGCAGAGGCACTCATAGACCAACTCTTATTTCGAAATAAGAAGAAACATTACTACCCATTCCAACAAAAAATAGATTTGTTATGCAGCAGGGATTTTATAAATTACCTGACACAACTTATATAGTAAGATGAAATGGGACAGGCGGCTTCTTGCAGCTATATACAACATCATTTTAATTTCAATTTTCAGTATAATTTTTCCAAGGTATACACAGAATATATATTTAATGTAAATTGTGAACATTTTAAACTCTGTATATGGAAATTAGTCAATTTTAAGTTTATAACAATCAAAATTAACGGAAGTTTATTTTAAATTAGTTAGCTTTCTCTGCATTGCAAGACAGAATAATCAAGAATTGGTAAGAAAAAAGTAATCTCTGTAAAATTACCGGGGGTGCATTATAAAGTGTTCGGTAACTGATCAAACTCACAATTTGGATTGAATGGCAAGTGATTTTTAAAATCTGGAACTCATTGTCAATTTTTTTTTCTTCATTGTGTCTTAATAATTTACTGTGTTCATTTGCATGGAAGTGAAGAAAAATGCATGACATTTCATCTCAACACTAACACCTTTAACTGGCAACTCTAAATGTACTTTACAGCAGTGTAACAAAGTAAAGATCAATGATGTTTCATTAAATATCTGTTATAATTCTCAAGGAGATAGGGAGTTTGTGCAAAAATGCAAATCACTTTGCGACTAAACACATTGTTTATTTCAGCTAATTTTAAGAAAATATGCTGAGAATCTCTCAAAAAAGGAAGCAATGATTTAGGTTTGCCTTCAAAATCCTTATCTAATCCTGAACCAACAGCACATAGTTCAAAGAGCAACTAATTTGAGTAGCTCCAATTTACACATTTCCTAACAATGCTTAATTTAGTGGAATTTCTGTCCAATTATGGTAATTTGATGTAATGAAAGACAAAAGTTCAAAAAGATCATCCTTAATTTATATAGATGCCAAACTCTGCATTTTCTGAATGACGCCCAGGAACGTATTTTCAAAAACAAACAAACAATGCCAGAACCACTATTAGGTCATCTCTAGGCAGAAAGTGACTCAGAGCTTACATTACTCTCTCCCTGAAAGTATACTGTAGGCACTGAAACTACTACCCTGAGTCTGTGCTATCAAATTCCTTAAGTTAGAAAGTTTTAAAACCCGTCTGTGTGGGAGTATTTCATTTACAGATAGAGATTTGGTTGTTTATACATTTTCATACTTGATTTTTAGGGTGTAATAACTATGTTTTAAAATTCATGGTGGTTTTGAATACTGTTGGATAATTGAGCTAAAATGGTATATCCATTCCTCCTAGGAAACAGAAATTATAGAAAGGTAGTGCTTTTCAAATCTGACATCTTTGAGTCATTGCAGTTTCATATAAATGTAATAGGAAAAGTGTCATTCATGTTTATGATATTTTCTATAAATAAATTAGAATGTACTGGAGGCCTGATATAAAGTGGGATGCCTAAACTTCAGTAAGATCTTGTTTTCAATTCAAAATAAATTTTATTTTTTATTTTTTTATAATGTCCCTCAATTTCAGATAAGCACCCCCATAATGTCCACTCCGGTTTTTTTAAGATTTTATTTATTTTATTTGACAGATAGAGATCACAAGTAGGCAGAGAGGCAGGCAGAGAGAGAGGGAAGAGGAAGCAGGCTCCCTGCTAGGCAGAGAGCCCGATGCGGGGCTCGATCCCAGGACCCTGGGATCATGACCTGAGCCAAAGGCAGAGGCTTTAACCCACTGAGCCACCCAGGCGCCCCCAAAATAAATTTTAAATTGAATTATGCACCTCTAAGTTCAGAGACAATAAACATCAACCAACACAATTAATAAGTTCTATTTCTTGAAATTTCGGGAACATTGATAGTCTCATCTCCTGGAAGAACAACAGCTAAAATTTTAGGTCATGGATTCCTGCTAAAATATCACTTTCCCAAAGAAAATTAATGTAAGGAATTTTCATTGATTGTTATTGATCATGAAGAATATAACAACCACGATAAAAAGAGTAGGAAAAACATGATATCTCATCTGTAAAGGCATGTGGAAAGTAGGAAATGCTAATAAAAATAACTACCATTATTTCCTAAGTTAACATAATACAACAGAACAAAAATATTTCAAAACAATGTTTTCTTTTTTTTTTAATTTTATTTATTTATTTGACAGAGAGAGATCACAAGTAGGCAGAGAGGCAGGCAGAGAGAGAGGAAGAAGCAGGCACCCTGCTGAGCAGAGAGCCCAATGTGGGACTCAATCCCAGGACTCTGAGATTATGACCTGAGCCGAAGGCAGCGGCTTAACCCACTGAGCCACCCAGGCGCCCCCATAACAATATTTTCTAGGCTCATTCTGATAACTCTTTTCTACATTCAAATTTAAAGGTTGAGGCATGTGATATATATTACACAAAAAACATCCCAAGGCATTCGTTAAAAAAAAAAAAAAACTCTTAATAAAGAACAAATCCAAAGGAATTTCTTTTCTAATTTAATTAACAAATTATGAATTGACTTACCTATTTTATCACAGTGTATCAGGCACCAATAATATTTTTTAATCGTCACACCTGATGCAATAGTTATCATCTTTCAAACATACTGATCACGAACAAGCAAATAAACAAGAGCACCTTAGCTTAAGATCTACCTGCATAAATATAGGCTACTTCAGACAATCTCTTCACCACAACATAGAAATGAATAGAAATCATACATGCTCTGTATGGACATACAGATGAGATAGAAGGGGATGGATGTTAATATATGCAGAATCTTTATTAATTACATTGTAAACCATAATATGGAAAAACAGAATACAATTTTAGAAATACCCAGGTCACCATCATTGTTTTATTTTTATATGTGTAGATAAGGAGTTTAATAAACAATCCATGACTATTCAACTCCTTATATTTTGAAAATTTTAGCAAAAGTAACAAACCTAGCACCTAGAAAATTGTACCTATCTGCAATATACAGCTTTGCCAGCATGGTAGAAGAAAAGCAAAACAAAATAAGTAAGAAAAGTTTAACATTTCACAAGAGATTTGCTTTTATTTTTTTTATTTTTTAATTTTTATTTTTCATTTATTATTTACTTCTATTTTCTACTTTATTTTAATGAAAATGTCATGACCATAACATAAGAGCAGAATTAAACCAACATGAGAAATTATTTTTTCATAAGTTAAAATAAACTAGCTTGGTGATTAATTCAAAATTATATTACAAACTTCAGTGTTCTTGCAGTAAGTATCACTGCATAAACAAATGAGTCAGGAGTCATAAACTAATGATGATTCTAAATGTTATTTAGAGAGACATTCTGTTCTTAATATATTTCAAATATTCTACACAAGGCAAAGTGGATCCAAGTAATCTGTAGGCAAAATAAGATTTTAGAGAAGTATATATTTCCAACAGTATTTATAAAATATTACCTTTATGTAAGGCATCATCCTGGACTTTGTGGAAAACACACAAAGGAGTAAGAAGTGGCCCTTCAAGAAACATATACAATATCAAGGTTTAACATGAAGCAGCATGTCTTCTCTAATTAAAAAAAAAAAAAAACATTGTACCAACTGACTTTACTGAAACTTTATATTTATTGCTCTCATTTTAGGTCATAGTGTCCTTCTGCATGCAGGCTGCTATAACGGACATGATATAGACTTAATAGCTTATAAAGAACAGGAATTTATTTCTCACAGTTCTAGAACGGAGAAGTTCAAGATTAAGGAATGGGCAGATCCAGGGAGAGCCCACTTCCTCATAGATGGCTATCTTCTCACTGTAAACGTACATGATGAATGAATCAAGAGAACTCACTGGGGTCTCCTTTAAAAGGACTGTAATCCCACTTATGACCTAATCACCTCCCAAAGGCCCCTAAGTTTTAATACTATCACTTCCAGAGTTAGATTCCATAATATGATTTTGGGAGACATAAACATTCACACCATAGTATATATAAACAAAAAAAGACACAAAAACAACAAACAAAAAAATTATTTTAACTACCTATTATTTTCAACTACATAAACTTTTAATTTGTTTCTATATAATATTAAATAACTCATTTGAGTGATTCACTTATATCCAATGCATCTGAGTGCAATTAAATTTGCTTACCCAGCATATCCAGAAGCATATTTCTTCAGACTATCCCATTCCCCACCTTACAGGATTTACCACAATTAGAAGACATGGGATAGAGGATAGATAGATAGATGTATACATAAACACACTTGTACATACCCATATGCATATTTTTTCCTGTTAATGATACTCATGCAAATAAAATTTAAGCTCAAGGAAACCTGTCTTGTGTGTTACTTAATATCCAGTTTTTAGTCAACATCCAAAAACAAATAATCCAATAAAACCATGGATAGAAGACATGAACAAGTGTTTCCCCAAAGAACACATTCAAATGTTCAGTAGATACATGAAAAGATGTCCATCATCATGTATCATCAGGAAATTGCAAAGCAAAACTATAAAGAGATACCACCTCAAACCTGTCAGAATGGCTAAAATCAACACTACAAGAAACAAAAGGTGTTGGAGAGGATGTGAAAAAGTAACACTTGTGGGGGCTGCCTGGGTGGCTCAGTGGGTTAAGCCTCTGCCTTCAGCTCAGGTCATGATCTCAGGGTCCTGGGATCAAGTCCCACATCAGGCTCTCTGCCAGGCATGGAGCCTGTTCCCTCCTCTCTCTCTCTCTACTTGTGATCTCTCTCTGTCAAATGAATAAAATCTTAAAAAAAAAAGAAAAAGTAACAATTGTGAACTGTTGGTGGTGATGCAAACTGATACAGCCATATTTGAAAACAGTATGGAATTTCCATAAAATTAAAAAATAGAAGTCCTTTTTGATCCAACAAACCTGTTGGTGTGTATTTACCCAATGAATATAAGAAAACTTATTCAAAGGGATGCTAGCACCCCTATGTTTATAGCAGCATTATTTATAAAGCTAAGATATGGAAAGCGCCCAAGTATCCATCAATTGATGAATAAATAAAGAATAAGTGGTATGTATATACAATGGAATATTATTCTGCCATAAAAAAGACTGAAATCTTGCCATTTGCAATAACATGGTTGGAACTAGACAGTATAATGCTAAAAGTGAAATAAGTCAGTCAGAGAAAGACAAATACCTTTACTCATATATGGAATAAAAGAAACAAAACAAACAAGCAAAGGGGAAATAATAAGACATAGAAAGAGAAACAAAGCAAAAAACAGACATTTCATTACGGAGAACAAACTGATGGTTACTTGACGGGATCTGAAAGGAGTGATGGATTAAATAAGTGATGGGGGTTAATTAGAGCACTTGTCATGATGAGCACTGAGTGCTATATGTTATATTGTACACATGAATCTAATACAACCATATATGTTAACTAACTGGATTTCAAATGAACATTTTTTAAAATCCCAGTTTTTAGCTCACATTCTGGCTTACAAAAGGGATTTAGTCAGGAATTTGGAGATTAGTTAATGAACAAATAAGGGGTGAACAGGCAGTTGTTAGATAAAATTACTATCCTTTCTGGCATGATCTTATACCTTTTATCTAGAATTATTTTTAGCACTTTAGACTCTTCCTATTTTATTTTGAGTCATTAAACAAAAATTTCCTCAAAGGACCTTAGACTCCATCCAATTTGAGCAACAGTGTGAGAGAGGAAATGGTGTCCAGGAGGAAAAAAAAAAAGATGAAACTACTTTTGCTTACTAGTGAATGCATAGTTCTTCCACAGAAGAAGCTCTAAATGGTCAGGGCTCCAGCTTTATATGTGTTCAGTCATATGTTCAGAAGTAGGTAACACTATCAAAAAATATAAAGCATCTGAGATTATTTTCCCTTATTTGAAAGCTGGTGTATGAGTCTGCCATAGTTTCTTGGGTGTTGATAGAAGACGCAGACTCATGGTTCAGAAATAATATAGTTTAATATTCACAGCAATAGAGGTAGCCAGAATATTAACAGTATTTGTGTGTGTGTGTGTGTGTGTGTGTGTGTGTAGGGGTGGGAGTTATATATCAGTTCTGAGCCTCAGTTCCCACAAGAAGAATCAAAACAGAGGCAGATAATATTTGCAAACACAACAGGTTAAGTTAAAAAAAAGATACTATTTCTGTCTTCTAAGTCTATTCAATACAACCATCTTCAAAGGATGGCCTAGAACAAATAATAAATGCAGAAATGTAAGCAACCAATTGAAAAGTGTCTCCCAAGAAACACACTTTGAGAGTCTTCATTTGACAAAAATACTATAGGATATTACATGGATCAGGTGCATTGAATACTGGAAGGTTAAAATTACAAGGGACCAAATATTTTTAAGCAGTTCTGGCATCCAGTAGAGTTCACATAGGTTTTATAAGATTGAGGAAAGAAGCCATCAAAACCTGGGCCCAGGGGCACCTGGGTAGCTCAGTGGGTTAAGCCTCTGCCTTCGGCTCAGGCCATGATCTCAGGGTCCTGGGATCGAGCTCTGCATCAGGCTCTCTGTTCAGCAGGGAGCCTGCTTCCCAACCCCCCCCCTGCCTCTTTGCCTACTTGTGGTCTCTGTCTGTCAAATAAATAAATAAAATCTTAAAACAAAACAAAACAAAACAAAAATCCTGGGCCCAATTTTCCCAAAAGTATGATTCTGATTCTAGTCTCTATGATGTTATCCCTTGAAGACAATGTCTCTAATTGAGTTGAATTAGTTTACTAAAGAGCATACCCTCATTTGTTGTAGGAGATGAACAATATGCAAGAGGCAAAATGCCACATGGAAGCCACCTGGTCTTCAGTGGAATATAGAATCAGTTCCTTTGGGATGAATTTGTTCCACATTTGACTTCCCACTTAAGGGAAAATAAGAGTGCCTTCTAATAGATTTTAAATAGAAATGACAATGGAAGCTTATACAAGATTATAAAATGGGAAATTTCATTTAGATAAGCAATCATTTCAAAGTCATCTTCTTAATATTACAGACTCTTCACATAATCATAATTTTATTTTGGTATTATATGGTAATTTCAAATATAGTAAATATAAAGAATTTACCTCTGTAATTATAGCGAGTCTGGTCGTAGTTTAATGGCAACAAAACTTCAATTTAGAAGTATGGTCTACCAATTATTAATACATTTGGAAATGGTGTGTCATCTTCACTCCACTTGTCTCACTAAAACAGTGAGCCAAAAAAAGTAGGTCCAAGCTGTTTACTATGGTCAAAATGGGTTGCTTTTGCACTTGTAAAGAAGCAGTCATATTTTGGAAGAAGAAACTGAGGCTATTAATATTTTCAACTTATTTTCAGAAAAGGAAAGAAAGGATAATCTAAGCTAAAGCCAAAATCTTACACAAGGTGGCTGGAGAATGATCTTTTCCCAGATAAAGGGTTTTTCAACTTAGCCATGTTAGGAGGAAGAAGAGATGAGACATTGTGGACTTGACTAACGTTTGTACACTGTTCAAAAAGTTTTCAAAATAATGTGTATTATTTTTCTTCTTTTAGTTGAGACAAAAAAAGCAAACAAACAAACAAACAAAAACACTAATGAGCTTACTCTTAAAAGGAGGTAAACAAGAAACTAGCAAAGATTGAGTGTTAGGTATTGTCCCCCTCCTTTTTTTTTTTAATTCTGTTATGCTAGTTACCATACAATACATCATTAGTTTTTGAAGTAGTGTTCCATGATTCATTGTTTGTGTAAAACACCCAGTGCCCCATGCAATATGTGCCCTCCTTAATACCCATCACCATGCTCACCCATCCCCACATCCTTCTCATCTTTAAAACCCTCAGTTTGTTTCTTGGAGTCCATAGTTTTTCATGTTTCATTTCCCCCTCCAATACCCCCACTTCATTTTTCCTTTCCTTCTCCTAATGTCCTCCATGCTATTCCTTAGGTTCCACAAATAAGTGAAACCATATGATGATTGACTTTCACTGCTTGACTTATTTTACTTAACATAATCTCCTACAGTCCCATCCATGTTGATGCAAAAGTTGGGTATTCATCCTTTCTGATGGCTGAGTGATATTCCATTGTATCCTTGGATCACATCTTCTTTATCCGTTTGTCTGTTGTAGGGGATCTTGGATCTTTCAACAGAATGGCTATAGTGGACATTGCTGCTATGAACACTGGGGTGCATATGGCCCTTCTTTCCAGTAAAATAGAGCTAGCGTATGACCCAGCGATTGCACTACTGAGTATTGACCTCAAAGATACAGATGTAGTGAAAAGAATTAGGTATTGTTAAAGCACAAATGCAGGGGATAGAAGATATGGTACAGAAGAGGGAAGGGCGACCATATGGCAGAGTAGAATAAAGTAGCTCAGGAAGAAATTAGTCATATCCAGATATTGTAAGGCATGTGGGGTTGGCAGGGAGAGCATGAGAAATCATGAGAGAAGAGAGAGAAAATGGACCAGGCAGGAGAGGTTTATAACATTTTAACATCTAAGGTAAGCATATGCAAAGCAGAATAGGGAAAGAAATAAAAGTTTTTATAAGACTCAATACATAAGGAATAACGTGGAGGACACTGGGAGATGGAGATAAGTGTGCTGGGGGAAATCGGAGGGAGAGACAAACCATGAGAGACTGTGGACTCTGAGAAACAAACTGAGGGTTTTGAAGAGGAGGGTGGCAGGTGGTTGGGTGAGCCCAGTGGTGGGTATTAAGGAGGGAATTTATTACATGAAGCACTGGGTGTGGTGCATAAACAATGAATTTTGGATCCCTGAAAATAAACTAAAAGAAAAAAAAGACTGACTACAGACATGGACCTCAGTGTAACACAGATATGGAACTCACTGTAATACCAGCCACTTCCCACCGACACACACAGACTATGATAATAATAAATAATAATGCAATTAAGAAAATTGCCTGCCAAATAATTTTTCCTCTTTTTTATTTTTATGATTATTATTTTTATTTTATTTTTAAAGTTTTTATTTAAATTGTAGTTAGTTAAAATAAGGTTAATATTACTTTCAGGTGTACAATATAGTGATCAACACTGCCATACAATGGCTTAAATAAAAAAATGAAAAAAAATTTTTTTAAAGATTTTATTTTTAAATAAAACCTCTACACCCAAGGTGGATTTCAAACGTACAACCCCACGATCAAGATTTACATATTTTACTGACTGTTCCAGCCAGGCACCCCAACAAATAAAAATTTTATAAAATTGTTGAGTTTGTGGGAGTCTCATTTGCTTAGTCAGTTAAGTGTCTGCCTTTGGCTCAGATCAGGATCTCAAGAGTCCTGGGATCGAGCCCCATATTGCTCATGCTCTCTCTCTCTCTCTCTCTGGCTTTTGCTCTTAAATAAATAAATAAAATATTTTTAAAAAAATTGTTGAATTTGTTTAACTAGTTTTAAACTAGTAGACAGAGATGAAGATAAAGTATGATGTCATGGCACGGAAAAATACAACTTACACGTTTTAAAAAAAAATGTGCAATGCAAGTTACCTCACTTCTTTTATCACCACACTGGAACTTTCCCTACTGAGTTGTTGTAATGTAAGGACCTATTTTATATTTTTATATTTTAGCAAGAGGCTTTCATTGAGGTTAACCCTTAAACTGTCCTTGCTCCCCTTCCCCCAGGGGGTTCACTTAAAAACAAGTCCTGGTAATCAGCTCCAGGTAACAAAGCCCATATACAAGGGTGGGTCAGGCCAGGTGGAGACATCAATCAACGGGAGGGGGGGCGGTGTTTGCATATTGTCTCCCTAGATACTAAGGAGTATGCCCCACTCCTCCACCCTTTGGGAACCTTTTTGGCACTAATCCTAATCAAGGTGTAATAGGCTGGGTCAAATGTCTATACTAGGGTAAATTGAACCTCAATTGGTCATCTAGCCTCACTGTGCAGTTTCCTGTGTGTGTTAAAATCTCATTGGTCACCTGTGCGTGGCCAGGCCTGACTGCATGGCCTTTGCCCTTAAAAGCTAGACTGTGAAACAGCAAAGGGTTGCCTTCTCTCATAAGAGGTGTGGCCCCAAACGTTCGGTTAGATTCTTGATGCTTGGCATGAAATAAAGCTTTGCTTGACCTTTGCTTTACATCAGTCTCGCTCCTTTAATCATAGACCCATTATTGGGGCATAACAGTATTAATCTTAAAGTTATAAGTCCACAATGCATCCATCATCCATTCTACCCCTTAACATTCCCCTTTGGACAGACCCATGATCTAGAACAAGCCTTATTTTATAGTGCCTTGTAGGAGATTTTTGCTGCTTCCTAAATTGCCTACTTTCCTCTCACCATTACCACGGAAATTGGGTCCACTGAAACAAAGGTGTAGTGTAAGAAATTAAGACTTCCATAAATCTCTTTAAATAATAAAGTATAAGATAGTGATACCTTTTTTTCTGCCACATAACCAATTCTTGCAAGAATAAGGTCATATAAGAGAATTTACAACACATGCTAGCATTATCCTACTGGACCCAGACCATTTGTATGTTTCTCTGTCTCTGAGAAATGTAGATACTTACATGACTGAAACCTAAAAATTGTTTGATATGACCACTAATATCACCTACATTATTTTAAAGCCTGTTTAAGGCTTCTGTAATACATAGGCTTTGTAAACACTTATTAAGCATCTTGTATATATCAAACACTTTAAAAATCTCTGCTTTAAAAAAAAAAAACTCTACCTCAATGGAACTTTGAGTCTGAAAAAGATACAGGCAATATACAAGGCAACAGATAGAATAATTACATATTTGATTATATACTCTGAGGATGTCACCTTAAATTGATATGAAAATGATCAGAAGGATCTGGATTTCTTGTCAAAATTTTTTGCCTTAAAAAGAAATTGATATTTAGGGAAAGTTGTTACTGAAAGAGGTCCTGTGTCAACCAAAAATGTTAAACCATGATCTCGCTAAATTTTCCAGTTGTGATCATTGCTTTGTTTAGCTGTCTTCTATTAAGACTGAATTTAGTAATTCAGTCTCAGATTCAGTAAGTCTTATTTTTAAAGATTTTATTTATTTATTAGAGAGAGAGAGGGAGGGGCAGAGGGAGAGGAAGAACCAGACTCCTTGCTGAGCAGGCAGCTGATGCAGGACTGGATCCTAGTACCCTGGTATCATGACCTAAGCTGAAGGAAGACACTTAACCAACTGAGCCACCCAGGCACTCTAGACTGTAAACTTCTTAAAGGTAAAAAAGTTTATTCTTCTAGTAGTTCCACAGACATTTCTAACATCCATAAAAAAGCATGTACTGATGTAAAATGCCAGCAAATCAAATTATTTAAAAAAGAAAGAAAGAAAGAAAAGATATATCTGGATAAAGAGAAAAACAGAAAATCTAATAATACATTGAATTATTACAGCAAAGAGTGGAGGAAGAGAAAATAAATATGAGATAGAAATTTCCACTAAAAGAAAAAAATTGAATAAGGCAGGAGATTTAGAAAATTATTATGACAGACTTGAGAAAAAAATAAAATAGGAATTTTTAGAAAATAGCAATGAATGAAAAGGTAAATTGTTCCTACCTCTATAATATTAGCTGTTTGTTGTTGTTGTTGTTGCTAATTTACCTACTTATGCTAATAAACAAAGAAAGGTTTCATTTAGGGATAAGGTTTCTCTCTCTATATATATATTTTTTCCATTTAGGGATAAGGTATATGTATATATACATATATATATATATGTATATATATATATTTTTTTAATTTTAATTGTTAGAAAATGTGTCACAGAAAGTGTTTAAACTTTAAGATACAGATGCAACATGTAATGAACTGCATTGCTTGAACGTCTAATTTGTAAATGCTGTTAGAGGAAACTTGGTGGAAATGTTCTTATGTGATTGTGTTTCTGGAACTAAGTATATTTATTAATAAGGAATAGTCTAAAATTATGAAATGACCAGGAGCGGACAATTTTCCTAATCCTATCAGCTCTTTGCAGCTCTTTTATTAGCCCCCTTCGGGAATATCAGCTTTTTTATCTAATTAAATTTTATATTAATGTGCTTTTGACTTTTGGCCTTTCTCTTCCTTCTGCTCTTTTTTACCCCTAAATTACATGTTTCTGTTTAACAGCCAATTCTTTGATATGAATTCTCAACATCAATTTACTAACTCCAGAGATGAAGGAGCATCAATATTTAGAAGCAAAGAATACAAAGCCTTCGACATCTGGATGGCTCAGTCACTTAAGAATCTGCCTTCGACTCAGGTGGTGATCCCAGGGTCGTGGGATGGAACCCCAGGTTGAACTTTCTGCTCAGCTGGGAGACTAATTCTCCCTCTCCTTCTGCCTGCAGCTCCCTTTGTTTGCGTTCTCCCTCTCTTTGTCAACTAAATAAAATATAATAAAATAATGTAAATAATACATTTATTTATTTATTTATTAAAATGCAATTATTACACAATACATAATGTATCGCATAATTATAATAATGACTAAATAATTTATTAAATATTTATATTAAATATATCAATTTAATTAAATAAATATTTTTAGAATTTAAAATATTTCACATTTAGATTATTAAATATTAAATCATTAATTTAATAAATAAATATCTAAACATAATTAAATAAAATAATTTATTTATTAAAATGAATAAAATAATGTCATTATCTGAGCATGTATTTTTAAATAGTCTAAAAAAAACCATGTAATAAAGTCTACATACATTGAGTTTAGATATTTATACAAGTTAAACCAGACACTCAACCCACAGACAGTTTCAAAACTTTTGTTTTTATCTACTACTCAAAATACGATTTTAATGTATTTATTTGTAACTTTGACATAGCAAGGAAACTTGGAGGAAAAGGAGACATTTGCTTTTAATATTTGAAAATTATTTGGTGATTTAAAAAAAATAAAAACCTTAACACGTGAGCATTTCTTCTTAAATAACACTGTGAAGTTTCTGAGTCGCATTCTATTAAAAGTGCTGATAAAATGGCCTCAGTTACTCATTTAAATTATCAGCTGAATGGGTAACAAATGAAGTAGAGAGCTTTTTAATTATTTATGAATGTATTGCTTGTGGATGGAGTGCCACATAGAGTTACCTCTCTTTTTGGCTTTGTTTTGTGAGCAGTAGTGGAATCTATGAATGTGATTAAATATAAGGACATTCACAGAAATTCTTAATGAACTTCTGGGGAAGGGCAATAAGTGCAAGGAAAAACTGCAGCAAGACTAATTACAAATTTCAAGTGGTCATCGCTTAATTATAGAAGCTTTTAAGTTCAAGTAATATATCATTTTTATGAGCCTATCATATTGTATTAATTACCACAAACTGCACTCTTGAACACTTATCTTTTCACATATTTCTTATTCTTAGTACTTAAAATTACCCTTATGATTGATAAGTAAATGGATTTTACTGACAATGCATTTATTTACATAAATAAATAATGCTGTTTATATATATAAAAACAATTGAATATGTGTATGTGTTCAATGAATTTTTTTTCAAATTAACATCTTAATTCTACCACATTAGTTACAAATAAATATAGACTTTATAGATTCATCAAATATTTTATTCTCAAATTTATATGTCCTTTGTGAAGTAAATGAAACTGTATATATTAAATATAATACTATCACATGTAACAGTTACTAGTGCATCCCAGGACATACATAGGTCAGGTCCTCCTCAAGGCATCACGGATAACTGGATTTCACTTTCTATCCTAGGAGTCTTCTGTATATTTCTGTGGCTTTTATACTACAATCAGGAGGAAGAATTCTTTTGCTAAAAGCTTCCAAATGACTATGCGAGTAGATTATTTGTAGACTAGTGATATAATATTATAGTTTAATATGTGAAGCATGATAAAATAAAATGCCATTGCCATATTTAATTTGTTCAGTAAAGCATTCATTTAGTTATCAAGCATTCATTTTCTTTTTTAAAAGATTTTATTTATTTATTTGACAGACAGAGATCACGAGTAGACAGAGAGGCAGGCAGAGAGAAAGGAAGGGGAGCAGGGTACCTGCTGAGCAGAGAGCCTGATGTAGGACACTATCCCAGGACTCTGGGATCATGACCTGAGCAGAAGGCAGAGGCTTTAATGCACTGAGCTACCCAAGAGCCCCAAGCATTCATTTTCTTTATACAGAAGAGATAGAACAATATTATATAGTAGAAAATACAGTAAATAATCTAGAAACCTTGATCATTTTGTTTTGGCAATTTTAGAACATAAAATTAGCTAAAGCTCAAGTGCAAGTTATATTTGTATCATAGGAGGAAAAGTTAATTAAAAGTTTGTTTATTACCATAGTTTAACACTTCAACGAAATGATAACGAGTCCAAAATCAATGAATATATGAAGTATACAATAAAAACAATAATCTTGAGTGTATGTGACTCACTGTAGGTATTGATAGGCTAGAAATCAAAGGGAAAGTATCTATAGGGTTTGTTCAGTTCCATGCTCATCAGATTAATAGGCTTTCTCATATTGCTTCCTTCACCACATTAATTTGTCTAATGAAGTTTTCAAGAGTTAAAGACAGTGATAGGTTCATGGCTGGAGAGAAGGTACAGAATCTAAGATAGTTCAGCAGTGCTTATTATTTAAGAGAAAGACAGCATGGGAGGTGAGGGGTATATCATGCATCCTGTTTTCACTCCCTTTGTGGAGCACCTACCCTGGAGGTCATGTAATAATAACCAATGACCAAAAAACAATAAAAAAAACCCAAACATCCATGTGGAAGTGCCATCCCTGCCTGGAGATGAGTAGACTGCTCAAACAGATCCTGGGCAGGCATCTCAGCCCAGGCCTGTGCTGGGGAAGCTGGTTCATGGCTTTGGGCGCAATCAGGAAGCCAGCAAACTGACGGGAGAGTGCAGCCAGGGTTAACAGGACTGATGATCTTTTTGCAGCCAGGCCGCGGGTGGACACCCGCTCAAGGAGCCAGGCTAGGAGGCTGCCCAGCGCCAGCGCTGGCAAAGCTTGCAGCCCCCGGGGCTTCCCCCCGCGCCCCAGCCAGGGCGGGGCCTCAGGAGGGAGGGGGGCGGGGCGGCACGGAGAAGGGGCTTTGCTAATTGCCAAAGCGAAAAGGGAGCTCTCGGAGGACTCAGGAGGGAGGGGGGCGGGGGCAGGTGGAGGGCGGCGGGGAGAAGGCGCTTTGCTAATTGCCGAAGCTAGAAGTGAGCTCACAGAGGATGTGGCTGAGAGTCTGGGAGGAGGTGGAGGGGCTGGCGGAGGAGGGGCGGGCAGAGCCGCGGTGCTGTGCTGCGGCCCAGTCGGGACTGCAGGACCCACCGGACTCGCCCCCCCGTGCGCTCCCATGTGAGGCCTCGCTGTCCCGCTCCTGCTGCCTGCTGCCCCTCCCCGCCCCAAGGCTTTTCAGGACCACCCTCTGCACAGGGGTAAAGTGACACCGCGCCGCGCCCTCACCTGGAGCAGAAAGCGCGGACCCGACCTGGGGGCGGAGAGGGGGGTTGTGGAGGCCCAGCCTCCCGCGAACCCCAGGGCACCGGGACCACCCCAGACGCTGCACCAAACCCAGGTCCGCATGGGGTCGGGCTGGGGACAGCGCCTTGCGAGGTGCCCCTCGCTAGCGGGCGCGCTAGCCGCCATCTTTCCGCAGCCCCATGCGCCCGTGCTGAGGACCCCCTTCCCTCCCCCGCCGTGGCCCCGCTGCTTTTGTTCTGGACTTGGGATCCCAGGTGGAAACTAGTCCCTCAGACCTCCCTGGCAGCAAGGAGGGCAGGGAGGGATTCTTGGTTTTCTGCCCTGGCTCCTCCTCTCTCCCCATTCACAAGCCTTTTGGCTTCCCTTTCCTCTCCTCATTGTCAGTTTTCTGAAATGGTTTTCTTCTGCATGTTGACCCAAAGAGCTATTTCATGAATGAATATACACGAAACTGAGTTGGGGCCCACCTGTGAGAGCCCACCTGTAGAGGCCTTTCATTAGAAT
Organism: Mustela nivalis; assembly: GCF_964662115.1. NCBI lineage: Eukaryota > Metazoa > Chordata > Mammalia > Carnivora > Mustelidae > Mustela > Mustela nivalis. The sequence goes on along the minus strand of NW_028136319.1, from coordinate 750,979 downwards.
GGTCTCTGGTTCTAGCCTCAGTTCAGAATACTGCATGTACCTGAGGACCAAGTCCAGATGTTTCTTTCATCTCTGACTTGAATTTGAAATCCTCCTCAGACTTCAGCTTCCAGGATTTCTCCAGTCCTTGCTCTCCCACTGTCTTGCTGGGGATCCGCCATGAGTGTTGAACACAGGAATGAATGAATGATATATACCCCAGACTGCTGGGGCTTTGTCTTCTTTTGCTGAGGTTGGAAAGGCTTGGGAGAGACCCCCTGTATGCAGATAGAGAGCTGCATGCAATTGCTTAGATAAACGTGTTCCCCACTTAATTGCTTGGGCATTGAACATTTCGCCCTTAACCTGTGGCTTGAGCAGTTAGGAGGAGACAATCTGGAGGTGAATCAGAAGATGGCTGAATCCACATGGTGGTGGTCTGGGTTTGGGAGATTTTCCTGTAGATTCAAAGGAAAGATATAAATTCTTCCAGTGGGGAGTGGTAAACTTTTTATCGATGGGAGATGGAAAATAAATGGTCTGGTTAAACTTTCCCGCCCCCTCAAAACCCATTATTTGAAAACACAAAAAGCAAAGTGAAGGGAGAAATCCTCCCACTCCCATTCCCACTCACCTCCATAGCCATCTCCTCTTCCAAGAACCTAACAGACAAGGTGCCAAGAAGTGTTAGGTACCAGCAGTGGTCTCAGATCTCATTCAAGAATCATGGTGAAAGGCTTTCAAATAGATTGTGGGGGAACAGGGGTCCAATTAGGGGGGACAAGTTTAAGGTTTGCCTGGTCCCCTAAAAATTAATGGCACTAGAGAAGATGACCTTTGGGAACTATAGCTTAATGGATACAATGTGTTAAAAGCTTCAGTGAGTCATGGTGGAAAGAGGCTATGAGGGCAGCAAACACAGTCCTAGATGATGTTATTAATAGCATTATAGGCTCTAGATTTCCTATGGTGGTGTTCTTGGCAAGACCAGCCTGGCCAAAGTGGATACTCTCAACCTGGAACAGAGGGTCTTGGAGATGCCAGCACGTGAGGTATGATGAGAGGGTAAAATGATAGGAGGTGTCCTTTGGAAGGACTGACTCCTTGACTTTAAAAGGGAGAACCCAAATCTGTAGGTGAAATCTTTCTGGCTACAAAGAGGGCCAAGGCCTCCTAAGGCCAAGGTCTCCTCGTCACTTGCAAAGATGTCGAAGAATATATTCAGACATTTCAAAGATGTCCTCATATCATTGGTTCCCACTCTGGAATTCTATCAATAAGGTGAGAGTTCCTCTAGTTGAAAAAGAGATCTAAAAAGACTTCCCTTTCTCATGTAATTTCTGTAACCTCCAGGACACACCCCTTCCAGCTCTGTAATGAAGCCACAGCTGGTGCCAATTTGTGGAACTCCTTAAAGTCTATTCTCCCTTATATACCCCCGGACCAAGTTCCCATGCTCCCTCACCTGATTTCCTGCACTCACCTCCCACCTGGTGTGTTCACACCTGCAAGTGCCTTTTACCAACCCCTTTGCCAAAAGGCAGCCAGAGTGACCTTTCAAAGACCTATCAGTTCCTGGCATTTGTCTCCATAGAAATCTGCACTGATCTTCTAACAAATTCTCAGTCCTCCAAAGGCACCCATAATCCTCCCATCAGTCTATTCATACCCGTCCAACTGACTGATGCCTGTTCTGCCCCATCTCTCTGCCCTTCAACCACACTGCCTCCTTCTTCCTGTGGAGACCTCTCATGGCACCTGCCTCCAAGCACAGGTGATTCCCATTGATGGGAAGACCCTCTTCTCTCCCCCATCTCCCCACTCCAGTTACTCCCACTTATTCGTGAGCTCACAAGCCCCATGGTACACACTCTCCATGCAGCCTGCTCTCTCTTTTCTAGCACTGGCCTCCGTTTCTAGCTGTGGTTGTGTCATGGATGTCCTTCCCCAGCCAGCCTCCAAGCTCTCCTTCCCTTTAGCTCCAACACCTGACACAGTGCCTGGCACGTAGTAAGCCCTGGCTAGCTTCTAAGAGCCTCACTGAGGGACTGAAAGCATTTTAAAAATGTCACTACGTAGGCTCCAAACTGTAGGCAGAAAAAGCTTTGCCTGGATTGACATTTTAGAGACGTATTGGTCAAGTTGGATGTGTTCACTGACTTTGCCTTGTAAAATTAAAAAAAAAAAAAAAGGACCTCTGTATCGCTTCGCATCTACCGAAGGCGCATGTATACTACTAGACCACGTTATGAGCTTAATGGAAGGAGACAAGATGTTTTCGCTAAGAAAATGTATAAGACTGTTGAGGTCAAGTGGGAGGAAACAGTCCGTTTGTTGGAGCATTGCTATCTTACTCTATCACAGCCACTCATAAATATCTGACACGGGGTGAGTCAGAATTGTCTGTCGGAGACGAGTTAGATCTGGCTCATGTTCCTACAGACATGAAAGCCAGAAACGAAGAAGGAGGCTTTGAAAGCGTGGGTTGAGGAGGCCGTGTGGTTCACTGCGATGAGCTAAGTGCCCAGGGCCACCAGCAGACATGCTGGCCTGTGTCCGTCCTTTGTTCTGGGGTCCCTCTTGCACCATGTGGTGAGGCTGGTGGCTGGGAGCAGCTCAGGACAGGACCTGGTGGCATCTTACCTCTCCCACCCTCCTGTGGGCTCCAGTGGGTCCCAAGGGACAGCCTGCCTTCCTTGAAAAGCCCAGTAGCACTGGGAGCAGAAACTGGGGCCAAAGAGTGAGCACCCTGTTTGACAAGCTGGACCAGCCACCTCTTCTTCAGATGCAGGGGGAGCCCTGGCATGCTGACTCCTCCCTTCTCCCTTTCCCCTTTCCTCTCTTCCTCCCTCTTTCCTTCCCCTCTCTCCTTCCCTGGTGGTGCCCTTTCCCAATGCCCACTTCATCCCTTTTCCTTTCTACATGCCTGTCTTCTAGAGTTTCTTCTCTTTCCTCCCCATTACTTCCCTTCATCTGAATCTCCTCTTTGGTTCCTTTGTCCCTGCTCTCTGCTCCTCCTCCCCTTCCCTGGCTCCTATTCAGCTCCATCGCTAATGCAGGCAGAGCTGGACTAACATGCTCACTTGCTTGCTCAGCCAACCTCCAGAGAAGTCACTCTTCGGTGGCCACCTTCCTGACCCCCTGGTCGCTTCTCCACTTGTTCAGATATTGCTCTGAAGTCTGAGGAGGACAGAGCGGGGCTGCCACAGAAGCAGGCCAGAGGAGAAACCAAACCATGTGTCCACACTGTCCCCCAGCACTGCTGCTCTGAGAGCTTTCGGAGTCCTCAACAGGGTTAGGATTTAGGGGCTTCTTCAGAACCGGGAGTGAAAACAATCATACGTCAAAAGAAAAGCGAAGGCCCCCACACAAAAATAATAATCACAAATGAAAACTATGTTAACTCTGAGTCCCAAAGTCAAAAAATTGCCTTGAATCTGTCACTAGAAAGCACCCAAGGCCTCACTCTCTGGGTTCTGGGTGCCCTGGGAATGGCAGGAGGCTCTGACAGGCGCGTGGGAGTGCCGAACTATGGGGGCTAGCCTGCCCGCTGGCGGGGGTGAGGCGGTACCCCCTGTGGCACTGTCCTGGCCCTACCCCCTGCGGACAGGGTGTGGCGCGGCATCCAGTGTGGTCCTGATGCCCTGGGGTTGGCGGAAGGCTGGGCCCCACCACCCCACACCCTGCTCCTGGCTCCTGTTTTCTGCTTCAGGTGAGGGCGCGTCGCGGTGTCACTTTACCTGTGAACAGAGGGTCCTCCAGAGAAGCCATGGGGCAGGGAGGGGCAGCAGGCGGCCTGAACGGGAATGGGACACCGCAGCGTCTGGGGCTAGGCTGGAGCGTGGGAGCGCAGCGGCAGCGAGTATGGTGGGTCCTGCAGTCCCGAATGGGCTGCAGCACAGCACCCTGGCGCTGCGCGCCCCTCCTTCCCGCCTGGGCAATTAGCAAAGCCCCTTCTCCAGGCCGCCCCCGACCCGCCCCCGCCCCCCTCCCTCCTGAGTCCTCTGAGAGCTCACTTCCAGCTTTGGAAATTAGCAAAGAACCTTCTCTGCGCCGGCCCCGCCCCCTCACTCCTGAGGCCTGAGCACTGGCATGCTACTGCATTGCCAGCACCTGCGCTGGGCAGCCTCCTAGCCTGGCTCCCTGAGCGGCTGTCCACGTGCAGCCTGGCTGCGAATAGATCATCAGTCTTAAACGCCAGCTGCACTCTTGGGTCAGTTTGCTGGCTTCCAGATTGCGCCCAAAGCCAGGAACCAGCTTCCCCAGCACAGGCCTGGGCTGAGATGCATGCCCTGGATCTGTCTGAGCAGTCTCCTTGACTCCAGGCAGGGATGGCACTTCGACCTGGATGTTTGGGTTTTCTGTTTGTTTTTTTTGGTCATTGGTTATTACATGACCTCCAGGGTAGGTGCTCCACAAAGGGAGTGAAAACAGGACGCCATATATAAGCATACAGCCATTCTAGAAAAATAGCTTGGGGTTCTCCTGGAAACGCTGCATTGGTCCTTGCACTATGGTTTAATAGAAAAGGGATTATGCACCAATTTACTTAAATGAGCATAGGTTGAAATCGTTTACTGAGAGTAAATATTTTAAATAGTTATATTTTAACTAAATCTATCATCAATCATAAATCTATTACACGAAGGTTACAGGCAATTTAAAAGCAAGAGCACTCTCTTCAGGGTTTTAAATAATCCTTGTCTGTCTTGGCACATGAGAATGCAAAGATAGGAAATGGTTTGTAAAAGATCATATAATAGCTTTTACTAATTCTATTTATTTGACAGACAGAGATCACAAGTAGGCAGAGAGGCAGGCAGAGAGAAAGATGGGGAAGCAGGCTCCCCGTCAAGCAGAGAGCCTGATGAAGGGCTCGATCCCAGGACCCTGAGATCATGACCTGAGCCCAAGGCAGAGGCTTAACACACGGAGCCACCCAGGCGCCCCCAGATGAAATACATTTCTGACTTAGAAACTTCAGATAGAATTATTTTGTCCATGATGACAACTGAAGAAAATGTGTCATCCCTAAACCTAACCTTAAACCCTACCAACGCTGAAACCTAAGCTGACCTTAAAGCCCAAACTAGAACCCTGAATCCCAAACCTGGAATGGAACCCAAAGCCTGTACCTGAGCCCTGGATCCAAGCCCTGAACCACGAACCCAAACCCTAAACCAGACCTCCAAGTCATGAAACCTGAACCCAAATCTCAGCATGAAGTCAAACCCCAAATTTGACCTTGAAATTTATCCCATAAGCCCTGAGTCTTAAAGCCTAAATCATAAACTTAAAGCCCTAAACTATAACTCTGTTCCCTTGTCCTTCACTCTAAACCCTCACCCTAACACTAAACCCAAAGCCTGATCTAGAACTCTGACTAAAACCTGAACCTGTACCCAAATTCAAATGCTTCACCACACTTTGCTTAGGCACTTGCCATTGATGGATATTTGCAGTTTCTACCTTTTGATTCTTGTGAACATTGTTTGGGTTGGGGGCTAGGGTTAGGGTCTTGGATTAGGGTAGGGTCCAGGCTTGAGACCAAGTTGAGGTCAGAGTGTGGGTCTGCATCAGGGCCATGTTCAGTGACACTGTTTGGGTCAAGGACTGTTGTAATTCCACATTGTTTCCAATTCATTGTTCCTTAGCTATTTGGGGGGAAGTTGGGGGGTATTGGGCTCCATGCAGCTTGAATTTCCGGAATGAAATGGCATCAGCTGGACCCCAGGAGGGAGCAGGACCTTCCACTGAAGGGTGAGCTCCCACAGTCCTGCACTGCCTTGCACCGCCTGCAGAGGGCGCCAGACCCCAGCTCTGCCCTGAGCCAAGGCTGCACAGCCACAGCTGGGACCAGAGCCCCGCCTCTTCAGGACCCACTGTGGAGACTTCTGGAGAATGTGGGGCGCCTCCCACCCTGACAGGACAAGCTGAGGAGGGTGTGGCTCTGCATCCACACTGACCGGACCCATTGTGGAGGACGCGCCCACACTGGCAGCAGTCCAACCTCCTAAGGACCAGATGCTGGAGGAGCTGAGGAGAAGCCACCTGACTGCACTGTCAAGGGGTTCGTGGTCTCAGGACCCCACAGAGGAAGGGCGCCCTGTGTAGACACTGGGGCTTCCGTCGTTTTGTGTGAGGAGACGTGGCCTCCTGCTGTGCTGTGCGCGGGGCTGTGGGGTCCCCCCTTTCTGGGCTCGGGTGCTCCTAGGTCCTCATCTGTGTTTGTGTGCTCACGGATTAGGTTCCTTGGGCTCCTCAGATGGTCTGCAGTCAGGGAGCGTCCCCCTGCTTCGGTGCTTGTGCTCTCCCCACCTCAGCCCTGCGGGGTCCTTCCCGTGTCCACACCCACTCCAGGCTTGCACCGAGTCCGGAAATTCGGGAGCCAGAGTGAGGACTCTGTAGACGGTTTTGGGGAGAGTAGGTATTTTCCCAGTGTGGGTTCTTCCCTGAGCACAGTGCCTCCCCATCTCTGTGTGTACCCCTCCCTGTCTTTTGTCATTGTTGCAGGGCTGTCAGATGACAGGTCTGTCACCTTCTTGGTTCAGGGGCCTCCCGGGTATCTTGCTGTCTTGGATGCAGTTGTAAATGAGATCGTTCTCTGCAGTCTCTATTTGATGGTTCCTTCCGAGCACCTAGGAGTGCCACTAATTTGTGCATATTGATTTTGTTCCTTGCAAGTTCTTGTATTTATTTGTTCGATTGGCCTTAAACTCAATCTCCCAGTTATTTGACCAGCAGAATGTATTTAATTGGGAAGAGCAGAGAATGGCATTCTGGGCTGAGCAAGCTAAGGTCCCATCACAGGCAAGTGCGAGAAACAAAGGAGATTAACATTATTTCATGGAGGAGGAAGAAGTTGGGAAGGGTGCTTGAAGGAAAGTCCCTTGGAGAAAGGCAGGGTGATGGAGAATTCTCACCAGCTGAGCTGCAAAGCTCCTACAAAAAGTCAGGAGATGAACCTCCAGCTTCCCGTGTGGGGCCTGGAATTGGTGAGTCTCTCCTGTGGGGGATTGCAATGTGGAGTCTGTAATGGGCACTGAGCAGCAGGCGCCCCCTTCCAGCCTCCCCTTCTGGCATCCCCAGTCCACTTTACTGGGGCTTCCCTTCCTGCTTTTGCACAGTTCTAACCAGCTTGTGGTGGAACGTTGTGGAAAAACTGAAATTCCAAATCCACTGCTTCTACTGCACCTGAGATACAGGGGCCCATGATTTAATTCTCCCACGAGTCTCTTGCTAACATGTGTCCTCTCCATGTTGGGTGACCTGGATCTGGGAGGGCTTGGCCTCCATCCCAAAGTCTGATGTTCTCTCTGCTTCCGTGTCGTCGTGCTAACATGGATGTTTGGAAGATTCATTTCCTCTGTGGTGATTTCAAAGTGCAGTCAGCTTGTTATAGCAGCACAAATACGTGCTGTCTCCACACTCAGATTCCCCAGCCATCATTTCTTTACCACGTTTGCCACTTCACACGGGATGCTTCAGTGTGTTTGATCCCACACCAGGACAATGTCCTGCAGAACCACCACATAACCTGAAATGAGGAGATCATTACAGAACCCATCCAAGGGTTAGTGTTAGGAACCAGGGACATGGCAGGACTGACCTGAAGACCCCATGGAGAGCTGTCTGGGTGGCTGAGTTGACAGTGGAGGTGAGGGTGAGTGTCTGGCTCTGGCTTTGTGTCCAGGAGTCAGCTCTGTGTGGGTGTGTCCTCAGCTAGGCATGCAGATTTATGCTCCTCTGAATCCTTTCCGGAGTTCCAAATGGCACAGTTTCCTTCTGGGCAGCAGGCTGAGTCCTCTGGGATTGCCCATGTGTCCCCAAATTGTAGGGCACCTACTGCAAGGCCTTTGGGGTCACAATCCTGAGAACCGAACCAAACCAAAGGTTATGGTTAGGGCCCACCACATGGCAGGCCCGATCTGCCAGCACTCTGTCCATCTTTCTGGGGGAGGAAGCAGTCGAGGGATTTGTTCAGGGTGAGTGTCAAGCTCCAGGTTTGCATCCAGTGGCCTGCTGAATATGGGGTGTCCCAGGTAGGAATGCAGATTTCAGTTCCTCTGAATCCTTTCTGGAGTTCCAAATGGCATGGTTCCTTTCAGGGTGGCAGGGTGAGTCCTATGGTGTTCCTCACTGTCCCCAATCTCTGAGGCTTTAGAGCCAGGCCGTCGGGGACAGACCTCTCAGGACAGAATCTAGGCTTAAGAGTTTGTGCCTATGGGCATGGCTGCACTGATCTGAAAGCACTGTGGCGAGGATCACAGGGGTCTGAGTTGAGAGCATTGTTCAGGATCAGTATCAAGGTCTGGGTTTGTGTCCAGTGGACCGCTGAATGTGGGGGTGGTCTCAGATGTCCAAGACGATTTCCCCTACTCTGAATCCTTTCCAGCATTCCAAATAGCCTGGTTTCCTTCTGGGTGGCAAGCTGAAATCTCTGGGATTTCTCAGGTCTTGCCATTGCCCTTGCAAGGGCAAGATACTTTTTACAGTAAAAGAATTCACCAGATGAGCTGAACAGCAGAAAAGACACAGCTCAAGAGTTAATCAGTGAACAGGAATATCATGCCAAAAACTTCTTTGATAACACACTACAGAGCAAGGGAAGATAGGAGAGAAAGCTGAGATATAAAGGACAAACCCTCCAACTTTCCAACATCATTCCCTACTTGTTTATTTCCATTGCTGTCAGCTCATTCCCAGTCAAAAATAAGTCACATGAGCCAGCCTTTTTTCTTCCTGAGATTGGGGCACTGTAAAGCCCACCAGAGGGGCCAAGGGCACCCCTATACCTGCTGAGCTGAGCCCATTTGTACCCCAACCGTGAGGAGGTACCAGCCTGTCCCCCTGGTGCTCCATGGTCTGTGGCAGTCCTTCCTTCTGGACACTGCTTTGCTGCTCTATTTTCGATAACCCTGGTCTCAAACTAGGGATTGCTCCTGGAAGAGGAACTCAGGGAGATGAGGCTCAGGAGGGTCTCCCTGCCTGGAATCTTCGTGTGAGGAGTGCACAGCCAACAGATTTTGCCCAGGTACTTGCAAAATGCAGAGAGGCAGATTTCTTTCCTCTCTTTCTCTCTCTCTCTAGCCTCATACTAACCAGGAGTTCTTAGAACTTTCTTCAGTGACTTCTTTGTGTAGCTTGGCCACTTTTTCACAGAAAGGCCACTTGAGCATGATGAAACACACGTATAAGCAATTACATTAAAAAAAAAAAACAATAAGCCAATGTACACAGACCTTTGACAGCAGCACAGGACGCTCAAGGGACCAGAGTCCCTACCTTGGGCAATAGTGGTAGAGGCCGGGTTCTGCCATGCAGGTCCCTAGACCTTTGGCAGTTTCCACGATTGCAAATCCAGACATGCAGAATCCTGAGGGACAACCTACTAACTGCAAAAGAGCAAAAATTCATCAGGATTCAGAGAGTGGAAATCCATTTGTACTGGAAAAGAAAGAAGTAGGCTTGCTGTGAATCCAGCAGGGAGGACAGGCATAGATAAAAGCTGGTGTATGGGTCACGGAAACTATTGTTTCTCAAGGGTCCTGCTGTCTCTGTAAAATGCTATGAGGACTGTCTCTTGGGGACCTCCTGCTTTCCTACCAGTGACACCCCCAGATTCTGCTTTGCTAGTCCCATGGATTCCTGGGGATACCCAGTTGATAAGCTATGCTGTCCTCATGACAACACTTGCTAATGGACTGAATGTTTGTGTCTTGTCCCAATTCAGATGTTGAAGCCCTGACCCTCAAGGAGTGCCATCAGGAGGTATGGGCTTTGAGAGGTGGTGAGGTCATGAGATTGGAACACTTGTGAATGAGATAAAAGCACTTCTGAGAAACGACCTGAGAGATTGTTCTGCCAGCTGTCATCCATGCAAGTCTACAACAGAAATATGGGCATTTGTAGATAATGAAGCAGTCTCTTGCTAGATATCAGATCTCCAAGGATCTTGCTTTTGGACTTCTCAGTCTCTAGAACTGCAAGGAATAGTACATGTTTTGCTGTTTCAGCCACCCAGTCTGTCATCATTTGTTGCAGCAACTTGAACTGAATAAAGCAGAGCCCAAGTCCTGGTTAATCCCTGCTTCTACTCATTTCCCCTCAGAAAGAGCTTCTAATCCAGAACTGACCTCTGCTTTCCATACACGTGCTTCAGACTCCTTCTGTGAGAGCCCAGACTTTGTAAAAGACTCCTCCCTCATGGCAACCAGCATTCTGTGACTCCTGAGGACTGTCCTCCCTGACTGTATTGAGTCAATCAAACTGATTTTGATTCTGGAGTCCCAGGATCAAGGACTGCATCAGGCTCCCAGCTTCATGGGGAGTCCGCTTCTCCCTCTGACCTTCTCCCCTCTCATGCTCTCTCTCTCTCTCTCTCTCTCTCTCAAATAAATAAATAAAAATCTTTTAAAAATCTGATTTTAACAGACCATAAGCTTGTTCTTGCTGGTCTTTGGAAGATTAGGCATTAGCCCTTCGGAGAAAGTTCTGAATGGCTGCTTCATGAAGGGGTGAACTGTGTCCCCAAAGTCTCTTTTTGCTGCCTTCTAATCACAGATGCTGAGACAAATCCTCCCAGGTGCTGGTTTTTCAAAGCACTTAATGCTTTGGCTTTGAAGTTCCTCACTTGACAGTTCTGCTTTAATCAGTTTGTGACAAAACAGCCAATTGGTGGTGGATGCAAAGTGCACTGATAAAGTTAATATCAGGGAACAATTTTTTGAGTGTCATGCATGTGCACGTGTGTGCACACACATATCCATGTGCTAAGCATTATGGTAAATGTCTGACAAGAACTAAAAGATCAAAAAGTCAGGATACCCCATTAGCTGATATTTTTATTATTCCTACATCCTAATCTATGAAAAACAGGGTCAGAGAATAAGAAGTGGCAAAAAGAATCAAGATTTGAGGCAGTTCGATTTCTCAGCCAGCCTTGATCAATAGGCATGTACACCTGTGTCTAGTTTCAGGTCTGTGTAACCTTGCCATAACCTTGGATAAGCCATTCATCTCTCAAGTTCAGGTTCTTGGTCCAAGGAGGGAAGGGGCACAGGTTGAGTACCTCCAGTGGGACTTCCTGGCAGGCTTGTTCATCCAAGCATTCCTGTTTCAGTTTGAGTAATTGAAGCCAGTCTTTGTTTTACCGAAGGCCAAGCTTGTCCAGTGTGTCCATGCCACCAGCCAACAGCATTTGTCCATGCCATGTAACAACTGAGCAACATTCATAGGAATGGGGGGAGGAAAAGATGTCCACAGGTGTTGACAGATGTTCTGCATGGAGGAACAGGAGCTGGGGCCATCACCTGCTGTTTCTAGTGGCCTTCTCTGTCGAGTTAAAATAAATGGCAATTATTTGCAATGACAGGGGTGAAAGTAGAGGGTATTATGCCAAGCGAAATAAGTCAGTCAGAGAAAGACAATTATCATATTATGCCAAGCGAAATAAGTCAGTCAGAGAAAGACAATTATCATATGATCTCACTCATATGTGGAGTTCAAGAAACAAACCAGAATCATAGGGGAGTAAAGGAAAAAAATAAAACAAGATGAAGTCAAAGAGGGAGACAAACCAGAAGAGACTTTAAAAAAAAAGATTTTTATTTACTTATTTGACAAACAGAGATCACAAGTAGGCAGAGAGGCAGGAAGAGCGAGAGAGGAGGATGCAGACTCCCCAGGGAGCAGAGAGCCTGATGTGGGGCTCGATCCCAGGACCCTGAGATCATAACCTGAGTTGAAGGCAGAGGCTTTAACCCACTGAGCCAGCCAGGTACCCCTCAGAAGAGACTCTTAATCACAGTAAACAAACTGAGGGTTCTTGGAGGGGAGAGGGATGGGTGGATGGGGTAACTGGGTGATGGACATTAAGGAAGGCATGTGATACAGTGAGCACTGGGTGTTACAAAAGACTGATGAATCACTAACCTGTATGTCTGAAACTAGTATTATATGTTAATTAATTGTATTTAGATTAAAATTTTCTTTAAAAATAATTTTAAAATAAAATAAGTAACAATCCAATAATGATCAGAGTTATCCAGCAGGGAGTATCAGATCTAGATGTCAGTTAAATTTAAGGGGCTTGCCAAAGTATAGGAGAGTCACGCTAGGTCATTTTCCTGTGTGGGGAAGTCTTCAGGGGCAGTTCCAAAGACAAAGATTATTAATATTCCTCCTTCCCCCATTCCTCCTAGAGCCAAAGATGTTTCCTCCACTCACCCACTGGCCCTGTATGTAGGTGTTGCTTTCTCTCTACCAATCAAAAAATCAGTGAGTAACTATAACTTCACCTTTTCCAATATCCCCCTACCCCCGACCTTTGGTCTTTAATGGCCATGGGCAACAGGGACAAAGACATTTTTTAAAAACTTACAGAGATCTATTATGTTCTACTACCTTGGCCCGCATGGGCCACTGCAAAGGGATTCTGTGAACCGTGTACTCAGATGAATGGTCATTATCTTCAAAAAGGCAGGGGCAGTGATAGACACAGGAACCAAAAAAGCAAGAGTTAACGGACCATCAGAATAATGGAGTACCAACACTTTTATGTCCTTGGCTTGAATCCTCAAGGTCCAGTGTCTCAACAGAATTTTCATTTTGGTCTCATCTGCCTCACTTGTCCACCCCTGGGCCAGTTGGCAGTTATACTGAGAACCGGAAATTTTCCTTAGAAGAGAGAAAGAGTATTTGTCAGGTAAACCAAGGAAATGTCCATTATAGGAAGTTAGGCCTTTTGTCATGGTACTCCATTAGCACCCTCCTGACTGTTAAAGAAAAAAAAAATATTGTGACACCCATTAAAGAGAGTAAGGAAGATTTTATTCAAGGGATGCTACTATGATGAGATTTTATTGTATAGTATGGGAGAGAAATCTGGCTCAGCTCAGACAAATGGAGATTTACAGCTAAAGAGCATGGTGGGGATCACTGAATGTAAAATTAAGATGGAACATCAAGGGTAAGGATGAAGGGATTCTGGCTAAACCATCTGGACATTAATATTGTTGAAGGAAGGCTAGGGTCATAAACTATTGAGATCAGGGGATAAGGAATTTTTTAAAAGACTTATTAATACATTTTAAAGAGAGGGAGCAGGGGTAGGGGTAGAGGGAGAGGGAAAGAGAATTTTAATCAGACTCTTCACTGAACATAGAGCCTGAGGTGAGGCTTAATCTCAGGACCGTGAGATCATGACCAGAGTAGAAACCAAGAGTCAAACGTTCAACCAGCTGCACCAACCAGGTGCCCTGGGAATAAGGGATTGGATCAGATATTAAGGGTTATAGATACTGAAGCACCAGGGTGGCTTAGTTGGTTAAATCTCTGGCTTTGGCTTGGTCATGATCTGATCCCAGGATCAAGCCTGGCATTGGGCTTGCTGCTCAGTGGGGAGTCTGGTTCTCTCTCTCCCTCTGCTATTCCCCCTGCTCAGGCTCTCTCTCTGTCAAAATAAATAAATCTTAAAAAAAAAAAAGTGGTAAGATACCAGGGGTGAGAGATAAGGAATTTGATCAGATATCAAGAGTAGGATAGAAGATTGCTGAAAAATGACCAAGCAGATTTCTTGCTAAAACTGGGCTAAGTGGGCGGAGCCTAAGGTCAAGGTAGACAGAAAGAGGACTCAGAGGAACTTGACTCGAGTCTGGTCAAGGAGAAAATCTTCATCAGCCATGACCATTGTATTTTCTGCAGTCACACATTTTACTAATTCTTTTATCAGACATTCAGTGAACGAGAAACATGAACGCAGCAGCAATAATATAACAAATGTAAGCGCTCTAGAAGAGACAAAGGCAGTATAGGAATCCACCTCATCAGATTTAGAATATGCATGACTCCATGACTGAATTACTACCACTGCTTGACTGTTGAGATTAAGATGTAGTACAGAGGATCAGAGGGAAGGGAGGGAAATCTGAATGGGAGTCATCAGAAAGGGAGACAAGCCATGAGGCACCTTTAACTATAGGAAACAGACTGAGAGTTGCTGGGGGGGAGGGGAGTGGGAGACATGGAGAAACTGGGTGATAGGCATTAAGGAGGACACGTGATGTGATGAGCACCAAGGGTTATCCACAACTGATGAGTTACTAAATTCTCTGAAACCAATGATGTACTATCTAATGGCTAATTGAATTTAAATATCTAAAAAAGGCACTTCAAAAAAAAAGATGTAGCATAACTCACAATATCCTTTGAGTGGAAGAATGTGCGGACTTTCCACACCTCTGCTGTCCAAGTCCCATGGCTAGTAGCCACATGTGGCTAGTGACCACTTAAAAGGTGGCCAATTCAAATGGAGAAATGCTGTAAAAGCAGAATAAACACTGGCTTTCAAAGACATATTGTAACCAAAAGTCAGAGAGTATTGCCACCCTCAAATCACAAACATCGCATGACTTCTACAGCTAATGAGAGTGGGACCCAAGATGAGAGAGGTCAACCTGAAAGTCCATGATGTCAGAAAGAACATGGAGAAGAAAGAGTCACAATCCTGGAGTGGATGGGCTGAGGACTGTCAGAATGCCTTTTTTTTTTTTTGGTGATTCTGTATACGGACAAGGAGAATTCACTGGAGATGACATCTGTATGCCTCACATTTTCAAGGGAAAATTATGAAAACGCATATACACCCACAGCCATAGTTTAATTATGTTTGAAATATATTCAGAACTACTCCAGTCAGTAAATTGCATATTTTCACATTTAGCTTCTCAATTTTCTCTTCGGCACCTCCCATTCTTGAAATCCCAACACAAATCACATCTCTTGCCTAAGGACCATAAACTACCTCACTATCAAAGGCTACAGTTCATTCATTCATTTGATTCATTCAAAGCAACCTAATCTTGAGTGATGTCTTAGGCGCTCTTCTAGGGACTGGTGACACGGTGAACAAAATAGGTAAAAATCTCACTTTCATGGAGCCTCTCTGGTATTTAGGGGAAAATCTTTCCTTATCAACATGAAAATACTTTTTATGGATGTTGCTTAGAATTTCAGTTTTTTTTTTCTTGACAGTATCTCAGGTGATCATCTTTGAGGTGGTTCTCCTGAAAATATTTTTGGGGGGTACTGACTCGACTTTCTGAGTCAGACACTTTCCTAAAGACAGGGGTCAAAGGAAAAGTGACAACTGTCACTCTTGCAGTAAGAACAGGGATCACAATGCTTGAAACAGATATGCTGCTCAGCTGTCAGAAAGTCCACAAGGCTCCAAATGTGTGTGGCCAACTAACGGAACCTGTAACTCAGAGGTTATCATCCTGAGAGCAATGGGAAATCCCTCTAGTTAAGGACTCTCCTTGACGGAAGCTTGACAATGGCCTTGATTTACTTACTATGATGTTTAGGTAATTATACACATTAAGAAAAGTGCACAAGGCACTTACATTTCCATGATACCATCAAAGATATTGTTGTTTTATTAAAATGTTACATCTAGAGTTGTAACGTATAGAGTAGTTAAGTCAATCACTATGAGGTACAGGTGAGACTATTGTAACAGCCATACTTCCATAAAAAAGAAAAATTTTTTGTGGTTTCTGATCTAGGAATCAGCCAGTGAATAATTCTATATCAGTGTCCAGTTACCGGGCTAAACATGTAATCTATTTATATTTCTGAGGGTAAGCTGAATTGTGATCACTGAGCCAGCTGTATTCTAGTAACTACTCATTTACCCAACATAACAGATATAAGAAGGTAAAAGGCT
This sequence comes from Mustela nivalis, assembly GCF_964662115.1. Lineage (NCBI taxonomy): Eukaryota > Metazoa > Chordata > Mammalia > Carnivora > Mustelidae > Mustela > Mustela nivalis. The sequence goes on along the minus strand of NW_028136319.1, from coordinate 735,273 downwards.
TCTAAGGAGACTGGTTACTTATATTTTGAACCACATTTTGGCAGGTATAACTTGCAACTTGTGCTTAGTGGTAAGATTTCTGATATTTACTTTCTCCTTCCTTTGGCAAGTCAAGTTAGTTAAAAAGTAATTAGAGTAGAGTCCATTGTTTTTCTTAAATGCTTACAGAGATATAGAACTCTCAAGTTTCTTTACTAGACAGGATTAGATCACATTAGTGATAAAGATCAGAATGATTTACATTGCTAAAACGAGAACTTCCTGTCAGTTTGGAGAAAGCTCATTTTTATAACCAACATATTGGCTGGGATAGAGATTAATGAGTGCTATGGGTGGTGTGATGAATGTGATATATTCAATGACCTGTGGAATTTGTTCTGTAATTTCCCCACTCCTCTGGTCAGCAGAGCGTCTTCTTCAGTACCCAGCACTGCCCATAACTGCATTCAGAAAATCACTCTCCAAAAATGGTTATTTGTTTTGCCTTTTTTATAATTTTTTAAAACATTTGATTTATTTACATGTCAGAGAGAGGGAATGAGAGCACAAGCAGGGGGAGCAGGAGAGGGAAGGGGAGAAGCAAGCTTCCTGCTTGGTGGGATTGCACAAGGGCTGAAGAAGACAGAATGGGAAAGGGACAAGGAGAATAGTGGGTTTCAGATTCTTGGGAACAGAGCCCACATCTATTTCTATGTTTATCTCACTGCTATAAACCCAGGTCACAGCAGAGTGCCTGCAGCAGAGTCATGGAAGTGCTCCAGAACTGATAACTATTGCTATTTATACTACTAACATTCCTCCACAAAGGGCCAAGTGTCATAGCTTCTCCCAGTTCCCCACACTGAACGCAATGAAGAATCAAACTATCGGGTGAAGGATGGCGAGGGGCATTTAACAGGACCCAGATCACAGGAGCCATATTGTATTGCAGGACCAGGGGTCTTACCAGTGACTAGGTATTCACTCCTCTTGAGAGGCTAGCTCCTTGGATCTCCCTCTTCAATCCTCTGAACCCATGTCTGGCATCAGAAACAAAAGTAAACATAACGTATCGCCCTTGTTTATTTTTTACTATTATTTGTTACAGAGGAAGAGAGAGATCACAAGCAAGGGGAGCTGCAGGCAGAGGGAAGGCAGGCCCCCCACTAGAGCCTGGTATGGGATCCAATCCCAGGACCCTGGGATCATGACCTGAACCAAAGGTAGATGCTTAACTGAGTAAGCTACCCAGGCGTCCCTTATTGTCCTTCTTTAAAATTTAATGTATTCTCTCTCCCTCTCTCTTTGTCCCCACTCTGTCACTCATACTCACACAATCACAGAGTCACAGACAATAGCAAGGCATTTCCCATTCTAATTCGCTAAGGCACTGTGAGCTTAAGCTCAACAGAATCACTTTGCCAGCTGCTGCTCTACCGTGCCCTGATCCCTTCTCTATCCCCAAGCTCGATCTGTAACTCAAGTGTCATGGTGGTGGCTCTTTCTGCCCTCCCTCCACAAGGCTGTCATCAGCACACTCTTCCCCGTGGCTCCACTCTCCAGCACTGGCTGCCTTTGGTCTACGGGTATGCCCTCTCCTAGAGCTTTTCCACTCTCCCTGAGGGGAAGACAACCCTTACTTCTCCCCGGTGGCTGTCACGTGTCCGCTATATATTGTGACGATCAGCCCGATTAAGAGATTGGGAACTAAAAGACCGGCTTCTGCTTATGGATCAAACTAACTCTGGGGCTTGGCACACATGACAGCAGCACATGGTGGTAGAACTGAGATGGTTAGGGAGTTAATCTGCATTTTCACATCTGGTCAGCAGCAGAACAAAGAAGACACCCCAGATCTCCTATCTCCCAGAACAGTACTCTTCAAGTAACTTACAGCACCATCCTTCTCCAGCTTTGGAAGTGGCACTTTTCCAACCCCAAAGTCTTGATTCTAGGCAGCACTCCGAGAGATACTCCCTCCAGAATCACCCCTGGCTGGAAGTAGTGGTCGGCCAAGGCCTCCCAAATATCTTCCCTTCAGAGTTGCGCTTGCATCAAACTCAAAACTGTGGCACGTACGGGACTTTCCTGTCAGCCTCTAGCTCTAATGACCTATTGGACTTCAGAGGTGCTCTTTTATACCCACTTACCTTATAACATCAACGTGTGACTCCTCTAGAATTCTCTCCATGGCTTTTCTCCTGTACTAATTGTTATGGACTGAATTGTGTCCCCACAAAAGTCATATGAAGAATTCCTAATCTCCAGTGTGACTGCATCTGGAGATAGGGCCTACCTAGAAGGAGGTACTGAAGGCTTGGTGAGGTCACAGGAGTCCTAATCTGCTAGGACTGGTGTCCTCATAAGGGTGAAACACATGAAAGCACTCCCCCTACCTCCCCTCTGGGGGCCCACAGAGAAGAGGTCATCTGAGGGCACAGTTGAAAAGGTAGTGATCTATAGAACAACAAGAAAAAGCTCACTGGAGACCAACCTTGCTGGCACCTTGATCTGGAACTTCTGGCCTCCAGATCTGTGCGAAAATACATTTCTGACATTAAAGCTCTCCAGCCTGTGTTTGTCTGTCCCCGACGGCCTGGCTCCAAAGCCTCAGAGATTGGGGACAGTGAGGAACACCATAGGACTAACCCTGCCACCCTGAAAGGAACCATGCCATTTGGAACTCCAGAAAGGATTCAGAGGAACTGAAATCTGCATTCCTACCTCTGGACAGCCCCATATTCAGCAGGCCCCTGGATGCAAACCTGGAGCTTGACACTCAACCTGAACAAATCCCTCGACTGCCCCCTCCCCCAGAAAGATGGACAGAGTGCTGGCAGATCGGGCCTGCCATGTTGTGGGCCCTAACCATAACCTTTGGTTTGCTTTTCAAGATTCTGACCCCAAAGGCCTTGCAGTAGGTGCCCTACAATTTGGGGACACATGGGCAGTCCCAGAGGACTCAGCCTGCTGCCCAGAAGGAAACTGTGCCATTTGGAACTCCGGAAAGGATTCAGAGGAGCAGAAATCTGCATGCCTAGCTAAGGACACACCCACACAGAGCTGACTCCTGGACACAAAGCCAGAGCCAGACACTCACCCTCACCTCCACTGTCAACTCAGCCACCCAGACAGCTCTCCATGGGGTCTTCAGATCAGCCCTGCCATGTCCCTGGTTCCTAACACTAACCCTTGGATGGTTTCTGTAATGATCTCCTCATTTCAGGTTATGTGGTGGTTCTGCAGGACATTGTCCTGGTGTGGGATCAAACACACTGAAGCATCCCGTGTGAAGTGGCAAACGTGGTAAAGAAATGACGGCTGGGGAATCTGAGTGTGGAGACAGCACGTATTTGTGCTGCTATAACAAGCTGACTGCACTTTGAAATCACCACAGAGGAAATGAATCTTCCAAATATCCATGTTAGCACGATGACACGGAAGCAGCGAGAACATCAGACTTTGGGATGGAGGCCAAGCCCTCCCAAATCCAGGTCACCCAACATGGAGAGGACACATGTTAGCAAGAGACTCGTGGGAGAATTAAATCATGGACCCCTGTATCTCAGGTGCAGTAGAAGCAGTGGATTTGGAATTTCAGTTTTTCCACAACGTTCCACCACAAGCTGGTTAGAACTGTGCAAAAGCAGGAAGGGAAGCCCCAGTAAAGAGGACTGGGGATGCCAGAAGGGGAGGCTGGAAGGGAGCGCCTGGTGCTCAGTGCCCATTACAGACCCCACATTGCAATCCCCCACAGGAGAGACTCACCAATTCCAGGCCTCACACGGGAAGCTGGAGGTTCATCTCCTGACTTTTTGTAGGAGCTTTGCAGCTCAGCTGGTGAGAATTCTCCATCACCCTGCCTTTCTCCAAGGGACTTTCCTTCAAGCACCCTTCCCAACTTCTTCCTCCTCCATGAAATAATGTTCCTCTCCTTTGTTTCTCGCACTTGCCTGTGATGGGACCTTAGCTTGCTCAGCCCAGACTGCCATTCTCTGCTCTTCCCAATTAAACCCATGCTTCTGGTCAAATAACTGGCAGATTGAGTTTAAGGCCAATTGAACTAATAAATTCAAAAACTTGCAAGGAACAAAATCAATATGCACAAATTAGTGGCACTCCTACGTGCTCGGAAGGAACCATCAAAAAGAGACTGCTGAGAACGATCTCATTTACACCTGCATCCAAGACAGCAAGATACCCAGGAGGCCCCTGAACCAAGAAGGTGACAGACCTGTCATCTGACAGCCCTGCAACAATGACGACAGACAGGGAGGGGTACACACGGAGATGGGGAGGCACTGTGCTCAGGGTAGAACCCACACTGGGAAAATACCTACTCTCCCCAAAACCGTCTACAGAGTCCTCACTCTGGCTCCCGAATTTCCGGACTCGGCGCAAGCCTGGAGTGGGTGTGGACACGGGAAGGACCCCGCAGGGCTGAGGTGGGGAGAGCACAAGCACCGAAGCAGGCGGACGCTCCCTGACCTCAGACCATCTGAGGAGCCCCAGGAACCGAATCCGCGAGCACACAAACACAGATGAGGACCTAGGAGCACCCGAGCCCAGAAAGGGGGGACCCCACAGCCCCGCGCACAGCACAGCAGGAGGCCACGTCTCCTCACACAAAACGACGGAAGCCCCAGTGTCTACATAGGGCTCCCTTTCTCTGTGGGGTCCTGAGACCACGAACCCCTTGACAGTCCACTCAGGCGGCTTCTCCTCAGCTCCTCCAGCATCTGGTCCTTAGGAGGTTGGACTGCTGCCAGTGTGGGCGCGTCCTCCACAACGGGTCCGGTCAGTGTGGATGCAGAGCCACACCCTCCTCAGCTTGTCCTGTCAGGGTGGGAGGCGCCCCACATTCTCCAGAAGTCTCCACAGTGGGTCCTGAAGAGGCGGGGCTCTGGTCCCAGCTGTGGCTGTGCAGCCTGGGCTCAGGGCGGGAGCTGGGGTCTGGCGCCCTCTGCAGGCGGTGCAAGGCAGTGCAGGACTGTGGGAGCTCACCCTTCAGTGGAAGGTCCTGCTCCCTCCTGGGGTCCAGCTGATGCCATTTCATTCCGGAAATTCAAGCTGCATGGAGCCCAATACCCCCCAACTTCCCCCCAAATAGCTAAGGAACAATGAATTGGAAACAATGTGGAATTACAACAGTCCTTGACCCAAACAGTGTCACTGAACATGGCCCTGATTCAGACCCACACTCTGACCTCAACTTGGTCTCAAGCCTGGACCCTACCCTAATCCAAGACCCTAACCCTAGCCCCCAACCCAAACAATGTTCACAAGAATCAAAAGGTAGAAACTGCAAATATCCATCAATGGCAAGTGCCTAAGCAAAGTGTGGTGAAGCATTTGAATTTGGGTACAGGTTCAGGTTTTAGTCAGAGTTCTAGATCAGGCTTTGGGTTTAGTGTTAGGGTGAGGGTTTAGAGTGAAGGACAGGGAACAGAGTTATAGTTTAGGGCTTTAAGTTTATGATTTAGGCTTTAAGACTCAGGGCTTATGGGATAAAGTTCAAGGTCAAATTTGGGGTTTGACTTCATGCTGAGATTTGGGTTCAGGTTTCATGACTTGGAGGTCTGGTTTAGGGTTTGGGTTCTTGGTTCAGGGCTTGGATCCAGGGCTCAGGTACAGGCTTTGGGTTCCATTCCAGGTTTGGGATTCAGGGTTCTAGTTTGGGCTTTAAGGTCAGCTTAGGTTTCAGTGTTGGTAGGGTTTAAGGTTAGGTTTAGGGATGACACATTTTCTTCAGTTGTCATCATGGACAAAATAATTCTATCTGAAGTTTCTAAGTCAGAAATGTATTTCATCTGGGGGCGCCTGGGTGGCTCCGTGTGTTAAGCCTCTGCCTTGGGCTCAGGTCATGATCTCAGGGTCCTGGGATCGAGCCCTTCATCAGGCTCTCTGCTTGACCGGGAGCCTGCTTCCCCATCTTTCTCTCTGCCTGCCTCTCTGCCTACTTGTGATCTCTGTCTGTCAAATAAATAGAATTAGTAAAATCTATTATATGATCTTTTACAAACCATTTCCTATCTTTGCATTTCTTGTGCCAAGACATACAGGGGTTATTTAAAACCCTGAAGAGAGTGCTCTTGCTTTTAAATTGCCTGTAACCTTCGTGTAATAGATTTATGATTGATAATAGATTTAGTTAAAATATAACTATTTAAAATATTTACTCTCAGTAAACGATTTCAACCTATGCTCATTTAAGTAACTTGGTGCATAATCCCTTTTCTATTAAACCATAGTGCAAGGACCAATGCCGCGTTTCCGAGAGAACCCCAAGCTATTTTTCTAGAATGGCTGTATGCTATATATGCCGTCCTGTTTTCACTCCCTTTGTGGAGCACCTACCCTGGAGGTCATGTAATAACCAATGACCAAAAAAACAAACCAAAAACTCAAACATCCAGGTCGAAGTGCCATCCCTGCCTGGAGTGGAGGAGACTGCTCAGACAGATCCCAGGCAGGCATCTCAGCCCAGGCCTGTGTTGGGGAAGCTGGTTCCTGGCTTTGGGCGCAAACTGGAAGCCAGCAAACTGACCCAAGAGTGCAGCCGGCGTTTAGGACTGATGATCTTTTGGCAGCCAGGCTGCGCGTGGACACCCGCTCAGGGAGCCAGGCTAGGCGACTGCCCAGCGCAGGCGCTGGCAATGCAGCAGCATGCCAGGGCTTAGCCCCGCACCCCAGCATGGGCTCCGGCCTCAGAAGTGAGGGGGTGGGGCCAGCGTAGAGAAGGGTCTTTGCTAATTTCCAAAGCTGGAAGTGAGCTCTCAGAGGACTCAGGAGGGAGGGGGGCGGGGGCGGGGGCGGGGCGGGGGCGGCCGGGAGAAGGGGCTTTGCTAATTGCCCAGGCGGGAAGGAGGGGCGCGCAGCGCCAGGGTGCTGTGCTGCAGCCCATTCGGGACTGCAGGACCCACCATACTCGCTGCCCCTGCACTCTCATGCTCCAGCCTAGCCCATGAGGCCGTGGTGTCCTGTTCCCCTTCCCGCCGCCTGCTGCCCCTCCCCGCCCAATGGCTTCTCTGGAGGACCCTCTGCTCACAGGTAAAGTGACACCACGACGCGCCCTCACCTGAAGCAGAAAACGCGGTCCAGGAGCTGGGCGTGGGATGTTTGGGCCCCAGCCTCCCGCCAACCCCAGGGCACCAGGACCACCCCAGACGCTGTGCCACACCCTGTCCGCAGGGGGTCAGGCCGGGACAGCGCCACAGGAGGTACCCCCCCCCCCGCCAGAGGGCAGGCTAGCCCCCATAGTTCGGCACCCCCACGCGCTTTTCAGAGCCTCCTGCCATTTCCAGGGCACCCAGAACCCAGAGAGTGAGGCCTTGGGTGCTTTCTAGAGACAGATTCAAGGCAATTTTTCGACTTTGGGACTCAGAGTTAACATAGTTTTCATTTGTGATTATTATTTTTTGTGGGTGCCATAGCTTTTCTTTTGACCTATGGTTGTTTTCACTCCCGGTTCTGAAGAAGCCCCTAAATCCTAACCCTGTTGAGGACGCTGAAAGCTCTCAGAGCAGCAGTGCTGGGGGACAGTGTGGACACATGTTTTGGTTTCTCCTCTGGCCTGCTTCTGTGGCAGCCCCGCTCTGTCCTCCTCAGACTTCAGAGCAATATCTGAACAAGTGGAGAAGCGACCAGGGGGTCAGGAAGGTGGCCACCGAAGAGTGACTTCTCTGGAGGGTGGCTGAGCTAGCAAGTGAGCATGTTAGTCCAGCTCTGCCTGCATTCAGTATGGAGCTGAACAGGGGCCAGGGAAGGGGAGGAGGAGCAGAGAGCAGGGACAAAGGGACCAAAGAGGAGATTCAGATGAAGGGAAGTAATGGGGAGGAAAGAGAAGAAACTCTAGAAGACAGGTATGTAGAAAGGAAAAGGGATGAAGTGGGCATTGGGAAAGGGCACCACCAGGGAAGGAGAGAGGGGAAGAAAAGAGGGAGGAAGAGAGGAAAGGGGAAAGGGAGAAGGGAGGAGTCAGCATGCCAGGGCTCCCCCTGCATCTGAAGAAGAGGTGGCTGGTCCAGCTTGTCAAACAGGGTGCTCACTCTTTGGCCCCAGTTTCTGCTCCCAGTGCTACTGGGCTTTTCAAGGAAGGCAGGCTGTCCCTTGGGACCTACTGGAGCCCACTGGAGCCCACAGGAGGGTGGGAGAATTAAGATGCCACCGGGTCCTGTCCTGAGCTGCTCCCAGCCACCAGCCTCACCACATGGTGCAAGAGGGACCCCAGAACAAAGGAAGGATACAGGCCAGCATGTCTGCTGGTGGCCCTGGGCACTTAGCTCATCGCAGTGAACCACACGGCCTCCTCAACCCACGCTTTCAAAGCCTCCTTCTTCGTTTCTGGCTTTCATGTCTGTAGGAACATGAGCCAGATCTAACTCCTCTCCGACAGACAATTCTGACTCACCCCGTGTCAGATTTTTATGAGTGGCTGTGATAGAGTAAGATAGCAATGCTCCAACAAACGGACTGTTTCCTCCCACTTGACCTCAACAGTCTTATACATTTTCTTAGCGAAAACATCTTGTCTCCTTCCATTAAGCTCATAACGTGGTCTAGGAGTATACATGCGCCTTCGGTAGATGCGAAGCGATACAGAGGTCTTTTTTTTTTTTTTTTAATTTTACAAGGTAAAGTCAGTGAACACATCCAACTTGACCAATACGTCTCTAAAATGTCAATCCAGGCAAAGCTTTTTCTGCCTACAGTTTGGAGCCTACGTGGTGACATTTTTAAAATGCTTTCAGTCCCTCAGTGAGGCTCTTAGAAGCTAGCCAGGGCTTACTACGTGCCAGGCACTGTGTCAGGTGTTGGAGCTAAAGGGAAAGAGAGCTTGGAGGCTAGCTGGGGAGGGACATCCATGACACAACCACAGCTAGAAACGGAGGCCAGTGCTAGAAAAGAGAGAGCAGGCTGCATGGAGAGTGTGTACCATGGGGCTTGTGAGCTCACGAATAAGTGGGAGTAACTGGAGTGGGGAGATGGGGGAGAGAAGAGGGTCTTCCCATCAATGGGAATCACCTGTGCTTGGAGGCAGGTGCCATGAGAGGTCTCCACAGGAAGAAGGAGGCAGTGTGGTTGAAGGGCAGAGAGATGGGGCAGAACAGGCATCAGTCAGTTGGAGGGGTATGAATAGACTGATGGGAGGATTATGGGTGCCTTTGGAGGACTGAGAATTTGTTAGAAGATCAGTGCAGATTTCTCTGGAGACAAATGCCAGGAACTGATAGGTCTTTGAAAGGTCACTCTGGCTGCCTTTTGGCAAAGGGGTTGGTAAAAGGCACTTGCAGGTGTGAACACACCAGGTGGGAGGTGAGTGCAGGAAATCGGGTGAGGGAGCATGGGAACTTGGTCCCGGGGTATATAAGGGAGAATAGCCTTTAAGGAGTTCCACAAATTGGCACCAGCTGTGGCTTCATTACAGAGCTGGAAGGGGGAGGTGGGTGTGTCCTGGAGGTTACAGAAATTACATGAGAAAGGGAAGTCTTTTTAGATCTCTTTTTCAACTAGAGGAACTCTCACCTTATTGATAGAATTCCAGAGTGGGAACCAATGATATGAGGACATCTTTGAAATGTCTGAATATGTTCTTCGACATCTTTGCAAGTGACGAGGAGACCTTGACCTTAGGAGGCCTTGGCCCTCTTTGTAGCCAGAAAGATTTCACCTACAGATTTGGGTTCTCCCTTTTAAAGTCAAGGAGTCAGTCCTTCCAAAGGACACCTCCTATCATTTTACCCTCTCATCATACCTCACGTGCTGGCATCTCCAAGACCCTCTGTTCCAGGTTGAGAGTATCCACTTTGGCCGGGCTGGTCTTGCCAAGAACACCACCACAGGAAATCTAGAGCCTGTAGTGCTATTAATAACATCATCTAAGACTGTGTTTGCTGCCCTCTTGGCCTCTTCCCACCATGACTCACTGAAGCTTTTTACACATTATATCCATTATGCTATAGTTCCCAAAGGTCATCTTCTCTAGTGCCATTAGTTTTTAGGGGAACAGGCAAACCTTAAACTTGTCCCCCTTAATTGGATCCCTTTGCCCCCACAATCTCTTTGAATGCCTTTCACCATGATCCTTGAATGAGATCTGAGACCACTGCTGGTACCTAACACTTCTTGGCACCTTGTCTGCTAGGTTCTTGGAAGAGGAGGTGGCTATGGAGGTGAGTGGGAATGGGAGTGGGAGGATTTCTCCCTTCACTTCCCTTTTTGTGTTTTCAAATAATGGGTTTTGAGGGGGAGGGAAAGGTTAACCAGACCATTTATTTTCCATCTCCCATCGATAAAATGTCACACAGGAGAGAGGTGGCAGAAACGCACTTTCAGGTTAATTTTTTTACAAGGAAGATTGACTTATGAACCTACTTTGTTATTCCCTTTCATTCAATTTCCCTGTACCTCCTTTTCTATGAAGTGTAACGGTAACCCATTATTATTTTTATTGTTGGCACGTGCTTTGTGAACCATAAAGTGTACGCTATAAATGGGAGCGCTTTTCTTTTTTTTTTTTTTTGTAGTTTACGAAAAACTAATATTTTTTAAATTAATTTTTTATTTATTTTCAGCATAACAGTATTCATTCTTTTTGCACCACACCCAGTGCTCCATGCAAGCAGTGCCCTCTATGATACCCAACACCTGGTACCCCAACCTCCAAATCCCCCGCCCCTTCAAAACCCTCAGATTGTTTTTCAGAGTCCATAGTCTCTCATGATTCAGCTCCCCTTCCAATTTCCCCCACCTCCCTTCTCGTCTCTAACTCCCCATGTCCATGAAAAACTAATTTAAAAACATTCATCCACCAGAGTACCCAAAGGGCTCCCATATAAACTATCTGTCGTTACATTATGTCCCGATGTGGAGCTCGATCCCAGGATCCTGAGATCATGACCTGAACTGAAGGCAGAGGCTTTAACACACTGAGCCACCAGCCCCAATGTATTCTCTTCAGTACCAGAATTTGTAACCAATTGACAGATGAAAAAGGAGGCAGTCAAGTGAAAATCAATAGGTCTTAGACCTGCAAGAAATTTGAATTAGATGAATTCAGCTACTCAGGCACTGTTTCACATTTTCAGATCTCTGCAGAAAAGGGGTTAACCTTTTTACAGCATGTAAAAGAGAAGACTATAACACATACTATGTGTAAGCATGTAAATATCAAAAAATATCCCATTAGATGCTAAGACACACAGGGCCTATATTTTCTCTCAAATTCATGAATATGTAGGAGCAATAAGTGAGAAGTGAATGTATACTCTTCACTTCGAAGTCTTTTAGAAATCTAAAATATGACTTTCTATGGTTTGTGTCTCCATATTCCTTTATTGCCAGTTTGAACAAATCCACATGCTTTGATTCAAAGGTAATAAATTCCTCTTATTTGGAAACATGATGTTTATTTTTATTCTCTCACCCTTAGCAGGTGGTTTCATTTTAGCACACTTCAGAGTTATAATTTCATGCTTATTAAAAACATTTATTATGATCTACATAGATGAATGAAACTTTTATTTTATTAAATTATTTGACAAAAAATCTGTTATTTTTAAAAATGTATTTCCTTTAGGGTTATTTTAGAGCGTTCAGAGAGGATCTAGGAGTGTGGTATTATGTAGTTTTTAAGTAGGTATGAAATGGTTATTTATAGGATTGTTTCTTTAAGGCTTATGTATATTGTCCATTATATGCTATAAAATATTTTGAAAGTAAATTTAAGGTATGTTTTACATAGTTTACTTTTTGGAAATAAATATTGAAATGACTTGTGAAATTCAGTATATTCTCAACATTAATTTATTTTGAAATTTACCAGTTGTCTACTGAACTATTATATGGCAGATATTACTTCAGACTACACTGGTAAATGAAATACTTGGCTTTGTAGAACTTTTATTTTAATGGGTGAGACAATTCAAAGCTATAAACCTTAATAAAAATTGCATAGTGCATTCAAAAAGGATGAGTACAATGGGGAAAAAGAAAAACTCGATCAGGGTGAGAAAAATCAAGGTTGCTAGGCAGGGGATGGGGAGTTAAAATTTTTAATAGGAAGATCAGGGTAGTTACAATGAAGCTGACAATTGAACAAAGGTATGGAAAGGTGATGAATTTGCGCAGAACTATCAGCAATAAGGTCACTCCAGACAAAGGAATTGGCTATCTTGAAGGCCATAAGGTTGGATCATGCCTGGCATATCTGAGGAATAGCAAGGAGGCCACTGTGAGTGACTGAAGAGTAGCAGGGAAAGAGGTCACAGAGGTTAAATGAGTGGCTAGATCATGTAAAAGCTTAGAAGTCATTGTAAAACTCTGGCTTTTATATTTGGAAACTTACTGTGTGATAGAATTTCTGCTAATAACTGAGAGTTCAATTGTCCATAAAATTTCAAGGACTCTTATTCTAGTAAGACAGAATGAAGAGAAAGAGTTCATATTTTCACATGGTGTAACAAATGCTCAGAGATACAAGTGTAGGAAGCTATAGGATCACAGAAGAAGGCACTAAAATCACACCAATATATTTGATGACTGTGACTATATATAAATTTGTATTTTCTAGATTTTTTATAGTCATGGAATCACACTGTATATACTATTCATTGCCTGGCTTTTCTTTTCTCAGCATCATTACTTTGAGAATCTCCAATTGTAAATAGTTCATTTTGATGTTGAATAGTAATCTCTTTAATGAATAGATCATAATTTTTCTTTGCTCTATGGATGGACATTGATGAACATTTCCACTGTTTTCAATTCTTAAAAATAAAGCTGCTATGAAATTCATATACAAGTCCCTGTATGAACATAGGGCTTGTTTCTCTTGGTTAAATGCCTAGAAGTAAAATGGCTATTTTTGTAACTGCAACATATTTTGCATTTAAAAAAATTTTCAAACTATTTTCCAAAGTGGTTGTATCATGATATATGCCAACAACAGTTTAGATTTTTTGTTGCTTTTCAATCTAGCTCAGACCATTCTAATAGATATGTAAGCATGTCTCATTATGATTTTAATTTGTATTTCTTTAATGTCTAAATGTTGAGAAATTTGTCATGTGCCTATAAGCCATCCATATACTTTTGGTGACATGTCTCTTCCATTATTTCCTTCACATGTAAAATTGGATACTCTGTTTGGTTATTAGTAAGGTTTTTTATTTTTATTCATATTTAAATAATCAGAGTAGATGTCCATTATCAGATATGTAATTTGGAAATCGCTTGTCCATCTTTACAGTTTCTCAATGGAGCTTTGATAGCTGTGTCTTTCAAGAAATATGCTACTTCTTTCCTGGTACACGGAGGTATGACTAGAACATTATCAATGTTGACCTTTGCAAAGAAAATCATGGCTTAAGATATATGTAGTCTGCAGTTGTTGGGAGTGTTCACCATCCTTGCCTCTAACTCATCTCTCACTGCCCACACATTCAGATATAGGGGAATATTGATTGACAAAATATTAATTGCCAAATAACACTAGTTGGAGAATAAGAAAAATGCAGGCACCTGATTATATAATATTACATAAATAAAATATGTTTTTATAAGTGCTATTAGAAGTAAATTCCTCTATACTTTAATCACACAGAATGATGGAATCCTAGATTTTTTTTTCTTGTATTTACTAAGAAAATGATCATGCCTCAAGTATATTAAAATGGAATAGGGAAAATTAAAAATTGTTTTAAGATGATTTGTGTGTGTTGTGCATATGTGAGAGAGAAAGTGAGAGAGAAAGATAAAGAAAAAGAGAAAGGGAAAGACAGAGAGGTGGCTGCAGTGAATTGATGAGTTGGAGGATAGATTTTAAAGTTTTGTCTTTTGCTTTCTACATTTCTTTTTCCTTAGGTTCAAGAGAACAATCAGTAATATCTCAGAAGCCTGCTGGTAACATCAGCAGAAAGAATTAGAGGTTCCCAGAAAATTAAGATGACATATAGTTTTCCTGACATAAGAAAAGTCATTTTTTGTCCCCAGCTATTTTCAATGATCTATACCCCACCTGTGTACTTGCCCAAGCACACTTCTTCCAAAACTTCCTGGGAGGTTCTTACAAAGAAATGCAAAAACCTCACTCCTTAAGGATTTTGAGGGAACAAGGCAATGGGAAAACTAACAGTCACCACTAGACCAGGAAATAGCCTAAGCTATTGAGACAATAAATCAGTGGCAAAACTCCTAGTGCTATTTCAAAAGCAATCAAGGCCTTGCATTCCTTGTCCCAGAAAATGAGCCCAAGACCCCATCTAGTTTCTATCTGCTCTTGAAGCCTGCAGAGTCCCTTTCCCTTGTCCAACAGTTACCTCTGCTTTATTCTAACGTTGAAGTTTCTGCCCTCGGTGGAATACAAGCTTCATTCAGGTGAACATGCAATACATATTGCACAAATACATATGTGGATGTGCATGCAGCCACAACCTTATGACCAACCATACATGGAATAATAAAACTCTCCCTTCTGAGTATTCATCTTAAATACTAAATAAAAATCTCTCTCCTGTTCAAACAGTCAAGGCTTTGGAACTTATTCCCTGTGATCTCCTTGTATGTTGTAAACAAAGATTCCTTTGTTTGACAACTCCACCTGTTTCTGTGATTCACCAAAGACTGACCTCAGTTAGGTCAGTTGCTGTAATGGCTTTCACTACTCTGATTCTACCTCTGCAAGTCTCCAAATTTAACTATTTTTTCTCCCAATTCCGCATGTTCTTGGCTTTAAACTGCAACTCTGAAGAGAAGATTTGCTTGTTTAAAAAAAAAATCAAGAAAAGGGAGTAGTAGTCAACATTGTTACTTTGAACTTCCTGCCCTACGGGGCTCTCCTGTTCTTTCTCTTTGACTTCCTGGACTAAAACGACAGAAATTTGGCAATACATCACTCCCCAATCCAGATTACTGCCAGAACAGTTTATACTCTTAGAAAAATATTAGTTTAAAAGATCACATAATTAAATACTTAAGCATGTAGTGTAATATAGTGGTTTACAAGAAATATATTTTGGTCATCTGAATATTTGGTTTTCAACCATGGCTACTGACTCACAGCTCCTAAAACTCTTGGGATTTCCTGTGATAAGGGTGAGAGAGGTGTGTTTTGTTCTGTTAATGAAGTGACCTTCAGACCTCACTCAAGGCAAGGGCTGTTTGCCTGAAGGACCAACCACTTGGTGAAAGCCTTCACAACTTTTGCCTCCCCTTCCTCCCAATACAGGATTATCTGGGGAGGGAAGAGGATCTGGAGATTAGATCAGCAAATGACAATGATTTAGTCAGTCATGACTATGTCATGAAGCCTCCACAGAAAAGCTGAAAGGACTGGGTTCAGAAAGCTTTTAGTTTGTGAAATGTATGAAAAGGCAGGAAGAGTGGCAGTCTTACAGAAGGTAATAGAAGCTCTGTGCCCATTCTCCATACCTTGCCCTGTGCACTTCTTTATCTATCTATTGATTTAAATCTTCTATTATATCTTTTAATAAGCTGGCAAACATAAAGTAAGTATTTTTCTGAGTTTTGTGAGTCCCTGTAGCAAATTAAAAGAACGTAAGAAGTAGGCCATTGAGACCTCCAACCTGTAGTTGCTCAGTCACAAGCACAGGTAATAACCTGGGGCCTACAGTGAGACTGGCATCTGAGGTGGGGTTGGAGATAGTCTTGGAGGACTGATCCCTTAACTGATGAAATCTTACACTATGTTCAGGTAGATAGTGTCAGAATTTAGTTGAATTCTTGGAGATCCTGCTGTTGTCTGAAAATTATTTGGCATTGTTGGTATGATGTCCTAAAACCCAAAAAGATATAGCTACCTCAAAATAAGAATACGGTTGACAGCTTATATATAATAAGTGAGTATTTCGGGGATTTAAAATATACCTAATAAATAATGTAAGGAAATAAGGAAAGATTTTGAAATAAAAACAAGAATAAGAACCTAGTGGTACTAATAGATTAAATATATGTAATCTAGTTGAATTAAGAATACAATGGATAGAATATGTAATGGATTCAATAGAGATAAGAAGTCACTTAAGGATATAGTCATCTGGATACCAGCAAAGCATTAAAATTATCAATATAAAAGAGGTGTAAGATGTAGGTGATGTGTGTGGAACAAAAGCTAGAGAAGAAATTAGATTTCCTTACTACTCATAGCCTGTTGACAAGTCCTTGAAGCTCCTCTGGGGACTCAGCTGCTTCCATGTGGACACATCCACTCAGGGCAAAAAGCATTCTTAGTCCTCCCCCCAGGATACTGAAAATCTACTTTCACATGTAAAAATTACTTTGGAAACTTCTTTATCTCTACTCCCCACCCCTGCCCTCAAGATATAAATTGGCAATCATCTCCCAAGCATATACCCACTGATACACATCAGAAGAGTCTCTTCCCTGAGTTTTTACTAAATAGTAATAAATGACCTTTCCCTAACAATAGCTAGCCCCCTCAAGGTCCTGGAAACCTTGTTTATAAAATACCTTGGAGGCTTGTGCTATCCCTAACCTCCTCCCAAATTGAAAGTATATAATCAGCCACTCTTCATGACCCTCTCTCTCTACTCCAAATAAATAAATAAATATTTTTAAATAAAATAAAATAAATGACTTTTTTTAAATGAAAGAAGAAAAAGGAAAGAAATATTTGAATATTAATGTACATCTATTTCTCAAGCATAAAATAGTCAAGACACTGGATTAAAACTTACATACAAGAAAAGAAAGAAAATATTCATAACTAGAGTTGACTCTATGAATCCCAAACTAGGGCATACATACCAAAGACACACAAAAAAAATCACAAGTGTTAGAGAGAAAAAAAATAATTCATTAATAAAGAAACAAGAATCAGACTGACAGAAATTTTTTAAATAACATCAGATATAAAAAAGAATGAAGTAATAGCTTTATTATCTTGAAAAAAAATCACAAATGGAAACATTTAGATCCTTATAAAATGTCATTGGCATAGGAAGGCATAATAAAAAAAATATTTTCAGGAATACAGACCACAGATAATTTGCCTTAATTTGTGTAGGCAGCACTTAAATACTAATATTATTTTAACAGTTAAAATATACTCTATGATCTTTGAGGTTGGGGAAAAGAGGATGACCAAGTCATCTTGAAATAATTCAGTTTTATGAAAAAAGTAAAAAGATCAAAAAAAAGACTTGTAGAAAAGAGAGATAAAACATATGCATTATAAAAATAAATAAATAAATAAACAGCTGGAGTGCCTGGGTGACTTAGTCGGTTCAAGTGTCTGCCTTCAGCTCAGGTGATGATCCCAGGGTCCTGGTATTGAGCCCTGCATCAGGCTCCCTGCTCAGTGGAGAGTCTGCTTCTCCCTCCCATTGAGAAAAAAAAAATTTGACTTATTTATTTGAGAGAGATAATCTTTAAATTTTACTTATTTATTTGAGAGAGAGTGAGAAAAGAAAAACATGCACACAGCAGAGGGAATAACAGAGGGAGAGGGAGAAGCACGCCACTGAGCAGGGAACCCCCTGCGGGGCTCTATCCCAGGACCCGGGTATTATGACCTGAGCTATAGGTAGACACTTAACTCAGGTACCCCAATAAATACAATCTTTTAAAAAAAATAAATAATAATAAAAATAAATAATATTTCAGATAGTATGATTTTTTTAATGTAAGACTTGGTATAAAAACAGGATGACATACTTGTCTAATTATAGCAAAAGACTTTGATAAGTTTAGATGCAGTAGTACATAAAAAATTTAACTTCTTTCATTAACTGATAATTTAATTAGATTAAATTAAGAGACATCAAAATTTAGAGAATCTAATAGTCCTGATCTATTAATAAATGTAGCCATCCTGACCCCAAAACAAGAGTCTTCAGTAAGTATATAAGCATAAGTTGAACATTTACACAAACAGGCCATTATTTAGGCCAGAAGTATATGCCAATAAATTCCTAGAGTTAAATATCAGGCTATATTTTCCAAGAATAAGGCAATAAAATTAGAAAACAATGACCAAAATATTAAATTCATATAATTGGAAGTTAACTTCATACCTAAAAAGAAATAATACAGCTAATTCAGAAATTTTTAGAAATACAGTACTTTGGTAATATCAACTATCAAAATGAGTAACGGACAGATGGGGCTAGCAAGAGACTCGTGGGAGGATTAAATCATGGGCCCCTGTATCTCATGTGCAGTAGAAGCAGTGGATTTGGAATTTCAGTTTTTCCACAACGTTCCACCACAAGCTGGTTAGAACTGTGCAAAAGCAGGAAGGGAAGCCCCAGTAAAGTGGACTGGGGATGCCAGAAGGGGAGGCTGGAAGGGGGCGCCTGGTGCTCAGTGCCCATTACAGACCCCACATTGCAATCCCCCACAGGAGAGACTCACCAATTTTAGGCCCCACAGGGGAAGCTGGAGGTTCATCTCCTGACTTTTTGTAGGAGCTTTGCAGCTCAGCTGGTGAGAATTCTCCATCACCCTGCCTTTCTCCAAGGGACTTTCCTTCAAGCACCCTTCCCAACTTCTTCCTCCTCCATGAAATAATGTTCCTCTCCTTTGTTTCTCGCACTTGCCTGTGCTGGGACCTTAGCTTGCTCAGGCCAGACTGCCATTCTCTGCTCTTCCCAATTAAACCCATGCTGCTGGTCAAATAACTGGCAGATTAAGTTTAAGGCCAATCGAACTAATAAATTCAAGAACTTGCAAGGAACAAAATCAATATGCACAAATTAGTGGCACTCCTAGGTGCTCCGAAGGACCCATCAGAAAGAGACTGCTGAGAACGATCACATTTACACCTGCATCCAAGATAGCAAGATACCCAGGAGGCCCCTGAACCAAGAAAGTGACAGCCCTGCAACAATGACGACAGACAGGGAGGGGTACACACGGAGATGGGGAGGCACTGTGCTCAGGGAAGAACCCACACTGGGAAAATACCTACTCTCCCCCAAAACCGGCTACAGAGTCCTCACTCTGGCTCCCGAATTTCCGGACTCGGCGCAAGCCTGGAGTGGGTGTGGACACGGGAAGGACCCCGCAGGGCTGAGGTGGGGAGAGCACAAGCACCAAAGAAGGCAGACGCTCCCTGACTGCAGACCATCTGAGGAGCCCCAGGAACCCAATCCGCGAGCACACAAACACAGACAAGGACCAAGGATCACCCGAGCCCAGAAAGTGGGGACCCCACAGCCCCGCGCACAGCACAGCAGGAGGCCACGTCTCCTCACACAAAACGACGGAAGCCCCAGTGTCTACACAGGGCGCCCTTTCTCTGTGGGGTCCTGAGACCACGAACCCCTTGACAGTCCACTAAGGGACTTCTCCTCACCTCCTCCAGCGTCTGGTCCTTAGGAGGTTGGACTGCTGCCAGTGTGGGCGTGTCCTCCACAACGGGTCCGGTCAGTGTGGATGCAGAGCCACACCCTCCTCAGCTTGTCCTGTCAGGGTGGGAGGCGCCCCACATTCTCCAGAAGTCTCCACAGTGGGTCCTGAAAAGGCAGGGCTCAGGTCCCAGCTGTGGCTGTGCAGCCTGGGCTCAGGGCGGGAGCTGGGGTCTGGCGCCCTCTGCAGGCGGTGCAAGGCAGTGCAGGACTGTGGGAGCTCACCCTTCAGTGGAAGGTCCTGCTCCCTCCTGGGGTCCAGCTGACACCATTTCATTCCGGAAATTCAAGCTGCATGGAGCCCAATACCCCCCAACTCCCCCCCAAATAGCTAAGGAACAATGAATTGGAAACAATGTGGAATTACAACAGTCCTTGACCCAAACAGTGTCACTGAACATGGCCCTGATGCGGACCCACACTCTGACCTCAACTTGGTCTCAAGCCTGGACCCTACCCTAATCCAAGACCCTAACCCTAGCCCCCAACCCAAACAATGTTCACAAAAATCAAGAGGTAGAAACTGCAAATATCCATCAATGGCAAGTGCATAAGCAAAGTGTGGTAAAGGGTTTGAATTTGGGTTCAGGTTCAGGTTCTAGTCAGAGTTCTAATCAGGCTTTGGGTTTAGTGTTATGGTGAGGATTTAGAGTGAAGGACAAGGGAACAGAGTTATAGTTTAGGGCTTTAAGTTTATGATTTAGGCTTTAAGACTCAGGGCTTATGGGATAAAGTTCAAGGTCAAATTTGGGGTTTGACTTCATGCTAAGATTTGGGTTCAGGTTTCATGACTTGGAGGTCTGGTTTAGGGTTTGGGTTCGTGGTTCAGGGCTTGGATCCAGGGCTCAGGTACAGGCTTTGGGTTCCATTCCAGGTTTGGGATTCAGGGTTCTAGTTTGGGCTTTAAGGTCAGCTTAGGTTTCAGTGTTGGTAGGGTTTAAGGTTAGGTTTAGGGATGACACATTTTCTTCAGTTGTCATCATGGACAAAATAATTCTATCTGAAGTTTCTAAGTCAGAAATGTATTTCATCTGGGGGCGCCTGGGTGGCTCCGTGTGTTAAGCCTCTGCCTTGGGCTCAGGTCAAGATCTCAGGGTCCTGGGATCGAGCCCTTCATCAGGATCTCTGCCAGGCATGGAGCCTGCTCCCTCCTCTCTCTCTCTCTACTTGTGATCTCTCTCTGTCAAATGAATAAAATCTTAAAAAAAAAAAGAAAAAGTAACAATTGTGAACTGTTGGTGGTGATCCAAACTGATACAGCCATATTTGAAAACAGTATGGAATTTCCATAAAATTTAAAAATAGAAGTCCTTTGTGATCCAACAATCCTGTTGGTGTGTATTTACCCAATGAATATAAGAAAACTTATTCAAAGGGATGCTAGCACCCCTATGTTTATAGCAGCATTATTTATAAAGCTAAGATATGGAAAGCGCCCAAGTATCCATCAATTGATGAATAAATAAAGAATAAGTGGTATGTATATACAATGGAATATTATTCTGCCATAAAAAAGACTGAAATCTTGCCATTTGCAATAACATGGTTGGAACTAGACAGTATAATGCTAAAAGTGAAATAAGTCTGTCAGAGAAAGACAAATACCTTTACTCATATATGGAATAAAAGAAACAAAACAAACAAGCAAAGGGGAAATAATAAGACATAGAAAGAGAAAGAAAGCAAGAAACAGACATTTCATTAAGGAGAACAAACTGATGGTTACTTGAGGGGATCTGAAAGGAGTGATGGATTAAATAAGTGATGGGGTTAATTAGAGCACTTGTCATGATGAGCACTGAGTGCTATATGTTATATTGTACACATGAAACTAATACAACCATATATGTTAACTAACTGGATTTCAAATGAACATTTTTTAAAATCCCAGTTTTTAGCTCACATTCTGGCTTACAAAAGGGATTTAGTCAGGAATTTGGAGATTAGTTAATGAACAAATAAGGGGTGAACAGGCAGTTGTTAGATAAAATTACTATCCTTTCTGGCATGATCTTATACCTTTTATCTAGAATTATTTTTAGCACTTTAGACTCTTCCTATTTTATTTTGAGTCACTAAATAAAAATTTCCTCAAAGGACCTTAGACTCCATCCAATTTGAGCAACAGTGTGAGAGAGGAAATGGTGTCCAGGAGGAAAAAAAAAAAAGATGAAACTACTTTTGCTTACTAGTGAATGCATAGTTCTTCCACAGAAGAAGCTCTAAATGGTCAGGGCTCCAGCTTTATATGTGTTCAGTCATATGTTCAGAAGTAGGTAACACTATCAAAAAATATAAAGCATCTGAGATTATTTTCCCTTATTTGAAAGCTGGTGTATGAGTCTGCCATAGTTTCTTGGGTGTTGATAGAAGACGCAGACTCATGGTTCAGAAATAATATAGTTTAATATTCACAGCAATAGAGGTAGCCAGAATATTAACAGTATTTGTGTGTGTGTGTGTGTGTGTGTGTGTGTGTGTGTGTGTGTAGGGGTGGGAGTTATATATCAGTTCTGAGCCTTAGTTCCCACAAGAAGAATCAAAACAGAGGCAGATAATATTTGCAAACACAACAGGTTAAGTTAAAAAAAAGATACTATTTCTGTCTTCTAAGTCTATTCAATACAACAATCTTCAAAGGATGGCCTAGAACAAATAATAAATGCAGAAATGTAAGCAACCAATTGAAAAGTGTCTCCCAAGAAACACACTTTGAGAGTCTTCATTTGACAAAAATACTATAGGATATTATATGGATCAGGTGCATTGAATACTGGAAGGTTAAAATTACAAGGGACCAAATATTTTTAAGCAGTTCTGGCATCCAGTAGAGTTCACATAGGTTTTATAAGATTGAGGAAAGAAGCCATCAAAACCTGGGCCCAGGGGCACCTGGGTAGCTCAGTGGGTTAAGCCTCTGCCTTCGGCTCAGGCCATGATCTCAGGGTCCTGGGATCGAGCTCTGCATCAGGCTCTCTGTTCAGCAGGGAGCCTGCTTCCCCCTTCCCTCTGCCTCTTTGCCTACTTGTGGTCTCTGTCTGTCAAATAAATAAATAAAATCTTAAAACAAAACAAAACAAAACAAAAATCCTGGGCCCAATTTTCCCAAAAGTATGATTCTGATTCTAGTCTCTATGATGTTATCCCTTGAAGACAATGCCTCTAATTGAGTTGAATTAGTTTACTAAAGAGCATACCCCCATTTGTTGTAGGAGATGAACAATATGCAAGAGGCAAAATGCCACTTGGAAGCCACCTGGTCTTCAGTGGAATATAGAATCAGTTCCTTTGGGATGAATTTGTTCCACATTTGACTTCCCACTTAAGAAAAAATAAGAGTGCCTTCTAATAGATTTTAAATAGGAAATGACAACGGAAGCTTATACAAGATTATAAAATGGGAAATTTCATTTAGATAAGCAATCATTTCAAAGTCATCTTCTTAATATTACAGACTCTTCACATAATCATAATTTTATTTTGGTATTATATGGTAATTTCAAATATAGTAAATATAAAGAATTTACCTCTGTAATTATAGCGAGTCTGGTCGTAGTTTAATGGCAACAAATCTTCAATTTAGAAGTATGGTCTACCAATTATTAATACATTTGGAAATGGTGTGTCATCTTCACTCCACTTGTCTCACTAAAACAGTGAGCCAAAAAAAGTAGGTCCAAGCTGTTTACTATGGTCAAAATGGGTTGCTTTTGCACTTGGTAAAGAAGCAGTCATATTTTGGAAGAAGAAACTGAGGCTATTAATATTTTCAACTTATTTTCAGAAAAGGAAAGAAAGGATAATCTAAGCTAAAGCCAAAATCTTACAAAAGGTGGCAGGAGAATGATCTTTTCCCAGATAAAGGGTTTTTCAACTTAGCCATGTTAGGAGGAAGAAGAGATGAGACATTGTGGACTTGACTAACGTATGTACACTGTAGAAAAAGTTTTCAAAATAATGTGTATTATTTTTCTTCTTTTAGTTGAGACAAAAACAAACAAACAAACAAAAAAAAACACTAATGAGCTTACTCTTAAAAGGAGGTAAACAAGAAACTAGCAAAGATTGAGTGTTAGGTATTGTCCCCCTCCTTTTTTTTTTTAATTCTGTTATGCTAGTTACCATACAATACATCATTAGTTTTTGACGTAGTGTTCCATGATTCATTGTTTGTGTAAAACACCCAGTGCCCCATGCAATATGTGCACTCCTTAATACCCATCACCAGGCTCACCCATCCCCACATCCTTCTCATCTTTAAAACCCTCAGTTTGTTTCTTGGAGTCCATAGTTTTTCATGTTTCATTTCCCCTTCCAATCCCCCCACTTCATTTTTCCTTTCCTTCTCCTAATGTCCTCCATGCTATTCCTTAGGTTCCACAAATAAGTGAAACCATATGATGATTGACTTTCACTGCTTGACTTATTTCACTTAACATAATCTCCTCCAGTCCCATCCATGTTGATGCAAATTTGGGTATTCATCCTTTCTGATGGCTGAGTGATATTCCATTGTATCCATAGATCACATCTTCTTTATCCGTTTGTCTGTTGAAGGGGATCTTGGCTCTTTCAACAGAATGGCTATAGTGGACATTGCTGCTATGAACACTGGGGTGCATATGGCCCTTCTTTCCAGTAAAATAGAGCTAGCCTATGACCCAGCGATTGCACTACTGAGTATTGACCTCAAAGATACAGATGCAGTGAAAAGAATTAGGTATTGTTAAAGCACAAATGCAGGGGATAGAAGTTATGGTACAGAAGAGGGAAGGGCAACCATATGGCAGAGTAGAATAAAGTAGCTCAGGAAGAAATTAGTCATATCCAGATATTGTAAGGCATGTGGGGTTGGCAGGGAGAGCATGAGAAATCATGAGAGAAGAGAGAGAAAATGGACCAGGCAGGAGAGGTTTATAACATTTTAACATCTAAGGTAAGCATATGCAAAGCAGAATAGGGAAAGAAATAAAAGTTCTTATAAGAATCAATACATAAGGAATAACGTAGAGGACACTGGGAGATGGAGAGAAGTGTGCTGGAGGAAATCAGAGGGAGAGACAAACCATGAGAGACTGTGGACTCTGAGAAACAAACTGAGGGTTTTGAAGAGGAGGGTGGCAGGTGGTTGGGTGAGCCCAGTGGTGGGTATTAAGGAGGGAATTTATTACATGAAGCACTGGGTGTGGTGCATAAACAATGAATTTTGGATCCCTGAAAATAAACTAAAAGAAAAAAAAGACTGACTACAGACATGGAACTCAGTGTAACACAGATATGGAACTCACTGTAATACCAGCCACTTCCCACCGACACACACAGACTATGATAATAATAAATAATAATGCAATTAAGAAAATTGCCTGCCAAATAATTTTTCCTCTTTTTTATTTTTATGATTATTATTTTTATTTTATTTTTAAAGTTTTTATTTAAATTCCAGTTAGTTAAAATAAGGTTAATATTAGTTTCAGGTGTACAATATAGTGATCAACACTGCCATACAATGGCTTAAATAAAAAAATGAAAAAAAAATTTTTAAAGATTTTATTTTTAAATAAAACCTCTACACCCAAGGTGGATTTCAAACGTACAACCCCAAGATAAAGATTTACATATTTTACTGACTGTTCCAGCCAGGCACCCCAACAAATAAAAATTTAATAAAATTGTTGAGTTTGTGGGAGTCTCATTTGCTTAGTCAGTTAAGTGTCTGCCTTTGTCTCAGATCAGGATCTCAAGAGTCCTGGCATCGAGCCCCATATTGCTCATGCTCTCTCTCTCTCTCTCTCTCTCTCTCTCTCTCTCTCTGGCTTTTGCTCTTAAATAAATAAATAAAATATTTTTTAAAAAATAGTTGAATTTGTTTAACTAGTTTTAAACTAGTAGACAGAGATGAAGATAAAGGATGATGTCATGGCACGGAAAAATACAACTTACACGTTTTAAAAATAAAATGTGTAATGCAGGGGCGCCTGGGTGGCTCAGTGGTTAAGCCGCTGCCTTCGGCTCAGGTCATGATCTCAGGGTCCTGGGATCGAGTCCTGCTCTCTCTCTGCCTGCCTCTTTGCCTACTTGTGATTTCTCTCGGTCAAATAAATAAAATAAAATATAAAAAAAATGTGTAATGCAAGTTACCTCACTTCTTTTATCACCACACTGGGACTTTCCCTACTGAGTTGTTGTAATGTAAGGACCTATTTATATTTTTATATTTTAGCAAGAGGCTTTCATTGAGGTTAACCCTTAAACTGTCCTTGCTCCCCTTCCCCCAGGGGATTCACTTAAAAACAAGTCCTGGAAATCAGCTCCAGGTAACAAAGCCCATATACAAGGGTGGGTCAGGCCAGGTGGAGACATCAATGAGCAGAGGGGGGGGCGGTGTTTGCATATTGTCTCCCTAGATACTAATGAGTATGCCCCACTCCTCTGCTCTTTGGGAACCTTTTTGGCACTAATCCTAATCAAGGTGTAATAGGCTGGGTCAAATGTCTATACTAGGGTAAATTGAACCTCAATTGGTCACCTAGCCTCACTGTGGAGTTTCCTGTGTGTGTTAAAATCTCATTGGTCACCTGTGCGTGGCCAGGCCTGACTGCATGGCCTTTGCCCTTAAAAGCTAGACTGTGAAACAGCAAAGGGTTGCCTTCTCTCATAAGAGGTGTGGCCCCAAACATTCGGTTAGATTCTTGATGCTTCGCATGAAAT
Source organism: Mustela nivalis (assembly GCF_964662115.1). Taxonomy (NCBI): domain Eukaryota; kingdom Metazoa; phylum Chordata; class Mammalia; order Carnivora; family Mustelidae; genus Mustela; species Mustela nivalis. Next base: position 709,198 of record NW_028136319.1, on the reverse strand, counting down.
AAAGCTTTGCTTGACCTTTGCTTTACATCAGTCTCGCTCCTTTAATCATAGACCCATTATTGGGGCATAACAGTATTAATCTTAAAGTTATAAGTCCACAATGCATCCATCATCCATTCTACCCTTTAACATTCCCCTTTGGACAGACCCATGATCTAGAACAAGCCTTATTTTATAGTGCCTTGTAGGTGATTTTGGCTGCTGCCTAAATTGCCTACTTTCCTCTCACCATTACCACGGAAATTGGGTCCACTGAAACAAAGGGGTAGTGTAAGAAATTAAGACTTCCATAAATCTCTTTAAATAATAAAGTATAAGATAGTGATACCTTTTTTTCTGCCACATAACCAATTCTTGCAAGAATAAGGTCATATAAAAGAATTTACAACACATGCTAGCATTATCCTACTGGACCCAGACCATTTGTATGTTTCTCTGTCTCTGAGAAATGTAGTTATTTACATGACTGAAATGTAAAAATTGTTTGATATGACCACTAATATCACCTACATTATTTTAAAGCCTGTTTAAGGCTTCTGTAATACATAGGCTTTGTAAACACTTATTAAGCATCTTGTATATATCAAACACTTTAAAAAAAATCTCTGCTTTAAAAAAAAAAAAAACTCTACCTCAATGGAACTTTGAGTCTGAAAAAGATACAGGCAATATACAAGGCAACAGATAGAATAATTACATATTTGATTATATACTCTGAGGATGTCACCTTAAATTGATATGAAAATGATCAGAAGGATCTGGATTTCTTGTCAAAATTTTTTGCCTTACAAAGAAATTGATATTTAGGGAAAGTTGTTACTGAAAGAGGTCCTGTGTCAACCAAAAATGTTAAACCATGATCTCGCTAAATTTTCCAGTTGTGATCATTGCTTTGTTTAGCTGTCTTCTATTAAGACTGAATTTAGTAATTCAGTCTCAGATTTCAGTAAGTCTTTTTTTTAAAGATTTTATTTATTTATTAGAGAGAGAGAGGGAGGGGCAGAGGGAAAGGAAGAACCAGACTCCTTGCTGAGCAGGCAGCTGATGCAGGACTGGATCCTAGTACCCTGGCATCATGACCTAAGCTGAAGGAAGACACTTAACCAACTGAGCCACCCAGGCACTCTAGACTGTAAACTTCTTAAAGGTAAAAAAGTTTATTCTTCTAGTAGTTCCACAGACATTTCTAACATCCATAAGAAAGCATGTACTGATGTAAAATGCCAGCAAATCAAATTATTTAAAAAAGAAAGAAAGAAAGAAAAGATATATCTGGATAAAGAGAAAAACAGAAAATCTAATAATACATTGAATTATTAGAGCAAAGAGTGGAGGAAGAGAAAATAAATATGAAATAGAGATTTCCACTAAAAGAAAAAAATTGAATAAGGCAGGAGATTTAGAAAATTATTATGACAGACTTGAGAAAAAAATAAAATAGGAATTTTTAGAAAATAGCAATGAATGAAAAGGTCAATTGTACCTACCTCTATAATATTAGCTGTTTGTTGTTGTTGTTGTTGCTAATTTACCTATTTATGCTAATAAACAAAGAAAGGTTTCATTTAGGGATAAGGTTTCTCTCTCTATATATATATATTTTCCATTTAGGGATAAGGTATATGTATATATACATAGATATATATGTATATATATATATATTTTTTTAATTTTAATTGTTAGAAAATGTGTCACAGAAAGTGTTTAAACTTTAAGATACAGATGCAACATGTAATGAACTGCATTGTTTGAACGTCTAATTTGTAAATGCTGTTAGAGGAAACTTGGTGGAAATGTTCTTATGTGCTTGTGTTTCTGGAACTAAGTATATTTATTAATAAGGAATAGTTTAAAATTATGAAATGACCAGGAGTGGACAATTTTCCTAATCCTATCAGCTCTTTGCAGCTCTTTTATTAGCCCCCTTCAGGAATATCAGCTTTTTTATCTAATTAAATTTTATATTAATGTGCTTTTTTACTTTTGGCCTTTCTCTTCCTTCTGCTCTTTTTTTCCCCCTAAATTACATGTTTCTGTTTAACAGCTACTATCAATTCTTTGATATGAATTCTCAACATCAATTTACTAACTCCAGAGATGAAGGAGCATCAATATTTAGAAGCGAAGAATACAAAGCCTTGGGCATCTGGATGGCTCAGTCACTTAAGCATCTGCCTTCGACTCAGGTGGTGATCCCAGGGTCGTGGGATGGAACCCCAGGTTGAACTTTCTACTCAGCTGGGAGCCTACTTCTCCCTCTCCTTCTGCCTGCAGCTCCCTTTGCTTGCGTTCTCCCTCTCTATGTCAAGTAAATAAAATAAAATAAAATAAAGTAAAATAATGTAAATAATACATTTATTTATTTATTAAAATGCAATTATTACACAAGACATAATGTATTGCATAATTATAATAATGATTAAATAATTTATTAAATATTTATATTAAATATATCAATTTAATTAAATAAATATTTTTAGAATTTAAAATATTTCAAATTTAGATTATTAAATATTAAATCATTAATTTAATAAATAAATATCTAAACATAATTAAATAAAATAATTTATTTATTAAAATGAATAAAATAATGTTGTCATTATCTCAGCATGTATTTTTAAATAGTCTAAAAAAAAATCTAATAAAGTCTAAATACATTGAGTTCAGATATTTATACAAGTTAACCCAGACACTGAACCCACAGTTTCAAAACTTTTGTTTTTATCTACTACTCAAAATACGATTTTAATGTATTTATTTGTAACTTTGACATAGCAAGGAAACTTGGAGGAAAAGGAGACATTTGCTTTTAATATTTGAAAATTATTTTGTTGATTTTAAAAAATAAAAACCTTAACACGTGAGCATTTCTTCTTAAATAACACTGTGAAGTTTCTGAGTCGCATTCTATTAAAAGTGCTGATAAAATGGCCTCAGTTACTCATTTAAATTATCAGCTGAATGGGTAACAAATGAAGTAGAGAGCTTTTTAATTATTTATGAATGTATTGCTTGTGGATGGAGTGCCACATAGAGTTACCTCTCTTTTTGGCTTTGTTTTGTGAGCAGCAGTGGAATCTATGAATGAGATTAAACATAAGGACATTCACAGAAATTCTTAATGAACTTCTGGGGAAGGGCAATAAGTGCAAGGAAAAACTGCAGCAAGACTAATTACAAATTTCAAGTGGTCATCGCTTAATTATAGAAGCTTTTAAGTTCAAGTAATATATCTTTTTCATGAGCCTATCATATTGTATTAATTACCACAAACTGCACTCTTGAACACTTATCTTTTCACATATTTCTTATTCTTAGTACTTAAAATTACCCTTATGATTGATAAGTAAATGGATTTTACAGACAATGCATTTATTTACATAAATAAATAATGCTGTTTATATATATAAAAACAATTGAATATGTGTATGTGTTCAATGAATTTTTTTTCAAATTAACATCTTAATTCTACCACATTAGTTACAAATAGATATAGACTTTATAGATTCATCAAATATTTTATTCTCAAATTTATATGTCCTTTGTGAAGTAAATGAAACTGTATATATTAAATATAATCCTATCACATGTAACAGTTACTAGTGCATCCCAGGACATACATAGGTCAGGTCCTCCTCAAGGCATCACGGATAACTGGATTTCACTTTCTATCCTAGGAGTCTTCTGTATATTTCTGTGGCTTTTATACTACAATCAGGAGGAAGAATTCTTTTGCTAAAAGCTTCCAAATGACTATGCGAGTAGATTATTTGTAGACTAGTGATATAATATTATTGTTTAATATGTGAAGCATGATAAAATAAAATGCTATTGCCATATTTAATTTGTTCAGTAAAGCATTCATTTAGTTATCAAGCATTCATTTTCTTTTTTTAAAGATTTTATTTATTTATTTGACAGACAGAGATCACAAGTAGACAGAGAGGCAGGCAGAGAGAAAGGAAGGGAAGCAGGGTCCCTGCTGAGCAGAGAGCCTGATGTGGGGCTCTATCCCAGGACTCTGGGATCATGACCTGAGCAGAAGGCAGAGGCTTTAACACACTGAGCCACCCAAGAGCCCCAAGCATTCATTTTCTTTATACAGAAGAGATAGAACAATATTATATAGTAGAAAAGACAGTAAATAATCTAGAAACCTTGATCATTTTGTTTTGGCAATTTTAGAACATAAAATTAGCTAAAGCTCAAGTGCAAGTTATATTTGTATCATAGGAGGAAAAGTTAATTAAAAGTTTGTTTATTACCATAGTTTAACACTTCAACGAAATGATAACGAGTCCAAAATCAATGAATATATGAAGTATACAATAAAAACAATAATCTTGAGTGTATGTGACTCACTGTAGGTATTGATAGGCTAGAAATCAAAGGGAAAGTATCTATAGGGTTTGTTCAGTTCCATGCTCATCAGATTAATAGGCTTTCTCATATTGCTTCCTTCACCACATTAATTTGTCTAATGAAGTTTTCAAGAGTTAAAGACAGTGATAGGTTCATGGCTGGAGAGAAGGTACAGAATCTAAGATAGTTCAGCAGTGCTTATTATTTAAGAGAAAGACAGCATGGGAGGTGAGGGGTATATCATGCATCCTGTTTTCACTCCCTTTGTGGAGCACCTACCCTGGAGGTCATGTAATAATAACCAATGACCAAAAAACAATAAAAAAACCCAAACATCCATGTGGAAGTGCCATCCCTGCCTGGAGATGAGTAGACTGCTCAAACAGATCCTGGGCAGGCATCTCAGCCCAGGCCTGTGCTGGGGAAGCTGGTTCATGGCTTTGGGCGCAATCAGGAAGCCAGCAAACTGACGGGAGAGTGCAGCCAGGGTTAACAGGACTGATGATCTTTTTGCAGCCAGGCCGCGGGTGGACACCCGCTCAAGGAGCCAGGCTAGGAGGCTGCCCAGCGCCAGCGCTGGCAAAGCTTGCAGCCCCCGGGGCTTCCCCCCGCGCCCCAGCCAGGGCGGGGCCTCAGGAGGGGCTTTGCTAATTGCCAAAGCGAAAAGGGAGCTCGCGGAGGACTCAGGAGGGAGGGGGGCGGGGGCGGGTGGAGGGCGGCGGGGAGAAGGTGCTTTGCTAATTGCCGAAGCTGGAAGTGAGCTCACAGAGGATGTGGCTGAGAGTCTGGGAGGAGGTGGAGGGGCTGGCGGAGGAGGGGCGGGCAGCGCCTGCGGTGCTGTGCTGCGGCCCAGTCGGGACTGCAGGACCCACCGGACTCGCCGCCCGTACGCTCCCATGTGAGGCTCCGCTGTCCCGCTCCTGCTGCCTGCTGCCCCTCCCCGCCCCAAGGCTTCTCCGGACCACCCTCTGCACAGGGGTAAAGTGACACCGCGCCGCGCCCTCACCTGGAGCAGAAAGCACGGACCAGACCTGGGGGCGGAGAGGGAGGTTGTGGAGGCCCAGCCTCCCGCGAACCCCAGGGCACCGGGACCACCCCGGACGCTGCGCCAAACCCGGGTCCTCATGGGGTCGGGCTGGGGACAGCGCCTTGCGAGGTGCCCCCCGCCAGCAGGCACGCTAGCCCCCATCTTTCCGCAGCCCCATGCGCCCGTGCTGAGGACCCCTTCCCTCCCCCGCCGTGGCCCCGCTGCTTTTGTTCTGGACTTGGGATCCCAGGTGGAAACTAGTCCCTCAGACCTCCCTGGCAGCAAGGAGGGCAGGGAGGGATTCTTGGTTTTCTGCCCTGGCTCCTCCTCTCTCCCCATTCACAAGCCTTTTGGCTTCCCTTTCCTCTCCTCATTGTCAGTTTTCTGAAATGGTTTTCTTCTGCATGTTGACCCAAAGAGCTATTTCATGAATGAATATACACGAAACTGAGTTGGGGCCCACCTGTGAGAGCCCACCTGTAGAGGCCTTTCATTAGAATGGTCTCTGGTTCTAGCCTCAGTTCAGAATACTGCATGTACCTGAGGACCAAGTCCAGATGTTTCTTTCATCTCTGACTTGAATTTGAAATCCTCCTCAGACTTCAGCTTCCAGGATTTCTCCAGTCCTTGCTCTCCCACTGTCTTGGTGGGGATCCGCCATGAGTGTTGAACACAGGAATGAATGAATGATATATACCCCAGACTGCTGGGGCTTTGTCTTCTTTTGCTGAGGTTGGAAAGGCTTGGGAGAGACCCCCTGTATGCAGATAGAGAGCTGCATGCAATTGCTTAGATAAACGTGTTCCCCACTTAACTGCTTGGGCATTGAACATTTCGCCCTTAACCTGTGGCTTGAGCAGTTAGGAGGAGACAATCTGGAGGTGAATCAGAAGATGGCTGAATCCACATGGTGGTGGTCTGGGTTTGGGAGATTTTCCTGTAGATTCAAAGGAAAGATATAAATTCTTCCAGTGGGGAGTGGTAAACTTTTTATCGATGGGAGATGGAAAATAAATGGTCTGGTTAAACTTTCCCGCCCCCTCAAAACCCATTATTTGAAAACACAAAAAGCAAAGTGAAGGGAGAAATCCTCCCACTCCCATTCCCACTCACCTCCATAGCCATCTCCTCTTCCAAGAACCTAACAGACAAGGTGCCAAGAAGTGTTAGGTACCAGCAGTGGTCTCAGATCTCATTCAAGAATCATGGTGAAAGGCTTTCAAATAGATTGTGGGGGAACAGGGGTCCAATTAGGGGGGACAAGTTTAAGGTTTGCCTGGTCCCCTAAAAATTAATGGCACTAGAGAAGATGACCTTTGGGAACTATAGCTTAATGGATACAATGTGTTAAAAGCTTCAGTGAGTCATGGTGGGAAGAAGCCATGAGGGCAGCAATCACAGTCTTAGATGATGTTATTAATAGCACTACAGGCTCTAGATTTCCTGTGGTGGTGTTCTTGGCAAGACCAGCCCGGCCAAAGTGGATACTCTCAACCTGGAACAGAGGGTCTTGGAGATGCCAGCACGTGAGGTATGATGAGAGGGTAAAATGATAGGAGGTGTCCTTTGGAAGGACTGACTCCTTGACTTTAAAAGGGAGAACCCAAATCTGTAGGTGAAATCTTTCTGGCTACAAAGAGGGCCAAGGCCTCCTAAGGCCAAGGTCTCCTCGTCACTTGCAAAGATGTCGAAGAACATATTCAGACATTTCAAAGATGTCCTCATATCATTGGTTCTCACTCTGGAATTCTATCAATAAGGTGAGAGTTCCTCTAGTTGAAAAAGAGATCTAAAAAGACTTCCCTTTCTCATGTAATTTCTGTAACCTCCAGGACACACCCACCTCCCCCTTCCAGCTCTGTAATGAAGCCACAGCTGGTGCCAATTTGTGGAACTCCTTAAAGGCTATTCTCCCTTATATACCCCGGGACCAAGTTCCCATGCTCCCTCACCCGATTTCCTGCACTCACCTCCCACCTGGTGTGTTCACACCTGCAAGTGCCTTTTACCAACCCCTTTGCCAAAAGGCAGCCAGAGTGACCTTTCAAAGACCTATCAGTTCCTGGCATTTGTCTCCAGAGAAATCTGCACTGATCTTCTAACAAATTCTCAGTCCTCCAAAGGCACCCATAATCCTCCCATCAGTCTATTCATACCCCTCCAACTGACTGATGCCTGTTCTGCCCCATCTCTCTGCCCTTCAACCACACTGCCTCCTTCTTCCTGTGGAGACCTCTCATGGCACCTGCCTCCAAGCACAGGTGATTCCCATTGATGGGAAGACCCTCTTCTCTCCCCCATCTCCCCACTCCAGTTACTCCCACTTATTCGTGAGCTCACAAGCCCCATGGTACACACTCTCCATGCAGCCTGCTCTCTCTTTTCTAGCACTGGCCTCCGTTTCTAGCTGTGGTTGTGTCATGGATGTCCTTCCCCAGCCAGCGTCCAAGCTCTCCTTCCCTTTAGCTCCAACACCTGACACAGTGCCTGGCACGTAGTAAGCCCTGGCTAGCTTCTAAGAGCCTCACTGAGGGACTGAAAGCATTTTAAAAATGTCACTACGTAGGCTCCAAACTGTAGGCAGAAAAAGCTTTGCCTGGATTGACATTTTAGAGACGTATTGGTCAAGTTGGATGTGTTCACTGACTTTACCTTGTAAAATTAAAAAAAAAAAAAAAAGACCTCTGTATCGCTTCGCATCTACCGAAGGCGCATGTATACTCCTAGACCACGTTATGAGCTTAATGGAAGGAGACAAGATGTTTTCGCTAAGAAAATGTATAAGACTGTTGAGGTCAAGTGGGAGGAAACAGTCCGTTTGTTGGAGCATTGCTATCTTAGTCTATCACAGCCACTCATAAAAATCTGACATGGGGTGAGTTCAGAATTGTCTGTCGGAGATGAGTTAGATCTGGCTCATGTTCCTACAGACATGAAAGCCAGAAACGAAAAAGGAGGCTTTAAAAGCGTGGGTTGAGGAGGCCGTGTGGTTCACTGCGATGAGCTAAGTGCCCAGGGCCACCAGCAGACATGCTGGCCTGTATCCTTCCTTTGTTCTGGGGTCCCTCTTGCACCATGTGGTGAGGCTGGTGGCTGGGAGCAGCTCAGGACAGGACCCGGTGGCATCTTAATTCTCCCACCCTCCTGTGGGCTCCAGTGGGCTCCAGTAGGTCCCAAGGGACAGCCTGCCTTCCTTGAAAAGCCCAGTAGCACTGGGAGCAGAAACTGGGGCCAAAGAGTGAGCACCCTGTTTGACAAGCTGGAGCAGCCACCTCTTCTTCAGATGCAGGGGGAGCCCTGGCATGCTGACTCCTCCCTTCTCCCTTTCCCCTTTCCTCTTTCCTCCCTCTTTTCTTCCCCTCTCTCCTTCCCTGGTGGTGCCCTTTCCCAATGCCCACTTCATCCCTTTTCCTTTCTACATGCCTGTCTTCTAGAGTTTCTTCTTTTTCCTCCCCATTACTTCCCTTCATCTGAATCTCCTCTTTGGTCCCTTTGTCCCTGCTCTCTGCTCCTCCTCCCCTTCCCTGGCCCCTGTTCAGCTCCATACTGAATGCAGGCAGAGCTGGACTAACATGCTCACTTGCTAGCTCAGCCACCCTCCAGAGAAGTCACTCTTCGGTGGCCACCTTCCTGACCCCCTGGTCGCTTCTCCACTTGTTCAGATATTGCTCTGAAGTCTGAGGAGGACAGAGCAGGGCTGCCACAGAAGCAGGCCAGAGGAGAAACCAAACCATGTGTCCACACTGTCCCCCAGCACTGCTGCTCTGAGAGCTTTCGGAGTCCTCAACAGGGTTAGGATTTAGGGGCTTCTTCAGAACCGGGAGTGAAAACAACCATAGGTCAAAAGAAAAGCTATGGCCCACACAAAAATAATAATCACAAAAGAAAACTATATTAACTATGAAGTCCCAAAGTCGAAGAATTGCCTTGAATCTGTCACTAGAAAGCACCCAAGGCCTCACTCTCTGGGTTCTTGGTGCCCTGGGAATGGCAGGAGGCTCTGACATGCACGTGGGGGTGCCGAACTATGGGGGCTAGCCTGACCGCTGGCGGGGGGCGGGGGGTACCTCCTGTGGCGCTGTCCTGGCCCGACCCCCTGCGGAGGGGGTGTGGCGCGGCGTCCTGGGTGGTCCTGGTGCCCTGGGGTTGGCGGTTGCCTGGGCCCTGACCACTCCACCCCCCCCCTCCTGTCCTGCGTTTTCTGCTTCAGGTGAGGGCGCGTCGTGGTGTCACTTTACCTGTGAGCAGAGGGTCCTCCAGAGAAGCCATGGGTCAGGGAGGGGCAGCAGGCGGCAGGAATGAGAACGGGACACCAAGGCCTCTGGGGCTAAGCTGGAGCGTGGGAGCGCAGGGGCAGCGAGTATGGTGGTTCCTGCAGTCCCAAATGGGCTGCAGCACAGCACCCTGGCGCTGTGCGCCCCTCCTTCCCGCCTGGGCAATTAGCAAAGCCCCTTCTCCTGGCCGCCCCCACCCCGCCCCCGCCCCCCTCCCTCCTGAGTCCTCTGAGAGCTCACTTCCAGCTTTGGAAATTAGGAAAGACCCTTCTCTGCGCCGGCCCTGCCCCCTCACTCCAGGGGCCTGAGCCCTGGCTGGGGTGCAGGGCTATGCCCTAGCATGCTGCCCCATTGCCAGCGCCTGCGCTGGGCAGACTCCTAGCCTGGCTCCCTGAGCGGGTGTCCACGGGCAGCCTGGCTGCGAAAAGATCATCAGTCCTAAAGGCCAGCTGCACTCTTGGGTCAGTTTGCTGGCTTCCAGATTGCGCCCAAAGCCAGGAAACAGCTTCCCCAGCACAGGCCTGGGCTGAGATGCCTGCCTGGGATCTGTCTGAGCAGTCTCCTCCACTCCAGGCAGGGATGGCACTTCGACCTGGATGTTTGGGTTTTTGGTTTGTTTTTTTGGTCATTGGTTATTACATGACCTCCAGGGTAGGTGCTCCACAAAGGGAGTGAAAACAGGACGCCATATATAAGCATACAGCCATTCTAGAAAAATAGCTTGGGGTTCTCTCGGAAACGCGGCATTGGTCCTTGCACTATGGTTTAATAGAAAAGGGATTATGCACCAAGTTACTTAAATGAGCATAGGTTGAAATCGTTTACTGAGAGTAAATATTTTAAATAGTTATATTTTAACTAAATCTATCATCAATCATAAATCTATTACACGAAGGTTACAGGCAATTTAAAAGCAAGAGCACTCTCTTCAGGGTTTTAAATAATCCCTGTCTGTCTTGGCACATGAGAAGGCAAAGATAGGAAATGGTTTGTAAAAGATCATATAATAGCTTTTACTAATTCTATTTATTTGACAGACAGAGATCACAAGTAGGCAGAGAGGCAGGCGAGAGAAAGATGGGGAAGCAGGCTCCCGGTCAAGCAGAGAGCCTGATGAAGGGCTCGATCCCAGGACCCTGAGATCATGACCTGAGCCCAAGGCAGAGGCTTAACACACGGAGCCACCCAGGCGCCCCCAGATGAAATACATTTCTGACTTAGAAACTTCAGATAGAATTATTTTGTCCATGATGACAACTGAAGAAAATGTGTCATCCCTAAACCTAACCTTAAACCCTACCAACACTGAAACCTAAGCTGACCTTAAAGCCCAAACTAGAACCCTGAATCCCAAACCTGGAATGGAACCCAAAGCCTGTACCTGAGCCCTGGATCCAAGCCCTGAACCACGAACCCAAACCCTAAACCAGACCTCCAAGTCATGAAACCTGAACCCAAATCTTAGCATGAAGTCAAACCCCAAATTTGACCTTGAACTTTATCCCATAAGCCCTGAGTCTTAAAGCCTAAATCATAAACTTAAAGCCCTAAACTATAACTCTGTTCCCTTGTCCTTCACTCTAAATCCTCACCATAACACTAAACCCAAAGCCTGATTAGAACTCTGACTAGAACCTGAACCTGAACCCAAATTCAAACCCTTTACCACACTTTGCTTATGCACTTGCCATTGATGGATATTTGCAGTTTCTACCTCTTGATTTTTGTGAACATTGTTTGGGTTGGGGGCTAGGGTTAGGGTCTTGGATTAGGGTAGGGTCCAGGCTTGAGACCAAGTTGAGGTCAGAGTGTGGGTCCGCATCAGGGCCATGTTCAGTGACACTGTTTGGGTCAAGGACTGTTGTAATTCCACATTGTTTCCAATTCATTGTTCCTTAGCTATTTGGGGGGGAGTTGGGGGGTATTGGGCTCCATGCAGCTTGAATTTCCGGAATGAAATGGCGTCAGCTGGACCCCAGGAGGGAGCAGGACCTTCCACTGAAGGGTGAGCTCCCACAGTCCTGCACTGCCTTGCATCGCCTGCAGAGGGCGCCAGACCCCAGCTCCCGCCAGAGCCCAGGCTGCACAGCCACAGCTGTGACCTGAGCCCTGCCTTTTCAGGACCCACTGTGGAGACTTCTGGAGAATGTGGGGCACCTCCCACCCTGACAGGACAAGCTGAGGAGGGAGTGGCTCTGCATCCACACTGACCGGACCCGTTGTGGAGGACGCGCCCACACTGGCAGCAGTCCAACCTCCTAAGGACCAGACGCTGGAGGAGGTGAGGAGAAGTCCCTTAGTGGACTGTCAAGGGGTTCGTGGTCTCAGGACCCCACAGAGAAAGGGCGCCCTGTGTAGACACTGGGGCTTCCGTCGTTTTGTGTGAGGAGACGTGGCCTCCTGCTGTGCTGTGCGCGGGGCTGTGGGGTCCCCACTTTCTGGGCTCGGGTGATCCTTGGTCCTTGTCTGTGTTTGTGTGCTCGCGGATTGGGTTCCTGGGGCTCCTCAGATGGTCTGCAGTCAGGGAGCGTCTGCCTTCTTTGGTGCTTGTGCTCTCCCCACCTCAGCCCTGCGGGGTCCTTCCCGTGTCCACACCCACTCCAGGCTTGCGCCGAGTCCGGAAATTCGGGAGCCAGAGTGAGGACTCTGTAGCCGGTTTTGGGGGAGAGTAGGTATTTTCCCAGTGTGGGTTCTTCCCTGAGCACAGTGCCTCCCCATCTCCGTGTGTACCCCTCCCTGTCTGTCGTCATTGTTGCAGGGCTGTCACTTTCTTGGTTCAGGGGCCTCCTGGGTATCTTGCTATCTTGGATGCAGGTGTAAATGAGATCGTTCTCAGCTGTCTCTTTCTGATGGGTCCTTCCGAGCACCTAGGAGTGCCACTAATTTGTGCATATTGATTTTGTTCCTTGCAAGTTCTTGAATTTATTAGTTCGATTGGCCTTAAACTTAATCTGCCAGTTATTTGACCAGCAGCATGGGTTTAATTGGGAAGAGCAGAGAATGGCAGTCTGGGCTGAGCAAGCTAAGGTCCCATCACAGGCAAGTGCGAGAAACAAAGGAGAGGAACATTATTTCATGGAGGAGGAAGAAGTTGGGAAGGGTGCTTGAAGGAAAGTCCCTTGGAGAAAGGCAGGGTGATGGAGAATTCTCACCAGCTGAGCTGCAAAGCTCCTACAAAAAGTCAGGAGATGAACCTCCAGCTTCCCCTGTGGGGCCTAAAATTAGTGAGTCTCTCCTGTGGGGGATTGCAATGTGGGGTCTGTAATGGGCACTGAGCACCAGGCGCCCCCTTCCAGCCTCCCCTTCTGGCATCCCCAGTCCACTTTACTGGGGCTTCCCTTCCTGCTTTTGCACAGTTCTAACCAGCTTGTGGTGGAACGTTGTGGAAAAACTGAAATTCCAAATCCACTGCTTCTACTGCACATGAGATACAGGGGCCCATGATTTAATCCTCCCACGAGTCTCTTGCTAGCCCCATCTGTCCGTTACTCATTTTGATAGTTGATATTACCAAAGTACTGTATTTCTAAAAATTTCTGAATTAGCTGTATTATTTCTTTTTAGGTATGAAGTTAACTTCCAATTATATGAATTTAATATTTTGGTCATTGTTTTCTAATTTTATTGCCTTATTCTTGGAAAATATAGCCTGATATTTAACTCTAGGAATTTATTGGCATATACTTCTGGCCTAAATAATGGCCTGTTTGTGTAAATGTTCAACTTATGCTTATATACTTACTGAAGACTCTTGTTTTGGGGTCAGGATGGCTACATTTATTAATAGATCAGGACTATTAGATTCTCTAAATTTTGATGTCTCTTAATTTAATCTAATTAAATTATCAGTTAATGAAAGAAGTTAAATTTTTTATGTACTACTGCATCTAAACTTATCAAAGTCTTTTGCTATAATTAGACAAGTATGTCATCCTGTTTTTATACCAAGTCTTACATTAAAAAAATCATACTATCTGAAATATTATTTATTTTTATTATTATTTATTTTTTTTAAAAGATTGTATTTATTGGGGTACCTGAGTTAAGTGTCTACCTATAGCTCAGGTCATAATACCCGGGTCCTGGGATAGAGCCCCGCAGGGGGTTCCCTGCTCAGTGGCGTGCTTCTCTCTCTCCCTCTGTTATTCCCTCTGCTGTGTGCATGTTTTTCTTTTCTCACTCTCTCTCAAATAAATAAGTAAAATTTAAAGATTATCTCTCTCAAATAAATAAGTCAAATTTTTTTTTCTCAATGGGAGGGAGAAGCAGACTCTCCACTGAGCAGGGAGCCTGATGCAGGGCTCAATACCAGGACCCTGGGATCATCACCTGAGCTGAAGGCAGACACTTGAACCGACTAAGTCACCCAGGCACTCCAGCTGTTTATTTATTTATTTATTTTTATTATGCATATGTTTTATCTCTCTTTTCTACAAGTCTTTTTTTTTGATCTTTTTACTTTTTTCATAAAACTGAATTATTTCAAGATGACTTGGTCATCCTCTTTTCCCCAACCTCAAAGATCATAGAGTATATTTTAACTGTTAAAATAATATTAGTATTTAAGTGCTGCCTACACAAATTAAGGCAAATTATCTGTGGTCTGTATTCCTGAAAATATTTTTTTTATTATGCCTTCCTATGCCAATGACATTTTATAAGGATCTAAATGTTTCCATTTGTGATTTTTTTCAAGATAATAAAGCTATTACTTCATTCTTTTTTATATCTGATGTTATTTAAAAAATTTCTGTCAGTCTGATTCTTGTTTCTTTATTAATGAATTATTTTTTTTCTCTCTAACACTTGTGATTTTTTTTGTGTGTCTTTGGTATGTATGCCCTAGTTTGGGATTCATAGAGTCAACTCTAGTTATGAATATTTTCTTTCTTTTCTTGTATGTAAGTTTTAATCCAGTGTCTTGACTATTTTATGCTTGAGAAATAGATGTACATTAATATTCAAATATTTCTTTCCTTTTTCTTCTTTCATTTAAAAAAAGTCATTTATTTTATTTTATTTAAAAATATTTATTTATTTATTTGGAGTAGAGAGAGAGGGTCATGAAGAGTGGCTGATTATATACTTTCAATTTGGGAGGAGGTTAGGGATAGCACAAGCCTCCAAGGTATTTTATAAACAAGGTTTCCAGGACCTTGAGGGGGCTAGCTATTGTTAGGGAAAGGTCATTTATTACTATTTAGTAAAAACTCAGGGAAGAGACTCTTCTGATGTGTATCAGTGGGTATATGCTTGGGAGATGATTGCCAATTTATATCTTGAGGGCAGGGGTGGGGAGTAGAGATAAAGAAGTTTCCAAAGTAATTTTTACATGTGAAAGTAGATTTTCAGTATCCTGGGGGGAGGACTAAGAATGCTTTTTGCCCTGAGTGGATGTGTCCACATGGAAGCAGCTGAGTCCCCAGAGGAGCTTCAAGGACTTGTCAACAGGCTATGAGTAGTAAGGAAATCTAATTTCTTCTCTAGCTTTTGTTCCACACACATCACCTACATCTTACACCTCTTTTATATTGATAATTTTAATGCTTTGCTGGTATCCAGATGACTATATCCTTAAGTGACTTCTTATCTCTATTGAATCCATTACATATTCTATCCATTGTATTCTTAATTCAACTAGATTACATATATTTAATCTATTAGTACCACTAGGTTCTTATTCTTGTTTTTATTTCAAAATCTTTCCTTATTTCCTTACATTATTTATTGGGTATATTTTAAATCCCTGAAATACTCACTTATTATATATAAGCTGTCAACCGTATTCTTATTTTGAGGTAGCTATATCTTTTTGGGTTTTAGGACATCATACCAACAATGCCAAATAATTTTCAGACAACAGCAGGATCTCCAAGAATTCAACTAAATTCTGACACTATCTACCTGAACATAGTGTAAGATTTCATCAGTTAAGGGATCAGTCCTCCAAGACTATCTCCAACCCCACCTCAGATGCCAGTCTCACTGTAGGCCCCAGGTTATTACCTGTGCTTGTGACTGAGCAACTACAGGTTGGAGGTCCCAATGGCCTACTTCTTACGTTCTTTTAATTTGCTACAGGGACTCACAAAACTCAGAAAAATACTTACTTTATGTTTGCCAGCTTATTAAAAGATATAATAGAAGATTTAAATCAATAGATAGATAAAGAAGTGCACAGGGCAAGGTATGGAGAATGGGCACAGAGCTTCTATTACCTTCTGTAAGACTGCCACTCTTCCTGCCTTTTCATACATTTCACAAACTAAAAGCTTTCTGAACCCAGTCCTTTCAGCTTTTCTGTGGAGGCTTCATGACATAGTCATGACTGACTAAATCATTGTCATTTGCTGATCTAATCTCCAGATCCTCTTCCCTCCCCAGATAATCCTGTATTGGGAGGAAGGGGAGGCACATTGGGCAAAAAGTTGTGAAGGCTTTCACCAAGTGGTTGGTCCTTCAGGCAAACAGCCCTTGCCTTGAGTGAGGTCTGAAGGTCACTTCATTAACAGAACAAAACACACCTCTCTCACCCTTAAAACAGGAAATCCCAAGAGTTTTAGGAGCTGTGAGTCAGTAGCCATGGTTGAAAACCAAATATTCAGA
Organism: Mustela nivalis; assembly: GCF_964662115.1. Lineage (NCBI taxonomy): Eukaryota > Metazoa > Chordata > Mammalia > Carnivora > Mustelidae > Mustela > Mustela nivalis. Next base: position 692,929 of record NW_028136319.1, on the reverse strand, counting down.
TGACCAAAATATATTTCTTGTAAACCACTATATTACACTACATGCTTAAGTATTTAATTATGTGATCTTTTAAACTAATATTTTTCTAAGAGTATAAACTGTTCTGGCAGTAATCTGGATTGGGGAGTGATGTATTGCCAAATTTCTGTCGTTTTAGTCCAGGAAGTCAAAGAGAAAGAACAGGAGAGCCCCGTAGGGCAGGAAGTTCAAAGTAACAATGTTGACTACTACTCCCTTTTCTTGATTTTTTTTTTAAACAAGCAAATCTTCTCTTCAGAGTTGCAGTTTAAAGCCAAGAACATGCGGAATTGGGAGAAAAAATAGTTAAATTTGGAGACTTGCAGAGGTAGAATCAGAGTAGTGAAAGCCATTACAGCAACTGACCTAACTGAGGTCAGTCTTTGGTGAATCACAGAAACAGGTGGAGTTGTCAAACAAAGGAATCTTTGTTTACAACATACAAGGAGATCACAGGGAATAAGTTCCAAAGCCTTGACTGTTTGAACAGGAGAGAGATTTTTATTTAGTATTTAAGATGAATACTCAGAAGGGAGAGTTTTATTATTCCATGTATGGTTGGTCATAAGGTTGTGGCTGCATGCACATCCACATATGTATTTGTGCAATATGTATTGCATGTTCACCTGAATGAAGCTTGTATTCCACCGAGGGCAGAAACTTCAATGTTAGAATAAAGCAGAGGTAACTGTTGGACAAGGGAAAGGGACTCTGCAGGCTTCAAGAGCAGATAGAAACTAGATGGGGTCTTGGGCTCATTTTCTGGGACAAGGAATGCAAGGCCTTGATTGCTTTTGAAATAGCACTAGAAGATTTGCCACTGATTTATTGTCTCAATAGCTTAGGCTATTTCCTGGTCTGGTGGTGACTGTTAGTTTTCCCATTGCCTTGTTCCCTCAAAATCCTTAAGGAGTGAGGTTTTTGCATTTCTTTGTAAGAACCTCCCAGGAAGTTTTGGAAGAAGTGTGCTTGGGCAAGTACACAGGTGGGGTATAGATCATTGAAAATAGCTGGGGACAAAAAATGACTTTTCTTATGTCAGGAAAACTATATGTCATCTTAATTTTCTGGGAACCTCTAATTCTTTCTGCTGATGTTACCAGCAGGCTTCTGAGATATTACTGATTGTTCTCTTGAACCTAAGGAAAAAGAAATGTAGAAAGCAAAAGACAAAACTTTAAAATCTATCCTCCAACTCATCAATTCACTGCAGCCACCTCTCTGTCTTTCCCTTTCTCTTTTTCTTTATCTTTCTCTCTCACTTTCTCTCTCACATATGCACAACACACACAAATCATCTTAAAACAATTTTTAATTTTCCCTATTCCATTTTAATATACTTGAGGCATGATCATTTTCTTAGTAAATACAAGAAAAAAAAATCTAGGATTCCATCATTCTGTGTGATTAAAGTATAGAGGAATTTACTTCTAATAGCACTTATAAAAACATATTTTATTTATGTAATATTATATAATCAGGTGCCTGCATTTTTCTTATTCTCCAACTAGTGTTATTTGGCAATTAATATTTTGTCAATCAATATTCCCCTATATCTGAATGTGTGGGCAGTGAGAGATGAGTTAGAGGCAAGGATGGTGAACACTCCCAACAACTGCAGACTACATATATCTTAAGCCATGATTTTCTTTGCAAAGGTCAACATTGATAATGTTCTAGTCATACCTCCATGTACCAGGAAAGAAGTAGCATATTTCTTGAAAGACACAGCTATCAAAGCTCCATTGAGAAACTGTAAAGATGGACAAGCGATTTCCAAATTACATATCTGATAATGGACATCTACTCTGATTATTTAAATATGAATAAAAATAAAAAACCTTACTAATAACCAAACAGAGTATCCAATTTTACATGTGAAGGAAATAATGGAAGAGACATGTCACCAAAAGTATATGGATGGCTTATAGGCACATGACAAATTTCTCAACATTTAGACATTAAAGAAATACAAATTAAAATCATAATGAGACATGCTTACATATCTATTAGAATGGCTAAAATTATAAAGGCTAATTGTACTTGGTCTGAGCTAGATTGAGAAGCAACAAAAAATCTAAACTGTTGTTGGCATATATCATGATACAACCACTTTGGAAAATAGTTTGAAAATTTTTTTAAATGCAAAATATGTTGCAGTTACAAAAATAGCCATTTTACTTCTAGGCATTTAACCAAGAGAAACAAGCCCTATGTTCATACAGGGACTTGTATATGAATTTCATAGCAGCTTTATTTTTAAGAATTGAAAACAGTGGAAATGTTCATCAATGTCCATCCATAGAGCAAAGAAAAATTATGATCTATTCATTAAAGAGATTACTATTCAACATCAAAATGAACTATTTACAATTGGAGATTCTCAAAGTAATGATGCTGAGAAAAGAAAAGCCAGGCAATGAATAGTATATACAGTGTGATTCCATGACTATAAAAAATCTAGAAAATACAAATTTATATATAGTCACAGTCATCAAATATATTGGTGTGATTTTAGTGCCTTCTTCTGTGATCCTATAGCTTCCTACACTTGTATCTCTGAGCATTTGTTACACCATGTGAAAATATGAACTCTTTCTCTTCATTCTGTCTTACTAGAATAAGAGTCCTTGAAATTTTATGGACAATTGAACTCTCAGTTATTAGCAGAAATTCTATCACACAGTAAGTTTCCAAATATAAAAGCCAGAGTTTTACAATGACTTCTAAGCTTTACATGATCTAGCCACTCATTTAACCTCTGTGACCTCTTTCCCTGCTACTCTTCAGTCACTCACAGTGGCCTCCTTGCTATTCCTCAGATATGCCAGGCATGATCCAACCTTATGGCCTTCAAGATAGCCAATTCCTTTGTCTGGAGTGACCTTATTGCTGATAGTTCTGGGCAAATTCATCACCTTTCCATACCTTTGTTCAATTGTCAGCTTCATTGTAAGTACCCTGATCTTCCTATTAAAAATTTTAACTCCCCATCCCCTGCCTAGCAACCTTGATTTTTCTCACCCTGATCGAGTTTTTCTTTTTCCCCATTGTACTCATCCTTTTTGAATGCACTATGCAATTTTTATTAAGGTTTATAGCTTTGAATTGTCTCACCCATTAAAATAAAAGTTCTACAAAGCCAAGTATTTCATTTACCAGTGTAGTCTGAAGTAATATCTGCCATATAATAGTTCAGTAGACAACTGGTAAATTTCAAAATAAATTAATGTTGAGAATATACTGAATTTCACAAGTCATTTCAATATTTATTTCCAAAAAATAAACTATGTAAAACATACCTTAAATTTACTTTCAAAATATTTTATAGCATATAATGGACAATATACATAAGCCTTAAAGAAACAATCCTATAAATAACCATTTCATACCTACTTAAAAACTACATAATACCACACTCCTAGATCCTCTCTGAACGCTCTAAAATAACCCTAAAGGAAATACATTTTTAAAAATAACAGATTTTTTGTCAAATAATTTAATAAAATAAAAGTTTCATTCATCTATGTAGATCATAATAAATGTTTTTAATAAGCATGAAATTATAACTCTGAAGTGTGCTAAAATGAAACCACCTGCTAAGGGTGAGAGAATAAAAATAAACATCATGTTTCCAAATAAGAGGAATTTATTACCTTTGAATCAAAGCATGTGGATTTGTTCAAACTGGCAATAAAGGAATATGGAGACACAAACCATAGAAAGTCATATTTTAGATTTCTAAAAGACTTCGAAGTGAAGAGTATACATTCACTTCTCACTTATTGCTCCTACATATTCATGAATTTGAGAGAAAATATAGGCCCTGTGTGTCTTAGCATCTAATGGGATATTTTTTGATATTTACATGCTTACACATAGTATGTGTTATAGTCTTCTCTTTTACATGCTGTAAAAAGGTTAACCCCTTTTCTGCAGAGATCTGAAAATGTGAAACAGTGCCTGAGTAGCTGAATTCATCTAATTCAAATTTCTTGCAGGTCTAAGACCTATTGATTTTCACTTGACTGCCTCCTTTTTCATCTGTCAATTGGTTACAAATTCTGGTACTGAAGAGAATACATTGGGGCTGGTGGCTCAGTGTGTTAAAGCCTCTGCCTTCAGTTCAGGTCATGATCTCAGGATCCTGGGATCGAGCTCCACATCGGGACATAATGTAACGACAGATAGTTTATATGGGAGCCCTTTGGGTACTCTGGTGGATGAATGTTTTTAAATTAGTTTTTCATGGACATGGGGAGTTAGAGACGAGAAGGGAGGTGGGGGAAATTGGAAGGGGAGCTGAATCATGAGAGACTATGGACTCTGAAAAACAATCTGAGGGTTTTGAAGGGGCGGGGGATTTGGAGGTTGGGGTACCAGGTGTTGGGTATCATAGAGGGCACTGCTTGCATGGAGCACTGGGTGTGGTGCAAAAAGAATGAATACTGTTATGCTGAAAATAAATAAAAAATTAATTTAAAAAATATTAGTTTTTCGTAAACTACAAAAAAAAAAAAAAAGAAAAGCGCTCCCATTTATAGCGTACACTTTATGGTTCACAAAGCACGTGCCAACAATAAAAATAATAATGGGTTACCGTTACACTTCATAGAAAAGGAGGTACAGGGAAATTGAATGAAAGGGAATAACAAAGTAGGTTCATAAGTCAATCTTCCTTGTAAAATAATTAACCTGAAAGTGCGTTTCTGCCACCTCTCTCCTGTGTGACATTTTATCGATGGGAGATGGAAAATAAATGGTCTGGTTAACCTTTCCCTCCCCCTCAAAACCCATTATTTGAAAACACAAAAAGGGAAGTGAAGGGAGAAATCCTCCCACTCCCATTCCCACTCACCTCCATAGCCACCTCCTCTTCCAAGAACCTAGCAGACAAGGTGCCAAGAAGTGTTAGGTACCAGCAGTGGTCTCAGATCTCATTCAAGGATCATGGTGAAAGGCATTCAAAGAGATTGTGGGGGCACAGGGATCCAATTAAGGGGGACAAGTTTAAGGTTTGCCTGTTCCCCTAAAAACTAATGGCACTAGAGAAGATGAGCTTTGGGAACTATAGCATAATGGATACAATGTGTAAAAAGCTTCAGTGAGTCATGGTGGGAAGAGGCCAAGAGGGCAGCAAACACAGTCTTAGATGATGTTATTAATAGCACTACAGGCTCTAGATTTCCTGTGGTGGTGTTCTTGGCAAGACCAGCCCGGCCAAAGTGGATACTCTCAACCTGGAACAGAGGGTCTTGGAGATGCCAGCACGTGAGGTATGATGAGAGGGTAAAATGATAGGAGGTGTCCTTTGGAAGGACTGACTCCTTGACTTTAAAAGGGAGAACCCAAATCTGTAGGTGAAATCTTTCTGGCTACAAAGAGGGCCAAGGCCTCCTAAGGTCAAGGTCTCCTCGTCACTTGCAAAGATGTCGAAGAACATATTCAGACATTTCAAAGATGTCCTCATATCATTGGTTCCCACTCTGGAATTCTATCAATAAGGTGAGAGTTCCTCTAGTTGAAAAAGAGATCTAAAAAGACTTCCCTTTCTCATGTAATTTCTGTAACCTCCAGGACACACCCACCTCCCCCTTCCAGCTCTGTAATGAAGCCACAGCTGGTGCCAATTTGTGGAACTCCTTAAAGGCTATTCTCCCTTATATACCCCGGGACCAATTTCCCATGCTCCCTCACCCGATTTCCTGCACTCACCTCCCACCTGGTGTGTTCACACCTGCAAGTGCCTTTTACCAACCCCTTTGCCAAAAGGCAGCCAGAGTGACCTTTCAAAGACCTATCAGTTCCTGGCATTTGTCTCCATAGAAATCTGCACTGATCTTCTAACAAATTCTCAGTCCTCCAAAGGCACCCATAATCCTCCCATCAGTCTATTCATACCCGTCCAACTGACTGATGCCTGTTCTGCCCCATCTCTCTGCCCTTCAACCACACTGCCTCCTTCTTCCTGTGGAGACCTCTCATGCCACCTGCCTCCAAGCACAGGTGATTCCCATTGATGGGAAGACCCTCTTCTCTCCCCCATCTCCCCACTCCAGTTACTCCCACTTATTCGTGAGCTCACAAGCCCCATGGTACACACTCTCCATGCAGCCTGCTCTCTCTTTTCTAGCACTGGCCTCCGTTTCTAGCTGTGCTTGTGTCATGGATGTCCCTCCCCAGCCAGCCTCCAAGCTCTCCTTCCCTTTAGCTCCAACACCTGACACAGTGCCTGGCACGTAGTAAGCCCTGGCTAGCTTCTAAGAGCCTCACTGAGGGACTGAAAGCATTTTTAAAATGTCACTACGTAGGCTCCAAACTGTAGGCAGAAAAAGCTTTGCCTGGATTGACATTTTAGAGACGTATTCGTCAAGTTGGATATGTTCACTGACTTTACCTTGTAAAATTAAAAAAAAAAAAGGACCTCTGTATCGCTTCGCATCTAAGGAAGGCGCATGTATACTATTAGACCACGTTATGAGCTTAATGGAAGGAGAATGTTTTCGCTAAGAAAATGTATAAGACTGTTGAGGTCAAGTGGGAGGAAACAGTCCGTTTGTTGGAGCATTGCTATCTTACTCTATCACAGCCACTCATAAAAATCTGACACGGGGTGAGTCAGAATTGTCTGTCGGAGATGAGTTAGATCTGGCTCATGTTCCTACAGACATGAAAGCCAGAAACGAAGAAGGAGGCTTTGAAAGCGTGGGTTGAGGAGGCCGTGTGGTTCACTGCGATGAGCTAAGTGCCCAGGGCCACCAGCAGACATGCTGGCCTGTATCCTTCCTTTGTTCTGGGGTCCCTCTTGCACCATGTGGTGAGGCTGGTGGCTGGGAGCAGCTCAGGACAGGACCCGGTGGCATCTTAATTCTCCCACCCTCCTGTGGGCTCCAGTGGGCTCCAGTAGGTCCCAAGGGACAGCCTGCCTTCCTTGAAAAGCCCAGTAGCACTGGGAGCAGAAACTGGGGCCAAAGAGTGAGCACCCTGTTTGACAAGCTGGACCAGCCACCTCTTCTTCAGATGCAGGGGGAGCCCTGGCATGCTGACTCCTCCCTTCTCCCTTTCCCCTTTCCTCTCTTCCTCCCTCTTTCCTTCCCCTCTCTCCTTCCCTGGTGCTGCCCTTTCCCAATGCCCACTTCATCCCTTTTCCTTTCTACATGCCTGTCTTCTAGAGTTTCTTCTCTTTCCTCCCCATTACTTCCCTTCATCTGAATCTCCTCTTTGGTCCCTTTGTCCCTGCTCTCTGCTCCTCCTCCCCTTCCCTGGCCCCTGTTCAGCTCCATACTGAATGCAGGCAGAGCTGGACTAACATGCTCACTTGCTAGCTCAGCCACCCTCCAGAGAAGTCACTCTTCGGTGGCCACCTTCCTGACCCCCTGGTCGCTTCTCCACTTGTTCAGATATTGCTCTGAAGTCTGAGGAGGACAGAGCGGGGCTGCCACAGAAGCAGGCCAGAGGAGAAACCAAACCATGTGTCCACACTGTCCCCCAGCACTGCTGCTCTGAGAGCTTTCGGAGTCCTCAACAGGGTTAGGATTTAGGGGCTTCTTCAGAACCGGGAGTGAAAACAACCATAGGTCAAAAGAAAAGCTATGGCACCCACAAAAAATAATAATCACAAATGAAAACTATGTTAACTCTGAGTCCCAAAGTCGAAAAATTGCCTTGAATCTGTCTCTAGAAAGCACCCAAGGCCTCACTCTCTGGGTTCTGGGTGCCCTGGAAATGGCAGGAGGCTCTGAAAAGCGCGTGGGGGTGCCGAACTATGGGGGCTAGCCTGCCCTCTGGCGGGGGGGGGGGTACCTCCTGTGGCGCTGTCCCGGCCTGACCCCCTGCGGACAGGGTGTGGCACAGCGTCTGGGGTGGTCCTGGTGCCCTGGGGTTGGCGGGAGGCTGGGGCCCAAACATCCCACGCCCAGCTTCTGGACCGCGTTTTCTGCTTCAGGTGAGGGCGCATCGTGGTGTCACTTTACCTGTGAGCAGAGGGTCCTCCAGAGAAGCCATTGGGCGGGGAGGGGCAGCAGGCGGCGGGAAGGGGAACAGGACACCACGGCCTCATGGGCTAGGCTGGAGCATGAGAGTGCAGGGGCAGCGAGTATGGTGGGTCCTGCAGTCCCGAATGGGCTGCAGCACAGCACCCTGGCGCTGCGCGCCCCTCCTTCCCGCCTGGGCAATTAGCAAAGCCCCTTCTCCCGGCCGCCCCCGACCCGCCCCCGCCCCCGCCCCCCTCCCTCCTGAGTCCTCTGAGAGCTCACTTCCAGCTTTGGAAATTAGCAAAGACCCTTCTCTACGCTGGCCCCACCCCCTCACTTCTGAGGCTGGAGCCCATGCTGGGGTGCGGGGCTAAGCCCTGGCATGCTGCTGCATTGCCAGCGCCTGCGCTGGGCAGTCGCCTAGCCTGGCTCCCTGAGCGGGTGTCCACGCGCAGCCTGGCTGCCAAAAGATCATCAGTCCTAAACGCCGGCTGCACTCTTGGGTCAGTTTGCTGGCTTCCAGTTTGCGCCCAAAGCCAGGAACCAGCTTCCCCAACACAGGCCTGGGCTGAGATGCCTGCCTGGGATCTGTCTGAGCAGTCTCCTCCACTCCAGGCAGGGATGGCACTTCGACCTGGATGTTTGGGTTTCTTGTTTGTTTTTTTGGTCATTGGTTATTACATGACCTCCAGGGTAGGTGCTCCACAAAGGGAGTGAAAACAGGACGCCATATATAGCATACAGCCATTCTAGAAAAATAGCTTGGGGTTCTCTCGGGAACGCGGCATTGGTCCTTGCAGTATGGTTTAATAGAAAAGGGATTATGCACCAAGTTACTTAAATGAGCATAGGTTGAAATCGTTTACTGAGAGTAAATATTTTAAATAGTTATATTTTAACTAAATCTATTATCAATCATAAATCTATTACACGAAGGTTACAGGCAATTTAAAAGCAAGAGCACTCTCTTCAGGGTTTTAAATAACCCCTGTCTGTCTTGGCACAAGAAATGCAAAGATAGGAAATGGTTTGTAAAAGATCATATAATAGATTTTACTAATTCTATTTATTTGACAGACAGAGATCACAAGTAGGCAGAGAGGCAGGCAGAGAGAAAGATGGGGAAGCAGGCTCCCGGTCAAGCAGAGAGTCTGATGAAGGGCTCGATCCCAGGACCCTGAGATCATGACCTGAGCCCAAGGCAGAGGCTTAACACACGGAGCCACCCAGGCGCCCCCAGATGAAATACATTTCTGACTTAGAAACTTCAGATAGAATTATTTTGTCCATGATGACAACTGAAGAAAATGTGTCATCCCTAAACCTAACCTTAAACCCTACCAACGCTGAAACCTAAGCTGACCTTAAAGCCCAAACTAGAACCCTGAATCCCAAACCTGGAATGGAACCCAAAGCCTGTACCTGAGCCCTGGATCCAAGCCCTGAACCACGAACCCAAACCCTAAACCAGACCTCCAAGTCATGAAACCTGAACCCAAATCTCAGCATGAAGTCAAACCCCAAATTTGACCTTGAACTTTATCCCATAAGCCCTGAGTCTTAAAGCCTAAATCATAAACTTAAAGCCCTAAACTATAACTCTGTTCCCTGTCCTTCACTCTAAACCCTCACCCTAACACTAAACCCAAAGCCTGATCTAGAACTCTGACTAAAACCTGAACCTGTACCCAAATTCAAATGCTTCACCACACTTTGCTTATGCACTTGCCATTGATGGATATTTGCAGTTTCTACCTTTTGATTCTTGTGAACATTGTTTGGGTTGGGGGCTAGGGTTAGGGTCTTGGATTAGGGTAGGGTCCAGGCTTGAGACCAAGTTGAGGTCAGAGTGTGGGTCTGCATCAGGGCCATGTTCAGTGACACTGTTTGGGTCAAGGACTGTTGTAATTCCACATTGTTTCCAATTCATTGTTCCTTAGCTATTTGGGGGGAAGTTGGGGGGTATTGGGCTCCATGCAGCTTGAATTTCCGGAATGAAATGGCATCAGCTGGACCCCAGGAGGGAGCAGGACCTTCCACTGAAGGGTGAGCTCCCACAGTCCTGCACTGCCTTGCACCGCCTGCAGAGGGCGCCAGAACCCAGCTCCCGCCCTGAGCCCAGGCTGCAGAGCCACAGCTGGGACCAGAGCCCCGCCTCTTCAGGACCCACTGTGGAGACTTCTGGAGAATGTGGGGCGCCTCCCACCCTGACAGGACAAGCTGAGGAGGGTGTGGCTCTGCATCCACACTGACCGGACCCGTTGTGGAGGACGCGCCCACACTGGCAGCAGTCCAACCTCCTAAGGACCAGATGCTGGAGGAGCTGAGGAGAAGCCGCCTGAGTGGACTGTCAAGGGGTTCGTGGTCTCAGGACCCCACAGAGAAAGGGAGCCCTATGTAGACACTGGGGCTTCCGTCGTTTTGTGTGAGGAGACGTGGACTCCTGCTGTGCTGTGCGCGGGGCTGTGGGGTCCCCCCTTTCTGGGCTCGGGTGCTCCTAGGTCCTCATCTGTGTTTGTGTGCTCACGGATTCGGTTCCTGGGGCTCCTCAGATGGTCTGAGGTCAGGGAGCGTCCGCGTGCTTCGGTGCTTGTGCTCTCCCCACCTCAGCCCTGCGAGGTCCTTCCCGTGTCCACACCCACTCCAGGCTTGCGCCGAGTCCAGAAATTCGGGAGCCAGAGTGAGGACTCTGTAGACGGTTTTGGGGAGAGTAGGTATTTTCCCAGTGTGGGTTCTACCCTGAGCACAGTGCCTCCCCATCTCCGTGTGTACCCCTCCCTGTCTGTCGTCATTGTTGCAGGGCTGTCAGATGACATGTCTGTCACCTTCTTGGTTCAGGGGCCTCCCGGGTATCTTGCTGTCTTGGATGCAGGTGTAAATGAGATCGTTCTCAGCAGTCTCTTTTTGATGGTTCCTTCCGAGCACGTAGGAGTGCCACTAATTTGTGCATATTGATTTTGTTCCTTGCAAGTTCTTGAATTTATTAGTTCCATTGGCCTTAAACTCAATCTGCCAGTTATTTGACCAGCAGCATGGGTTTAATTGGGAAGAGCAGAGAATGGCAGTCTGGGCTGAGCAAGCTAAGGTCCCATCACAGGCAAGTGCGAGAAACAAAGGAGAGGAACATTATTTCATGGAGGAGGAAGAAGTTGGGAAGGGTGCTTGAAGGAAAGTCCCTTGGAGAAAGGCAGGGTGATGGAGAATTCTCACCAGCTGAGCTGCAAAGCTCCTACAAAAAGTCAGGAGATGAACCTCCAGCTTCCCGTGTGAGGCCTGGAATTGGTGAGTCTCTCCTGTGGGGGATTGCAATGTGGGGTCTGTAATGGGCACTGAGCACCAGGCGCTCCCTTCCAGCCTCCCCTTCTGGCATCCCCAGTCCACTTTACTGGGGCTTCCCTTCCTGCTTTTGCACAGTTCTAACCAGCTTGTGGTGGAACGTTGTGGAAAAACTGAAATTCCAAATCCACTGCTTCTACTGCACCTGAGATACAGGGGCCCATGATTTAATTCTCCCACGAGTCTCTTGCTAACATGTGTCCTCTCCATGTTGGGTGACCTGGATTTGGGAGGGCTTGGCCTCCATCCCAAAGTCTGATGTTCTCTCTGCTTCCGTGTCATCGTGCTAACATGGATATTTGGAAGATTCATTTCCTCTGTGGTGATTTCAAAGTGCAGTCAGCTTGTTATAGCAGCACAAATACGTGCTGTCTCCACACTCAGATTCCCCAGCCGTCATTTCTTTACCACGTTTGCCACTTCACACGGGATGCTTCAGTGTGTTTGATCCCACACCAGGACAATGTCCTGCAGAACCACCACATAACCTGAAATGAGGAGATCATTACAGAAACCATCCAAGGGTTAGTGTTAGGAACCAGGGACATGGCAGGGCTGATCTGAAGACCCCATGGAGAGCTGTCTGGGTGGCTGAGTTGACAGTGGAGGTGAGGGTGAGTGTCTGGCTCTGGCTTTGTGTCCAGGAGTCAGCTCTGTGTGGGTGTGTCCTTAGCTAGGCATGCAGATTTCTGCTCCTCTGAATCCTTTCCGGAGTTCCAAATGGCACAGTTTCCTTCTGGGCAGCAGGCTGAGTCCTCTGGGATTGCCCATGTGTCCCCAAATTGTAGGGCACCTACTGCAAGGCCTTTGGGGTCAGAATCTTGAAAAGCAAACCAAAGGTTATGGTTAGGGCCCACAACATGGCAGGCCCGATCTGCCAGCACTCTGTCCATCTTTCTGGGGGAGGGGGCAGTCGAGGGATTTGTTCAGGTTGAGTGTCAAGCTCCAGGTTTGCATCCAGGGGCCTGCTGAATATGGGGCTGTCCAGAGGTAGGAATGCAGATTTCAGTTCCTCTGAATCCTTTCTGGAGTTCCAAATGGCATGGTTCCTTTCAGGGTGGCAGGGTTAGTCCTATGGTGTTCCTCACTGTCCCCAATCTCTGAGGCTTTGGAGCCAGGCCGTCGGGGACAGACAAACACAGGCTGGAGAGCTTTAATGTCAGAAATGTATTTTCGCACAGATCTGGAGGCCAGAAGTTCCAGATCAAGGTGCCAGCAAGGTTGGTCTCCAGTGAGCTTTTTCTTGTTGTTCTATAGATCACTACCTTTTCAACTGTGCCCTCAGATGACCTCTTCTCTGTGGGCCCCCAGAGGGGAGGTAGGGGGAGTGCTTTCATGTGTTTCACCCTTATGAGGACACCAGTCCTAGCAGATTAGGACTCCTGTGACCTCACCAAGCCTTCAGTACCTCCTTCTAGGTAGGCCCTATCTCCAGATGCAGTCACACTGGAGATTAGGAATTCTTCATATGACTTTTGTGGGGACACAATTCAGTCCATAACAATTAGTACAGGAGAAAAGCCATGGAGAGAATTCTAGAGGAGTCACACGTTGATGTTATAAGGTAAGTGGGTATAAAAGAGCACCTCTGAAGTCCAATAGGTCATTAGAGCTAGAGGCTGACAGGAAAGTCCCGTACGTGCCACAGTTTTGAGTTTGATGCAAGCGCAACTCTGAAGGGAAGATATTTGGGAGGCCTTGGCCGACCACTACTTCCAGCCAGGGGTGATTCTGGAGGGAGTATCTCTCGGAGTGCTGCCTAGAATCAAGACTTTGGGGTTGGAAAAGTGCCACTTCCAAAGCTGGAGAAGGATGGTGCTGTAAGTTACTTGAAGAGTACTGTTCTGGGAGATAGGAGATCTGGGGTGTCTTCTTTGTTCTGCTGCTGACCAGATGTGAAAATGCAGATTAACTCCCTAACCATCTCAGTTCTACCACCATGTGCTGCTGTCATGTGTCCCAAGCCCCAGAGTTAGTTTGATCCATAAGCAGAAGCCGGTCTTTTAGTTCCCAATCTCTTAATCGGGCTGATCGTCACAATATATAGCGGACACGTGACAGCCACCGGGGAGAAGTAAGGGTTGTCTTCCCCTCAGGGAGAGTGGAAAAGCTCTAGGAGAGGGCATACCCGTAGACCAAAGGCAGCCAGTGCTGGGGAGTGGAGCCACGGGGAAGAGTGTGCTGATGACAGCCTTGTGGAGGGAGGGCAGAAAGAGCCACCACCATGACACTTGAGTTACAGATCGAGCTTGGGGATAGAGAAGGGATCAGGGCACGGTAGAGCAGCAGCTGGCAAAGTGATTCTGTTGAGCTTAAGCTCATAGTGCCTTAGCGAATTAGAATGGGAAATGCCTTGCTATTGTCGGTGACTCTGTGATTGTGTGAGTATGAGTGACAGAGTGGGGACAAAGAGAGAGGGAGAGAGAATACATTAAATTTTAAAGAAGGACAATAAGGGACGCCTGGGTAGCTTACTCAGTTAAGCATCTACCTTTGGTTCAGGTCATGATCCCAGGGTCCTGGGATTGGATCCCATACCAGGCTCTAGTGGGGGGCCTGCCTTCCCTCTGCCTGCAGCTCCCCTTGCTTGTGATCTCTCTCTTCCTCTGTAACAAATAATAGTAAAAAATAAACAAGGGCGATACGTTATGTTTACTTTTGTTTCTGATGCCAGACATGGGTTCAGAGGATTGAAGAGGGAGATCCAAGGAGCTAGCCTCTCAAGAGGAGTGAATACCTAGTCACTGGTAAGACCCCTGGTCCTGCAATACAATATGGCTCCTGTGATCTGGGTCCTGTTAAATGCCCCTCGCCATCCTTCACCCGATAGTTTGATTCTTCATTGCGTTCAGTGTGGGGAACTGGGAGAAGCTATGACACTTGGCCCTTTGTGGAGGAATGTTAGTAGTATAAATAGCAATAGTTATCAGTTCTGGAGCACTTCCATGACTCTGCTGCAGGCACTCTGCTGTGACCTGGGTTTATAGCAGTGAGATAAACATAGAAATAGATGTGGGCTCTGTTCCCAAGAATCTGAAACCCACTATTCTCCTTGTCCCCTTCCCATTCTGTCTTCTTCAGCCCTTGTGCAATCCCACCAAGCAGGAAGCTTGCTTCTCCCCTTCCCTCTCCTGCTCCCCCTGCTTGTGCTCTCATTCCCTCTCTCTGACATGTAAATAAATCAAATGTTTTAAAAAATTATAAAAAAGGCAAAACAAATAACCATTTTTGGAGAGTGATTTTCTGAATGCAGTTATGGGCAGTGCTGGGTACTGAAGAAGACGCTCTGCTGACCAGAGGAGTGGGGAAATTACAGAACAAATTCCACAGGTCATTGAATATATCACATTCATCACCCCACCCATAGCACTCATTAATCTCTAGCCCTGCCAATATGTTGGTTATAAAAATGAGCTTTCTCCAAACTGACAGGAAGTTCTCGTTTTAGCAATGTAAATCATTCTGATCTTTATCACTAATGTGATCTAATCCTGTCTAGTAAAGAAACTTGAGAGTTCTATATCTCTGTAAGCATTTAAGAAAAACAATGGACTCTACTCTAATTACTTTTTAACTAACTTGACTTGCCAAAGGAAGGAGAAAGTAAATATCAGAAATCTTACCACTAAGCACAAGTTGCAAGTTATACCTGCCAAAATGTGGTTCAAAATATAAGTAACCAGTCTCCTTAGAAGCCTTTTACCTTCTTATATCTGTTATGTTGGGTAAATGAGTAGTTACTAGAATACAGCTGGCTCAGTGATCACAATTCTGCTTACCCTCAGAAATATAAATAGATTACATGTTTAGCCCGGTAACTGGACACTGATATAGAATTATTCACTGGCTGATTCCTAGATCAGAAACCACAAAAAATTTTTCTTTTTTATGGAAGTATGGCTGTTACAATAGTCTCACCTGTACCTCATAGTGATTGACTTAACTACTCTATACGTTACAACTCTAGATGTAACATTTTAATAAAACAACAATATCTTTGATGGTATCATGGAAATGTAAGTGCCTTGTGCACTTTTCTTAATGTGTATAATTACCTAAACATCATAGTAAGTAAATCAAGGCCATTGTCAAGCTTCCGTCAAGGAGAGTCCTTAACTAGAGGGATTTCCCATTGCTCTCAGGATGATAACCTCTGAGTTACAGGTTCCGTTAGTTGGCCACACACATTTGGAGCCTTGTGGACTTTCTGACAGCTGAGCAGCATATCTGTTTCAAGCATTGTGATCCCTGTTCTTACTGCAAGAGTGACAGTTGTCACTTTTCCTTTGACCCCTGTCTTTAGGAAAGTGTCTGACTCAGAAAGTCGAGTCAGTACCCCCCAAAAATATTTTCAGGAGAACCACCTCAAAGATGATCACCTGAGATACTGTCAAGAAAAAAAAAACTGAAATTCTAAGCAACATCCATAAAAAGTATTTTCATGTTGATAAGGAAAGATTTTCCCCTAAATACCAGAGAGGCTCCATGAAAGTGAGATTTTTACCTATTTTGTTCACCGTGTCACCAGTCCCTAGAAGAGCGCCTAAGACATCACTCAAGATTAGGTTGCTTTGAATGAATCAAATGAATGAATGAACTGTAGCCTTTGATAGTGAGGTAGTTTATGGTCCTTAGGCAAGAGATGTGATTTGTGTTGGGATTTCAAGAATGGGAGGTGCCGAAGAGAAAATTGAGAAGCTAAATGTGAAAATATGCAATTTACTGACTGGAGTAGTTCTGAATATATTTCAAACATAATTAAACTATGGCTGTGGGTCTATATGCGTTTTCATAATTTTCCCTTGAAAATGTGAGGCATACAGATGTCATCTCCAATGAATTCTCCTTGTCCGTATACAGAATCACCAAAAAAAAAAAAAAAAAAAAAGGCATTCTGACAGTCCTCAGCCCATCCACTCCAGGATTGTGACTCTTTCTTCTCCATGTTCTTTCTGACATCATGGACTTTCAGGTTGACCTCTCTCATCTTGGGTCCCACTCTCATTAGCTGTAGAAGTCATGCGATGTTTGTGATGTGAGGGTGGCAATACTCTCTGACTTTTGGTTACAATATGTCTTTGAAAGCCAGTGTTTATTCTGCTTTTACAGCATTTCTCCATTTGAATTGGCCACCTTTTAAGTGGTCATTAGCCACATGTGGCTACTAGCCATGGGACTTGGACAGCAGAGGTGTGGAAAGTCCGCACATTCTTCCACTCAAAGGATATTGTGAGTTATGCTACATCTTTTTTTTTGAAGTGCCTTTTTTAGATATTTAAATTCAATTAGCCATTAGATAGTACATCATTGGTTTCAGAGAATTCAGTAACTCATCAGTTGTGGATAACCCTTGGTGCTCATCACATCACGTGTCCTCCTTAATGCCTATCACCCAGTTTCTCCATGTCTCCCACTCCCCTCCCCCCCAGAAACTCTCAGTTTGTTTCCTATAGTTAAAGGTGCCTCATGGCTTGTCTCCCTTTCTGATGACTCCCATTCAGATTTCCCTCCCTTCCCTCTGATCCTCTGTACTACATCTTAATCTCAACAGTCAAGCAGTGGTAGTAATTCAGTCATGGAGTCATGCATATTCTAAATCTGATGAGGTGGATTCCCATACTGCCTTTGTCTCTTCTAGAGCGCTTACATTTGTTATATTATTGCTGCTGCGTTCATGTTTCTCGTTCACTGAATGTCTGATAAAAGAATTAATAAAATGTGTGACTGCAGAAAATACAATGGTCATGGATGATGAAGATTTTCTCCTTGACCAGACTCGAGTCAAGTTCCTCTGAGTCCTCTTTCTGTCTACCTTGACCTTAGGCTCCGCCCACTTAGCCCAGTTTTAGCAAGAAATCTGCTTGGTCATTTTTCAGCAATCTTCTATCCTACTCTTGATATCTGATCAAATTCCTTATCTCTCACCCCTGGTATCTTACCACTTTTTTTTTTTTTTAAGATTTATTTCTTTTGACAGAGAGAGAGCCTGAGCAGGGGGAATAGCAGAGGGAGAGAGAGAACCAGACTCCCCACTGAGCAGCAAGCCCAATGCCAGGCTTGATCCTGGGATCAGATCATGACCAAGCCAAAGCCAGAGATTTAACCAACTAAGCCACCCAGGTGCTTCAGTATCTATAACCCTTAATATCTGATCCAATCCCTTATTCCCAGGGCACCTGGTTGGTGCAGCTGGTTGAACGTTTGACTCTTGGTTTCTACTCTGGTCATGATCTCACGGTCCTGAGATTAAGCCTCACCTCAGGCTCTATGCTCAGTGAAGAGTCTGATTAAAATTCTCTTTCCCTCTCCCTCTACCCCTACCCCTGCTCCCTCTCTCTAAAATGTATTAATAAGTCTTTTAAAAAATTCCTTATCCCCTGATCTCAATAGTTTATGACCCTAGCCTTCCTTCAACAATATTACTGTCCAGATGGTTTAGCCAGAATCCCTTCATCCTTACCCTTGATGTTCCATCTTAATTTTACATTCAGTGATCCCCACCATGCTCTTTAGCTGTAAATCTCCATTTGTCTGAGCTGAGCCAGATTTCTCTCCCATACTATACAATAAAATCTCATCATAGTAGCATCCCTTGAATAAAATCTTCCTTACTCTCTTTAATGGGTGTCACAATATTTTTTTTTTCTTTAACAGTCAGGAGGGTGCTAATGGAGTACCATGACAAAAGGCCTAACTTCCTATAATGGACATTTCCTTGGTTTACCTGACAAATACTCTTTCTCTCTTCTAAGGAAAATTTCCGGTTCTCAGTATAACTGCCAACTGGCCCAGGGGTGGACAAGTGAGGCAGATGAGACCAAAATGAAAATTCTGTTGAGACACTGGACCTTGAGGATTCAAGCCAAGGACATAAAAGTGTTGGTACTCCATTATTCTGATGGTCCGTTAACTCTTGCTTTTTTGGTTCCTGTGTCTATCACTGCCCCTGCCTTTTTGAAGATAATGACCATTCATCTGAGTACACGGTTCACAGAATCCCTTTGCAGTGGCCCATGCGGGCCAAGGTAGTAGAACATAATAGATCTCTGTAAGTTTTTAAAAAATGTCTTTGTCCCTGTTGCCCATGGCCATTAAAGACCAAAGGTCGGGGGTAGGGGGATATTGGAAAAGGTGAAGTTATAGTTACTCACTGATTTTTTGATTGGTAGAGAGAAAGCAACACCTACATACAGGGCCAGTGGGTGAGTGGAGGAAACATCTTTGGCTCTAGGAGGAATGGGGGAAGGAGGAATATTAATAATCTTTGTCTTTGGAACTGCCCCTGAAGACTTCCCCACACAGGAAAATGACCTAGCGTGACTCTCCTATACTTTGGCAAGCCCCTTAAATTTAACTGACATCTAGATCTGATACTCCCTGCTGGATAACTCTGATCATTATTGGATTGTTACTTATTTTATTTTAAAATTATTTTTAAAGAAAATTTTAATCTAAATACAATTAATTAACATATAATACTAGTTTCAGACATACAGGTTAGTGATTCATCAGTCTTTTGTAACACCCAGTGCTCACTGTATCACATGCCTTCCTTAATGTCCATCACCCAGTTACCCCATCCACCCATCCCTCTCCCCTCCAAGAACCCTCAGTTTGTTTACTGTGATTAAGAGTCTCTTCTGAGGGGTACCTGGCTGGCTCAGTGGGTTAAAGCCTCTGCCTTCAACTCAGGTTATGATCTCAGGGTCCTGGGATCGAGCCCCACATCAGGCTCTCTGCTCCCTGGGGAGTCTGCATCCTCCTCTCTCGCTCTTCCTGCCTCTCTGCCTACTTGTGATCTCTGTTTGTCAAATAAGTAAATAAAAATCTTTTTTTTTAAAGTCTCTTCTGGTTTGTCTCCCTCTTTGACTTCATCTTGTTTTATTTTTTTCCTTTACTCCCCTATGATTCTGGTTTGTTTCTTGAACTCCACATATGAGTGAGATCATATGATAATTGTCTTTCTCTGACTGACTTATTTCGCTTGGCATAATACCCTCTACTTTCACCCCTGTCATTGCAAATAATTGCCATTTATTTTAACTCGACAGAGAAGGCCACTAGAAACAGCAGGTGATGGCCCCAGCTCCTGTTCCTCCATGCAGAACATCTGTCAACACCTGTGGACATCTTTTCCTCCCCCCATTCCTATGAATGTTGCTCAGTTGTTACATGGCATGGACAAATGCTGTTGGCTGGTGGCATGGACACACTGGACAAGCTTGGCCTTCGGTAAAACAAAGACTGGCTTCAATTACTCAAACTGAAACAGGAATGCTTGGATGAACAAGCCTGCCAGGAAGTCCCACTGGAGGTACTCAACCTGTGCCCCTTCCCTCCTTGGACCAAGAACCTGAACTTGAGAGATGAATGGCTTATCCAAGGTTATGGCAAGGTTACACAGACCTGAAACTAGACACAGGTGTACATGCCTATTGATCAAGGCTGGCTGAGAAATCGAACTGCCTCAAATCTTGATTCTTTTTGCCACTTCTTATTCTCTGACCCTGTTTTTCATAGATTAGGATGTAGGAATAATAAAAATATCAGCTAATGGGGTATCCTGACTTTTTGATCTTTTAGTTCTTGTCAGACATTTACCATAATGCTTAGCACATGGATATGTGTGTGCACACACGTGCACATGCATGACACTCAAAAAATTGTTCCCTGATATTAACTTTATCAGTGCACTTTGCATCCACCACCAATTGGCTGTTTTGTCACAAACTGATTAAAGCAGAACTGTCAAGTGAGGAACTTCAAAGCCAAAGCATTAAGTGCTTTGAAAAACCAGCACCTGGGAGGATTTGTCTCAGCATCTGTGATTAGAAGGCAGCAAAAAGAGACTTTGGGGACACAGTTCACCCCTTCATGAAGCAGCCATTCAGAACTTTCTCCGAAGGGCTAATGCCTAATCTTCCAAAGACCAGCAAGAACAAGCTTATGGTCTGTTAAAATCAGATTTTTAAAAGATTTTTATTTATTTATTTGAGAGAGAGAGAGAGAGAGAGAGAGCATGAGAGGGGAGAAGGTCAGAGGGAGAAGCGGACTCCCCATGAAGCTGGGAGCCTGATGCAGTCCTTGATCCTGGGACTCCAGAATCAAAATCAGTTTGATTGACTCAATACAGTCAGGGAGGACAGTCCTCAGGAGTCACAGAATGCTGGTTGCCATGAGGGAGGAGTCTTTTACAAAGTCTGGGCTCTCACAGAAGGAGTCTGAAGCACGTGTATGGAAAGCAGAGGTCAGTTCTGGATTAGAAGCTCTTTCTGAGGGGAAATGAGTAGAAGCAGGGATTAACCAGGACTTGGGCTCTGCTTTATTCAGTTCAAGTTGCTGCAACAAATGATGACAGACTGGGTGGCTGAAACAGCAAAACATGTACTATTCCTTGCAGTTCTAGAGACTGAGAAGTCCAAAAGCAAGATCCTTGGAGATCTGATATCTAGCAAGAGACTGCTTCATTATCTACAAATGCCCATATTTCTGTTGTAGACTTGCATGGATGACAGCTGGCAGAACAATCTCTCAGGTCGTTTCTCAGAAGTGCTTTTATCTCATTCACAAGTGTTCCAATCTCATGACCTCACCACCTCTCAAAGCCCATACCTCCTGATGGCACTCCTTGAGGGTCAGGGCTTCAACATCTGAATTGGGACAAGACACAAACATTCAGTCCATTAGCAAGTGTTGTCATGAGGACAGCATAGCTTATCAACTGGGTATCCCCAGGAATCCATGGGACTAGCAAAGCAGAATCTGGGGGTGTCACTGGTAGGAAAGCAGGAGGTCCCCAAGAGACAGTCCTCATAGCATTTTACAGAGACAGCAGGACCCTTGAGAAACAATAGTTTCCGTGACCCATACACCAGCCTTTATCTATGCCTGTCCTCCCTGCTGGATTCACAGCAAGCCTACTTCTTTCTTTTCCAGTACAAATGGATTTCCACTCTCTGAATCCTGATGAATTTTTGCTCTTTTGCAGTTAGTAGGTTGTCCCTCAGGATTCTGCATGTCTGGATTTGCAATCGTGGAAACTGCCAAAGGTCTAGGGACCTGCATGGCAGAACCCGGCCTCTACCACTATTGCCCAAGGTAGGGACTCTGGTCCCTTGAGTGTCCTGTGCTGCTGTCAAAGGTCTGTGTGCATTGGCTTATTGTTTTTTTTTTTTTTAATGTAATTGCTTATACGTGTGTTTCATCATGCTCAAGTGGCCTTTCTGTAAAAAAGTGGCCAAGCTACACCTAGAAGTCACTGAAGAAAGTTCTAAGAACTCCTGGTTAGTATGAGGCTAGAGAGAGAGAGAAAGAGAGAAAAGAAATCTGCCTCTCTGCATTTTGCAAGTCCCTGGGCAAAATCTGTTGGCTGTGCACTCCTCACACGAAGATTCCAGGCAGGGAGACCCTCCTGAGCCTCATCTCCCTGAGTTCCTCTTCCAGAAGCAATCCCTAGTTTGAGACCAGGGTTAGCGAAAATAGAGCAGCAAAGCAGTGTCCAGAAGGAAGGACTGCCACAGACCATGGAGCACCAGGGGGACAGGCTGGTACCTCCTCACGGTTGGGGTACAAATGGGCTCAGCTCAGCAGGTATAGGGGTGCCCTTGGCCCCTCTGGTGGGCTTTGCAGTGCCCCAATCTCAGGAAGAAAAAAGGCTGGCTCAGGTGACATATTTTTGACTGGGAAGGAGCTGACAGCAATGGAAATAAACAAGTAGGGAATGATGTTGGAAAGTTGGAGGGTTTGTCCTTTATATCTCAGCTTTCTCTCCTATCTTCCCTTGCTCTGTAGTGTGTTATCAAAGAAGTTTTTGGCATGATATTCCTGTTCACTGATTAACTCTTGAGCTGTGTCTTTTCTGCTGTTCAGCTCATCTGGTGAATTCTTTTACTGTAAAAAGTATCTTGCCCTTGCAAGGGCAATGGCAAGACCTGAGAAATCCCAGAGATTTCAGCTTGCCACCCAGAAGGAAACCAGGCTATTTGGAATGCTGGAAAGGATTCAGAGTAGGGGAAATCGTCTTGGACATCTGAGACCACCCCCACATTCAGCGGTCCACTGGACACAAACCCAGACCTTGATACTGATCCTGAACCATGCTCTCAACTCAGACCCCTGTGATCCTCGCCACAGTGCTTTCAGATCAGTGCAGCCATGCCCATAGGCACAAACTCTTAAGCCTAGATTCTGTCCTGAGAGGTGTGTCCCCGACGGCCTGGCTCCAAATCCTCAAAGATTGGGGACAGTGAGGAACACCATAGGACTCACCCTGCCACCCTGAAAGGAACCATGCCATTTGGAACTCCAGAAAGGATTCAGAGGAACTGAAATCTGCATTCCTACCTCTGGACAGCCCCATATTCAGCAGGCCCCTGGATGCAAACCTGGAGCTTGACACTCACCCTGAACAAATCCCTCGACTGCTTCCTCCCCCAGAAAGATGGACAGAGTGCTGGCAGATCGGGCCTGCCATGTGGTGGGCCCTAACCATAACCTTTGGTTTGGTTCGGTTCTCAGGATTGTGACCCCAAAGGCCTTGCAGTAGGTGCCCTACAATTTGGGGACACATGGGCAATCCCAGAGGACTCAGCCTGCTGCCCAGAAGGAAACTGTGCCATTTGGAACTCCGGAAAGGATTCAGAGGAGCAGAAATCTGCATGCCTAGCTGAGGACACACCCACACAGAGCTGACTCCTGGACACAAAGCCAGAGCCAGACACTCACCCTCACCTCCACTGTCAACTCAGCCACCCAGACAGCTCTCCATGGGGTCTTCAGGTCAGTCCTGCCATGTCCCTGGTTCCTAACACTAACCCTTGGATGGGTTCTGTAATGATCTCCTCATTTCAGGTTATGTGGTGGTTCTGCAGGACATTGTCCTGGTGTGGGATCAAACACACTGAAGCATCCCGTGTGAAGTGGCAAACGTGGTAAAGAAATGACGGCTGGGGAATCTGAGTGTGGAGACAGCACGTATTTGTGCTGCTATTACAAGCTGACTGCACTTTGAAATCACCACAGAGGAAATGAATCTTCCAAACAACCATGTTAGCACGATGACACGGAAGCAGAGAGAACATCAGACTTTGGGATGGAGTCCAAGCCCTCCCAGATCCAGGTCACCCAACATGGTGAGGACACATGTTAGCAAGAGAATCGTGGGAGAATTAAATCATGGGCCCCTGTATCACAGGTGCAGTAGAAGCAGTGGATTTGGAATTTCAGTTTTTCCACAACGTTCCACCACAAGCTGGTTAGAACTGTGCAAAAGCAGGAAGGGAAGCCCCAGTAAAGTGGACTGGGGATGCCAGAAGGGGAGGCTGGAAGGGGGCGCCTGCTGCTCAGTGCCCATTACAGACTCCACATTGCAATCCCCCACAGGAGAGACTCAACAATTCCAGGCCCCACACGGGAAGCTGGAGGTTCATCTCCTGACTTTTTGTAGGAGCTTTGCAGCTCAGCTGGTGAGAATTCTCCATCACCCTGCCTTTCTCCAAGGGACTTTCCTTCAAGCACCCTTCCCAACTTCTTCCTCCTCCATGAAATAATGTTCCTCTCCTTTGTTTCTCGCACTTGCCTGTGATGGGACCTTAGCTTGCTCAGCCCAGACTGCCATTCTCTGCTCTTCCCAATTAAATCCATGCTGCTGGTCAAATAACTGGCAGATTGAGTTTAAGGCCAATCGAACAAATAAATTCAAGATCTTGCAAGGAACAAAATCAATATGCACAAATTAGTGGCACTCCTAGGTGCTCGGAAGGAACCATCAAAAAGAGACTGCGGAGAACGATCTCATTTACACCTGCATCCAAGACAGCAAGATACCCGGGAGGCCCCTGAACCAAGAAGGTGACAGACCTGTCATCTGACAGCCCTGCAACAATGACGACAGACAGGGAGGGGTACACACGGAGATGGGGAGGCACTGTGCTCAGGGTAGAACCCACACTGGGAAAATACCTACTCTCCCCAAAACCGTCTACAGAGTCCTCACTCTGGCTCCCGAATTTCTGGACTCGGCGCAAGCCTGGAGTGGGTGTGGACACGGGAAGGACCCCGCAGGGCTGAGGTGGGGAGAGCACAAACACCGAAGAAGGCTGATGCTCCCTGACTGCAGACCATCTGAGGAGCCCAAGGAACCGAATCCGCGAGCACACAAACACAGACGAGGACCGAGGAGCACCCGAGCCCAGAAAGGGGGGACCCCACAGCCCCGTGCACAGCACAGCAGGAGGCCACGTCTCCTCACACAAAACGACGGAAGCCCCAGTGTCTACACAGGGCGCCCTTCCTCTGTGGGGTCCTGAGACCACGAAACCCTTGACAGTGCACTCAGGCGGCTTCTCCTCAGCTCCTCCAGCATCTGGTCCTTAGGAGGTTTGACTGCTGCCAGTGTGGGCGCGTCCTCCACAACGGGTCCGGTCAGTGTGGATGCAGAGCCACACCCTCCTCAGCTTGTCCTGTCAGGGTGGGAGGCGCCCCACATTCTCCAGAAGTCTCCACAGTGGGTCCTGAAGAGGCGGGGCTCTGGTCCCAGCTGTGGCTGTGCAGCCTTGGCTCAGGGCAGAGCTGGGGTCTGGCGCCCTCTGCAGGCGGTGCAAGGCAGTGCAGGACTGTGGGAGCTCACCCTTCAGTGGAAGGTCCTGCTCCCTCCTGGGGTCCAGCTGATGCCATTTCATTCCGGAAATTCAAGCTGCATGGAGCCCAATACCCCCCAACTTCCCCCCAAATAGCTAAGGAACAATGAATTGGAAACAATGTGGAATTACAACAGTCCTTGACCCAAACAGTGTCACTGAACATGGCCCTGATGCAGACCCACACTCTGACCTCAACTTGGTCTCAAGCCTGGACCCTACCCTAATCCAAGACCCTAACCCTAGCCCCCAACCCAAACAATGTTCACAAGAATCAAAAGGTAGAAACTGCAAATATCCATCAATGGCAAGTGCATAAGCAAAGTGTGGTGAAGCATTTGAATTTGGGTACAGGTTCAGGTTTTAGTCAGAGTTCTAGATCAGGCTTTGGGTTTAGTGTTAGGGTGAGGGTTTAGAGTGAAGGACAAGGGAACAGAGTTATAGTTTAGGGCTTTAAGTTTATGATTTAGGCTTTAAGACTCAGGGCTTATGGGATAAAGTTCAAGGTCAAATTTGGGGTTTGACTTCATGCTGAGATTTGGGTTCAGGTTTCATGACTTGGAGGTCTGGTTTAGGGTTTGGGTTCATGGTTCAGGGCTTGGATCCAGGGCTCAGGTACAGGCTTTGGGTTCCATTCCAGGTTTGGGATTCAGGGTTCTAGTTTGGGCTTTAAGGTCAGCTTAGGTTTCAGTGTTGGTAGGGTTTAAGGTTAGGTTTAGGGATGACACATTTTCTTCAGTTGTCATCATGGACAAAATAATTCTATCTGAAGTTTCTAAGTCAGAAATGTATTTCATCTGGGGGCGCCTGGGTGGCTCCGTGTGTTAAGCCTCTGCCTTGGGCTCAGGTCATGATCTCAGGGTCCTGGGATCGAGCCCTTCATCAGGCTCTCTGCTTGACGGGGAGCCTGCTTCCCCATCTTTCTCTCTGCCTGCCTCTCTGCCTACTTGTGATCTCTGTCTGTCAAATAAATAGAATTAGTAAAAGCTATTATATGATCTTTTACAAACCATTTCCTATCTTTGCATTCTCATGTGCCAAGACAGACAGGGATTATTTAAAACCCTGAAGAGAGTGCTCTTGCTTTTAAATTTCCTGTAACCTTCGTGTAATAGATTTATGATTGATGATAGATTTAGTTAAAATATAACTATTTAAAATATTTACTCTCAGTAAACGATTTCAACCTATGCTCATTTAAGTAACTTGGTGCATAATCCCTTTTCTATTAAACCATAGTGCAAGGACCAATGCAGCGTTTCCAGGAGAACCCCAAGCTATTTTTCTAGAATGGCTGTATGCTTATATATGGCGTCCTGTTTTCACTCCCTTTGTGGAGCACCTACCCTGGAGGTCATGTAATAACCAATGACCAAAAAAAACAAACAAAAAACCCAAACATCCAGGTCGAAGTGCCATCCCTGCCTGGAGTGGAGGAGACTGCTCAGACAGATCCCAGGCAGGCATCTCAGCCCAGGCCTGTGCTGGGGAAGCTGGTTCCTGGCTTTGGGCGCAATCTGGAAGCCAGCAAACTGACCCAAGAGTGCAGCCGGCGTTTAAGACTGATGATCTATTCGCAGCCAGGCTGCACGTGGACACCCGCTCAGGGAGCCCGGCTAGGAGGCTGCCCAGCGCTGGCGCTGGCAATGCAGTAGCATGCCAGGGCTTAGCCCCGCACCCCAGCCATGGCTCAGGTTTCAGAAGTTAGGGGGCGGGGCCGGAGCAGAGAAGGGTCTTTGCTAATTTCTGAAGCTGGAAGTGAGCTCTCAGAGGACTCAGGAGGGAAGGGGGGGGCGGGTCGGGGGCGGCCTTGAGCAGGGGTTTTGCTAATTGCCCAGGCGGGAAGGAGGGGCGCACAGCGCCAGGGTGCTGTGCTGCAGCCCATTCGGGACTGCAGGACACACCATACTCGCTGCCCCTGTGCTCCGACGCTACAGCCTAGCCCCTGACGCAGAGGTGTCCCGTTCCCGTTCAGGCCTTCAGGCCGCCTGCTGCCCCTCCCCGCCCCATGGCTTCTCTGGAGGACCCTCTGCTCACAGGTAAAGTGACACCGCGACGCGCCCTCACCTGAAGCAGAAAACGCAGGACAGGAGCGGGGTGTGGGGTGGTCGGGGCCCAGCCTCCCGCCAACCCCAGGGCACCAGGACCACCCCGGACGCCGCACCACACCCTGTCCGCAGGGGGTCGGGCCAGGACGGCGCCACAGGAGGTACCCCCTCCTCCCCCCCCCCCCAGCCGGCAGGCTAGCCCCCATAGTTCCGCACTCCCACGCGCCTGTCAGAGCCTCCTGCCATTCCCAGGGCACCCAGAACCCAGAGAGTGAGGCCTTGGGTGCTTTCTAGTGACAGATTCAAGGCAATTTTTCGACTTTGGGACTCAGAGTTAACATAGTTTTCATTTGTGATTATTATTTTTGTGTGGGGGCCGTAGCTTTTCTTTTGACCTATGGTTGTTTTCACTCCCGGTTCTGAAGAAGCCCCTAAATCCTAACCCTGTTGAGGACTCAGAAAGCTCTCAGAGCAGCAGTGCTGGGGGACAGTGTGGACACATGGTTTGGTTTCTCCTCTGGCCTGCTTCTGTGGCAGCCCCGCTCTGTCCTCCTCAGACTTCAGAGCAATATCTGAACAAGTGGAGAAGCGACCAGGGGGTCAGGAAGGTGGCCACCGAAGAGTGACTTCTCTGGAGGGTGGCTGAGCTAGCAAGTGAGCATGTTAATCCAGCTCTGCCTGCATTAGCAATGGAGCTGAACAGGAGCCAGGGAAGGGGAGGAGGAGCAGAGAGCAGGGACAAAGGAACCAAAGAGGAGATTCAGATGAAGGGAAGTAATGGGGAGGAAAGAGAAGAAACTCTAGAAGACAGGCATGTAGAAAGGAAAAGGGATGAAGTGGGCATTGGGAAAGGGCACCACCAGGGAAGGAGAGAGGGGAAGGAAAGAGGGAGGAAGAGAGGAAAGGGGAAAGGGAGAAGGGAGGAGTCAGCATGCCAGGGCTCCCCCTGCATCTGAAGAAGAGGTGGCTGGTCCAGCTTGTCAAACAGGGTGCTCACTCTTTGGCCCCAGTTTCTGCTCCCAGTGCTACTGGGCTTTTCAAGGAAGGCAGGCTGTCCCTTGGGACCCACTGGAGCCCACAGGAGGGTGGGAGAGGTAAGATGCCACCAGGTCCTGTCCTGAGCTGCTCCCAGCCACCAGCCTCACCACATGGTGCAAGAGGGACCCCAGAACAAAGGACGGACACAGGCCAGCATGTCTGCTGGTGGCCCTGGGCACTTAGCTCATCGCAGTGAACCACACGGCCTCCTCAACCCACGCTTTCAAAGCCTCCTTCTTCGTTTCTGGCTTTCATGTCTGTAGGAACATGAGCCAGATCTAACTCGTCTCCGACAGACAATTCTGACTCACCCCGTGTCAGATATTTATGAGTGGCTGTGATAGAGTAAGATAGCAATGCTCCAACAAACGGACTGTTTCCTCCCACTTGACCTCAACAGTCTTATACATTTTCTTAGCGAAAACATCTTGTCTCCTTCCATTAAGCTCATAACGTGGTCTAGTAGTATACATGCGCCTTCGGTAGATGCGAAGCGATACAGAGGTCCTTTTTTTTTTTTTTTAATTTTACAAGGCAAAGTCAGTGAACACATCCAACTTGACCAATACGTCTCTAAAATGTCAATCCAGGCAAAGCTTTTTCTGCCTACAGTTTGGAGCCTACGTAGTGACATTTTTAAAATGCTTTCAGTCCCTCAGTGAGGCTCTTAGAAGCTAGCCAGGGCTTACTACGTGCCAGGCACTGTGTCAGGTGTTGGAGCTAAAGGGAAGGAGAGCTTGGAGGCTGGCTGGGGAAGGACATCCATGACACAACCACAGCTAGAAACGGAGGCCAGTGCTAGAAAAGAGAGAGCAGGCTGCATGGAGAGTGTGTACCATGGGGCTTGTGAGCTCACGAATAAGTGGGAGTAACTGGAGTGGGGAGATGGGGGAGAGAAGAGGGTCTTCCCATCAATGGGAATCACCTGTGCTTGGAGGCAGGTGCCATGAGAGGTCTCCACAGGAAGAAGGAGGCAGTGTGGTTGAAGGGCAGAGAGATGGGGCAGAACAGGCATCAGTCAGTTGGACGGGTATGAATAGACTGATGGGAGGATTATGGGTGCCTTTGGAGGACTGAGAATTTGTTAGAAGATCAGTGCAGATTTCTATGGAGACAAATGCCAGGAACTGATAGGTCTTTGAAAGGTCACTCTGGCTGCCTTTTGGCAAAGGGGTTGGTAAAAGGCACTTGCAGGTGTGAACACACCAGGTGGGAGGTGAGTGCAGGAAATCAGGTGAGGGAGCATGGGAACTTGGTCCGGGGGTATATAAGGGAGAATAGACTTTAAGGAGTTCCACAAATTGGCACCAGCTGTGGCTTCATTACAGAGCTGGAAGGGGTGTGTCCTGGAGGTTACAGAAATTACATGAGAAAGGGAAGTCTTTTTAGATCTCTTTTTCAACTAGAGGAACTCTCACCTTATTGATAGAATTCCAGAGTGGGAACCAATGATATGAGGACATCTTTGAAATGTCTGAATATATTCTTCGACATCTTTGAAAGTGACGAGGAGACCTTGGCCTTAGGAGGCCTTGGCCCTCTTTGTAGCCAGAAAGATTTCACCTACAGATTTGGGTTCTCCCTTTTAAAGTCAAGGAGTCAGTCCTTCCAAAGGACACCTCCTATCATTTTACCCTCTCATCATACCTCACGTGCTGGCATCTCCAAGACCCTCTGTTCCAGGTTGAGAGTATCCACTTTGGCCAGGCTGGTCTTGCCAAGAACACCACCATAGGAAATCTAGAGCCTATAATGCTATTAATAACATCATCTAGGACTGTGTTTGCTGCCCTCATAGCCTCTTTCCACCATGACTCACTGAAGCTTTTAACACATTGTATCCATTAAGCTATAGTTCCCAAAGGTCATCTTCTCTAGTGCCATTAATTTTTAGGGGACCAGGCAAACCTTAAACTTGTCCCCCCTAATTGGACTCCTGTTCCCCCACAATCTATTTGAAAGCCTTTCACCATGATTCTTGAATGAGATCTGAGACCACTGCTGGTACCTAACACTTCTTGGCACCTTGTCTGTTAGGTTCTTGGAAGAGGAGATGGCTATGGAGGTGAGTGGGAATGGGAGTGGGAGGATTTCTCCCTTCACTTTGCTTTTTGTGTTTTCAAATAATGGGTTTTGAGGGGGCGGGAAAGTTTAACCAGACCATTTATTTTCCATCTCCCATCGATAAAAAGTTTACCACTCCCCACTGGAAGAATTTATATCTTTCCTTTGAATCTACAGGAAAATCTCCCAAACCCAGACCACCACCATGTGGATTCAGCCATCTTCTGATTCACCTCCAGATTGTCTCCTCCTAACTGCTCAAGCCACAGGTTAAGGGCGAAATGTTCAATGCCCAAGCAATTAAGTGGGGAACACGTTTATCTAAGCAATTGCATGCAGCTCTCTATCTGCATACAGGGGGTCTCTCCCAAGCCTTTCCAACCTCAGCAAAAGAAGACAAAGCCCCAGCAGTCTGGGGTATATATCATTCATTCATTCCTGTGTTCAACACTCATGGCGGATCCCCAGCAAGACAGTGGGAGAGCAAGGACTGGAGAAATCCTGGAAGCTGAAGTCTGAGGAGGATTTCAAATTCAAGTCAGAGATGAAAGAAACATCTGGACTTGGTCCTCAGGTACATGCAGTATTCTGAACTGAGGCTAGAACCAGAGACCATTCTAATGAAAGGCCTCTACAGGTGGGCTCTCACAGGTGGGCCCCAACTCAGTTTCGTGTATATTCATTCATGAAATAGCTCTTTGGGTCAACATGCAGAAGAAAACCATTTCAGAAAACTGACAATGAGGAGAGGAAAGGGAAGCCAAAAGGCTTGTGAATGGGGAGAGAGGAGGAGCCAGGGCAGAAAACCAAGAATCCCTCCCTGCCCTCCTTGCTGCCAGGGAGGTCTGAGGGACTAGTTTCCACCTGGGATCCCAAGTCCAGAACAAAAGCAGCGGGGCCACGGCGGGGGAGGGAAGGGGTCCTCAGCACGGGCGCATGGGGCTGCGGAAAGATGGGGGCTAGCGTGCCTGCTGGCGGGGGGCACCTCGCAAGGCGCTGTCCCCAGCCCGACCCCATGAGGACCCGGGTTTGGCGCAGCGTCCGGGGTGGTCCCGGTGCCCTGGGGTTCCGGGAGGCTGGGCCTCCACAACCTCCCTCTCCGCCCCCAGGTCTGGTCCGTGCTTTCTGCTCCAGGTGAGGGCGCGGCGCGGTGTCACTTTACCCCTGTGCAGAGGGTGGTCCGGAGAAGCCTTGGGGCGGGGAGGGGCAGCAGGCAGCAGGAGCGGGACAGCGGAGCCTCACATGGGAGCGTAAGGGCGGCGAGTCCGGTGGGTCCTGCAGTCCCGACTGGGCCGCAGCACAGCACCGCGGCGCTGCCCGCCCCTCCTCCGCCAGCCCCTCCACCTCCTCCCAGACTCTCAGCCACATCCTCTGTGAGCTCACTTCCAGCTTCGGCAATTAGCAAAGCGCCTTCTCCCCGCCGCCCTCCACCCGCCCCCGCCCCCCTCCCTCCTGAGTCCTCCGCGAGCTCCCTTTTCGCTTTGGCAATTAGCAAAGCCCCTTCTCCGCGCCGCCCCGCCCCCCTCCCTCCTGAGGCCCCGCCCTGGCTGGGGCGCGGGGGGAAGCCCCAGGGGCTGCAAGCTTTGCCAGCGCTGGCGCTGGGCAGCCTCCTAGCCTGGCTTCTTGAGCGGGTGTCCACCCGCGGCCTGGCTGCAAAAAGATCATCAGTCCTGTTAACCCTGGCTGCACTCTCCCGTCAGTTTGCTGGCTTCCTGATTGCGCCCAAAGCCATGAACCAGCTTCCCCAGCACAGGCCTGGGCTGAGATGCCTGCCCAGGATCTGTTTGAGCAGTCTACTCATCTCCAGGCAGGGATGGCACTTCCACATGGATGTTTGGGTTTTTTTATTGTTTTTTGGTCATTGGTTATTATTACATGACCTCCAGGGTAGGTGCTCCACAAAGGGAGTGAAAACAGGATGCATGATATACCCCTCACCTCCCATGCTGTCTTTCTCTTAAATAATAAGCACTGCTGAACTATCTTAGATTCTGTACCTTCTCTCCAGCCATGAACCTATCACTGTCTTTAACTCTTGAAAACTTCATTAGACAAATTAATGTGGTGAAGGAAGCAATATGAGAAAGCCTATTAATCTGATGAGCATGGAACTGAACAAACCCTATAGATACTTTCCCTTTGATTTCTAGCCTATCAATACCTACAGTGAGTCACATACACTCAAGATTATTGTTTTTATTGTATACTTCATATATTCATTGATTTTGGACTCGTTATCATTTCGTTGAAGTGTTAAACTATGGTAATAAACAAACTTTTAATTAACTTTTCCTCCTATGATACAAATATAACTTGCACTTGAGCTTTAGCTAATTTTATGTTCTAAAATTGCCAAAACAAAATGATCAAGGTTTCTAGATTATTTACTGTATTTTCTACTATATAATATTGTTCTATCTGTATATCTTCTGTATAAAGAAAATGAATGCTTGGGGCTCTTGGGTGGCTCAGTGTGTTAAAGCCTCTGCCTTCTGCTCAGGTCATGATCCCAGAGTCCTGGGATAGAGCCCCACATCAGGCTCTCTGCTCAGCAGGGACCCTGCTTCCCTTCCTTTCTCTCTGCCTGCCTCTCTGTCTACTTGTGATCTCTGTCTGTCAAATAAATAAATAAAATCTTTAAAAAAAGAAAATGAATGCTTGATAACTAAATGAATGCTTTACTGAACAAATTAAATATGGCAATAGCATTTTATTTTATCATGCTTCACATATTAAACAATAATATTATATCACTAGTCTACAAATAATCTACTCGCATAGTCATTTGGAAGCTTTTAGCAAAAGAATTCTTCCTCCTGATTGTAGTATAAAAGCCACAGAAATATACAGAAGACTCCTAGGATAGAAAGTGAAATCCAGTTATCCGTGATGCCTTGAGGAGGACCTGACCTATGTATGTCCTGGGATGCACTAGTAACTGTTACATGTGATAGGATTATATTTAATATATACAGTTTCATTTACTTCACAAAGGACATATAAATTTGAGAATAAAATATTTGATGAATCTATAAAGTCTATATCTATTTGTAACTAATGTGGTAGAATTAAGATGTTAATTTGAAAAAAATTTCATTGAACACATACACATATTCAATTGTTTTTATATATATAAACAGCATTATTTATTTATGTAAATAAATGCATTGTCTGTAAAATCCATTTACTTATCAATCATAAGGGTAATTTTAAGTACTAAGAATAAGAAATATGTGAAAAGATAAGTGTTCAAGAGTGCAGTTTGTGGTAATTAATACAATATGATAGGCTCATAAAAATGATATATTACTTGAACTTAAAAGCTTCTATAATTAAGCGATGACCACTTGAAATTTGTAATTAGTCTTGCTGCAGTTTTTCCTTGCACTTATTGCCCTTCCCCAGAAGTTCATTAAGAATTTCTGTGAATGTCCTTATGTTTAATCTCATTCATAGATTCCACTGCTGCTCACAAAACAAAGCCAAAAAGAGAGGTAACTCTATGTGGCACTCCATCCACAAGCAATACATTCATAAATAATTAAAAAGCTCTCTACTTCATTTGTTACCCATTCAGCTGATAATTTAAATGAGTAACTGAGGCCATTTTATCAGCACTTTTAATAGAATGCGACTCAGAAACTTCACAGTGTTATTTAAGAAGAAATGCTCACGTGTTAAGGTTTTTATTTTTTTAAATCAACAAAATAATTTTCAAATATTAAAAGCAAATGTCTCCTTTTCCTCCAAGTTTCCTTGCTATGTCAAAGTTACAAATAAATACATTAAAATCGTATTTTGAGTAGTAGATAAAAACAAAAGTTTTGAAACTGTGGGTTCAGTGTCTGGGTTAACTTGTATAAATATCTGAACTCAATGTATTTAGACTTTATTAGATTTTTTTTAGACTATTTAAAAATACATGCTCAGATAATGACAACATTATTTTATTCATTTTAATAAATAAATTATTTTATTTAATTATGTTTAGATATTTATTTATTAAATTAATGATTTAATATTTAATAATCTAAATTTGAAATATTTTAAATTCTAAAAATATTTATTTAATTAAATTGATATATTTAATATAAATATTTAATAAATTATTTAACCATTATTATAATTATGCAATACATTATGTATTGTGTAATAATTGCATTTTAATAAATAAATAAATGTATTATTTACATTATTTTATTATATTTTATTTCGTTGACAAAGAGAGGGAGAACGCAAACAAAGGGAGCTGCAGGCAAAAGGAGAGGGAGAAGTAGGCTCCCAGCTGAGCAGAAAGTTCAACCTGGGGTTCCATCCCACGACCCTGGGATCACCACCTGAGTCGAAGGCAGATGCTTAAGTGACTGAGCCATCCAGATGCCCAAGGCTTTGTATTCTTCGCTTCTAAATATTGATGCTCCTTCATCTCTGGAGTTAGTAAATTGATGTTGAGAATTCATATCAAAGAATTGATAGTAGCTGTTAAACAGAAACATGTAATTTAGGGGGAAAAAAGAGCAGAAGAAAGAGAAAGGCCAAAAGTAAAAAAGCACATTAATATAAAATTTAATTAGATAAAAAAGCTGATATTCCTGAAGGGGGCTAATAAAAGAGCTGCAAAGAGCTGATAGGATTAGGAAAATTGTCCGCTCCTGGTCATTTCATAATTTTAAACTATTCCTTATTAATAGATATACTTAGTTCCAGAAACACAAGCACATAAGAACATTTCCACCAAGTTTCCTCTAACAGCATTTACAAATTAGACGTTCAAACAATGCAGTTCATTACATGTTGCATCTGTATCTTAAAGTTTAAACACTTTCTGTGACACATTTTCTAACAATTAAAATTAAATATATATATATATATATACATATATATTTATGTATATATACATATACCTTATCCCTAAATGGAAAAAATATATATATAGAGAGAGAAACCTTATCCCTAAATGAAACCTTTCTTTGTTTATTAGCATAAATAGGTAAATTAGCAACAACAACAACAACAAACAGCTAATATTATAGAGGTAGGTACAATTGACCTTTTCATTCATTGCTATTTTCTAAAAATTCCTATTTTATTTTTTTCTCAAGTCTGTCATAATAATTTTCTAAATCTCCTGCCTTATTCAATTTTTTTCTTTTAGTGGAAATCTCTATTTCATATTTATTTTCTCTTCCTCCACTCTTTGCTCTAATAATTCAATGTATTATTAGATTTTCTGTTTTTCTCTTTATCCAGATATATCTTTTCTTTCTTTCTTTCTTTTTTAAATAATTTGATTTGCTGGCATTTTACATCAGTACATGCTTTCTTATGGATGTTAGAAATGTCTGTGGAACTACTAGAAGAATAAACTTTTTTACCTTTAAGAAGTTTACAGTCTAGAGTGCCTGGGTGGCTCAGTTGGTTAAGTGTCTTCCTTCAGCTTAGGTCATGATGCCAGGGTACTAGGATCCAGTCCTGCATCAGCTGCCTGCTCAGCAAGGAGTCTGGTTCTTCCTCTCCCTCTGCCCCTCCCTCTCTCTCTCTAATAAATAAATAAAATCTTTTAAAAAAAGACTTACTGAAATCTGAGACTGAATTACTAAATTCAGTCTTAATAGAAGACAGCTAAACAAAGCAATGATCACAACTGGAAAATTTAGCGAGATCATGATTTAACATTTTTGGTTGACACAGGACCTCTTTCAGTAACAACTTTCCCTAAATATCAATTTCTTTGTAAGGCAAAAAATTTTGACAAGAAATCCAGATCCTTCTGATCGTTTTCATATCAATTTAAGGTGACATCCTCAGAGTATATAATCAAATATGTAATTATTCTATCTGTTGCCTTGTATATTGCCTGTATCTTTTTCAGACTCAAAGTTCCATTGAGGTAGAGTTTTTTTTTTTTTAAAGCAGAGATTTTTAAAGTGTTTGATATATACAATATGCTTAATAAGTTTTTAAAAAACCTATGTATTACAGAAGCCTTAAACAGGCTTTAAAAAAAGAAGGTGATATTAGTGGTCATATCAAACAATTTTCAGGTTTCAGTCATGTAAATAACTACATTTCTCAGAGACAGAGAAACATACAAATGATCTGGGTCCAGTAGGATAATGCTAGCATGTGTTGTAAATTCTTTTATATGACCTTATTCTTGCAAGAATTGGTTATGTGGCAGAAAAAAAGGTATCACTATCTTATACTTTATTATTTAAAGAGATTTATGGAAGTGTTAATTTCTTACACTACCCCTTTGTTTCAGTGGACCCAATTTCCGTGGTAATGGTGAGAGGAAAGTAGGCAATTTAGGCAGCAGCAAAAATCTCCTACAAGGCACTATAAAATAAGGCTTGTTCTAGATCATGGGTCTGTCCAAAGGGGAATGTTAAGGGGTAGAATGGATGATGGATGCATTGTGAACTTATAACTTTAAGATTAATACTGTTATGCCCCAATAATGGGTCTATGATTAAAGGAGCGAGACTGATGTAAAGCAAAGGTCAAGCAAAGCTTTATTTCATGCGAAGCATCAAGAATCTAACCGAACGTTTGGGGCCACACCTCTTATGAGAGAAGGCAACCCTTTGCTGTTTCACAGTCTAGCTTTTAAGGGCAAAGGCCATGCAGTCAGGCCTGGCCACGCACAGGTGACCAATGAGATTTTAACACACACAGGAAACTCCACAGTGAGGCTAGGTGACCAATTGAGGTTCAATTTACCCTAGTATAGACATTTGACCCAGCCTATTACACCTTGATTAGGATTAGTGCCAAAAAGGTTCCCAAAGAGCAGAGGAGTGGGGCATACTCATTAGTATCTAGGGAGACAATATGCAAACGCCGCCCCCCCCCTTCTGCTCATTGATGTCTCCACCTGGCCTGACCCACCCTTGTATATGGGCTTTGTTACCTGGAGCTGATTTCCAGGACTTGTTTTTAAGTGAATCCCCTGGGGGAAGGGGAGCAAGGACAGTTTAAGGGTTAACCTCAATGAAAGCCTCTTGCTAAAATATAAAAATATAAAATAGGTCCTTACATTACAACAACTCAGTAGGGAAAGTCCCAGTGTGGTGATAAAAGAAGTGAGGTAACTTGCATTGCACATTTTTTTTAAAAAAGTGTAAGTTGTATTATTCCGTGCCATGACATCATACTTTATCTTCATCTCTGTCTACTAGTTTAAAACTAGTTAAACAAATTCAACAATTTTTTTAAAAATATTTTATTTATTTATTTAAGAGCAAAAGCCAGAGAGAGAGAGAGAGAGAGAGCATGAGCAATATGGGGCTCGATCCCAGGACTCTTGAGATCCTGATCTGAACCAAAGGCAGACACTTAACTGACTAAGCAAATGAGACTCCCACAAACTCAACAATTTTATAAAATTTTTATTTGTTGGGGTGCCTGGCTGGAACAGTCAGTAAAATATATAAATCTTGATCTTGGAGTTGTACGTTTGAAATCCACCTTGGGTGTAGAGGTTTTATTTAAAAATAAAATCTTTATAAAAATTTTTTTCATTTTTTTATTTAAGCCATTGTATGGCAGTGTTGATCACTATATTGTACACCTGAAACTAATATTAACCTTATTTTAACTAACTGGAATTTAAATAAAAACTTTAAAAATAAAATAAAAATAATAATCATAAAAATAAAAAAGAGGAAAAATTATTTGGCAGGCAATTTTCTTAATTGCATTATTATTTATTATTATCATAGTCTGTGTGTGTCGGTGGGAAGTGGCTGGTATTACAGTGAGTTCCATATCTGTGTTACACTGAGTTCCATGTCTGTAGTCAGTCTTTTTTTTCTTTTAGTTTATTTTCAGGGATCCAAAATTCATTGTTTATGCACCACACCCAGTGCTTCATGTAATAAATTCCCTCCTTAATACCCACCACTGGGCTCACCCAACCACCTGCCACCCTCCTCTTCAAAACCCTCAGTTTGTTTCTCAGAGTCCACAGTCTCTCATGGTTTGTCTCTCCCTCCGATTTCCCCCAGCACACTTCTCTCCATCTCCCAGTGTCCTCCACGTTATTCCTTATGTATTGATTCTTATAAGAACTTTTATTTCTTTCCCTATTCTGCTTTGCATATGCTTACCTTAGATGTTAAAATGTTATAAACCTCTCCTGCCTGGTCCATTTTCTCTCTCTTCTCTCATGATTTCTCATGCTCTCCCTGCCAACCCCACATGCCTTACAATATCTGGATATGACTAATTTCTTCCTGAGCTACTTTATTCTACTCTGCCATATGGTTGCCCTTCCCTCTTCTGTACCATAACTTCTATCCCCTGCATTTGTACTTTAACAATACCTAATTCTTTTCACTGCATCTGTATCTTTGAGGTCAATACTCAGTAGTGCAATCGCTGGGTCATAGGCTAGCTCTATTTTACTGGAAAGAAGGGCCATATGCACCCCAGTGTTCATAGCAGCAATGTCCACTATAGCCATTCTGTTGAAAGAGCCAAGATCCCCTTCAACAGACAAACGTATAAAGAAGATGTGATCTATGGATACAATGGAATATCACTCAGCCATCAGAAAGGATGAATACCCAACTTTTGCATCAACATGGATGGGAATGTAGGAGATTATGTTAAGTGAAATAAGTCAAGCAGTGAAAGTCAATCATCATATGGTTTCACTTATTTGTGGAACCTAAGGAATAGCATGGAGGACATTAGGAGAAGGAAAGGAAAAATGAAGTGGGGGGATTGGAAGGGGAAATGAAACATGAAAAACTATGGACTCCAAGAAACAAACTGAGGGTTTTAAAGATGAGAAGGATGTGGGGATGGGTGAGACTGGTGATGGGTACTAAGGAGTGCACATATTGCATGGGGCATTGGGTGTTTTACACAAACAATGAATCATGGAACACTACGTCAAAAACTAATGATGTATTGTATGGTAACTAACATAACATAATTAAAAAGAAAAGGAGGGGGACAATACCTAACACTCAATCTTTGCTAGTTTCTTGTTTACCTCCTTTTAAGAGTAAGCTCATTAGTGTTTTTTGTTTGTTTGTTTGTTTTTGTCTCAACTAAAAGAAGAAAAATAATACACATTATTTTGAAAACTTTTTGAACAGTGTACAAACGTTAGTCAAGTCCACAATGTCTCATCTCTTCTTCCTCCTAACATGGCTAAGATGAAAAACCCTTTATCTGGGAAAAGATCATTCTCCTGCCACCTTGTGTAAGATTTTGGCTTTAGCTTAGATTATCCTTTCTTTCCTTTTCTGAAAATAAGTTGAAAATATTAATAGCCTCAGTTTCTTCTTCCAAAATATGACTGCTTCTTTACCAAGTGCAAAAGCAACCCATTTTGACCATAGTAAACAGCTTGGACCTACTTTTTTTGGCTCACTGTTTTAGTGAGACAAGTGGAGTGAAGATGACACACCATTTCCAAATGTATTAATAATTGGTAGACCATACTTCTAAATTGAAGATTTGTTGCCATTAAACTATGACCAGACTCGCTATAATTACAGAGGTAAATTCTTTATATTTACTATATTTGAAATTACCATATAATACCAAAATAAAATTATGATTATGTGAAGAGTCTGTAATATTAAGAAGATGACTTTGAAATGATTGCTTATCTAAAT
Organism: Mustela nivalis; assembly: GCF_964662115.1. NCBI lineage: Eukaryota > Metazoa > Chordata > Mammalia > Carnivora > Mustelidae > Mustela > Mustela nivalis. The sequence continues at coordinate 653,180 of NW_028136319.1, read as the reverse complement.
GAAATTTCCCATTTTATAATCTTGTATAAGCTTCCGTTGTCATTTCCTATTTAAAATCTATTAGAAGGCACTCTTATTTTCCCTTAAGTGGGAAGTCAAATGTGGAACAAATTCATCCCAAAGGAACTGATTCTATATTCCACTGAAGACCAGGTGGCTTCCATGTGGCATTTTGCCTCTTGCATATTGTTCATCTCCTACAACAAATGGGGGTATGCTCTTTAGTAAACTAATTCAACTCAATTAGAGGCATTGTCTTCAAGGGATAACATCATAGAGACTAGAATCAGAATCATACTTTTGGGAAAATTGGGCCCAGGATTTTTGTTTTGTTTTGTTTTAAGATTTTATTTATTTATTTGACAGGCAGAGACCACAAGTAGGCAAAGAGGCGGGGGGGGGGAAGCAGGCTCCCTGCTGAACAGAGAGCCTGATGCAGAGCTTGATCCCAGGATCCTGAGATCATGGCCTGAGCCGAAGGCAGAGGCTTAACCCACTGAGCTACCCAGGGGCCCCTGGGCCCAGGTTTTGATGGCTTCTTTCCTCAATCTTATAAAACCTATTTGAACTCTACTGGATGCCAGAACTGCTTAAAAATATTTGGTCCCTTGTAATTTTAACCTTCCAGTATTCAATGCACCTGATCCATGTAATATCCTATAGTATTTTTGTCAAATGAAGACTCTCAAAGTGTGTTTCTTGGGAGACACTTTTCAATTGGTTGCTTACATTTCTGCATTTATTATTTGTTCTAGGCCATCCTTTGAAGATGGTTGTATTGAATAGACTTGGAAGACAGAAATAGTATCTTTTTTTTTAACTTAACCTGTTGTGTTTGCAAATATTATCTGCCTCTGTTTTGATTCTTCTTGTGGGAACTGAGGCTCAGAACTGATATATAACTTCCACCCCTACACACACACACACACACACACACACACAAATACACACACACACACAAATACTGTTAATATTCTGGCTACCTCTATTGCTGTGAATAATAAACTATATTATTTCTGAACCATGAGTCTGCGTCTTCTATCAACACCCAAGAAACTACGGCAGACTCATACACCAGCTTTCAAATAAGGGAAAATAATCTCAGATGCTTTATATTTTTTGATAGTGTTACCTACTTCTGAACATATGACTGAACACATATAAAGCTGGAGCCCTTTCCATTTAGAGCTTCTTCTGTGGAAGAACTATGCATTCACTAGTAAACAAAAGTAGATTCATCTTTTTTTTTTTTTTCCTCCTGACACCATTTCCTCTCTCACACTGTTGCTCAAATTGGATGGAGTCTAAGGTCCTTTGAGGAAATTTTTGTTTAATGACTCAAAATAAAATAGGAAGAGTCTAAAGTGCTAAAAATACTTCTAGATAAAAGGTATAAGATAATGCCAGAAAGGATAGTAATTTTATCTAACAACTGCCTGTTCACCCCTTTTTTGTTCATTAACTAATCTCCAAATTCCTGACTAAATCCCTTTTGTAAGGCAGAATGTGAGCTAAAAACTGGGATTTTAAAAAATTTTCATTTGAAATCCAGTTAGTTAACATATATGGTTGTATTAGTTTCATGTGTACAATATAACATATAGCACTCAGTGCTCATCATGACAAGTGCTCTAATTAACCCCCATCACTTATTTAATCCATCACTCCTTTCAGATCCCGTCAAGTAACCATCAGTTTGTTCTCTGTAATGAAATGTCTGTTTCTTGCTTTGTTTCTCTTTCTATGTCTTATTATTTCCCCTTTGCTTGTTTGTTTTGTTTCTTTTATTCCATATATGAGTAAAGGTATTTGTCTTTCTCTGACTGACTTATTTCACTTTTAGCATTATACTGTCTAGTTCCAACCATGTTATTGCAAATGGCAAGATTTCAGTCTTTTTTATGGCAGAATAATATTCCATTGTATATACATACCACTTATTCTTTATTTATTCATCAATTGATGGATACTTGGGTGCTTTCCATATCTTAGCTTTATAAATAATGCTGCTATAAACATAGGGGTGCTAGAATCCCTTTGAATAAGTTTTCTTATATTCATTGGGTATATACACACCAACAGGATTGTTGGATCACAAAGGACTTCTATTTTTAAATTTTATGGAAATTCCATACTGTTTTCAAATATGGCTGTATCAGTTTGCATCACCACCAACAGTTCACAATTGTTACTTTTTTTTTTTAAGATTTTATTCATTTGACAGAGAGAGATCACAAGTAGAGAGAGAGAGAGGAGGGAGCAGGCTCCATGCCTGGCAGAGAGCCCGATGTGGGACTTGATCCCAGGACCCTGAGATCATGACCTGAGCTGAAGGCAGAGGCTTAACCCACTGAGCCACCCAGGCAGCCCCCACAAGTGTTACTTTTTCACATCCTCTCCAACACCTTTTGTTTCTTGTAGTGTTGATTTTAGCCATTCTGACAGGTGTGAGGTGGTATCTCTTTCTAGTTTTGCTTTGCAATTTCCTGATGATACATGATGATGGACATCTTTTCATGTATCTACTGAACATTTGAATGTGTGCTTTGGGGAAACACTTGTTCATGTCTTCTATCCATGGTTTTATTGGATTATTTGTTTTTGGATGTTGACTAAAAACTGGATATTAAGTAACACACAAGACAGGTTTCTTGAGCTTAAATTTTATTTGCATGAGTATCATTAACAGGAAAAAATATGCATATGTGTATGTACAAGTGTGTTTATGTATACATCTATCTATCTATCCTCTATCCCATGTCTTCTAATTGTGGTAAATCCTGTAAGGTGGGGAATGGGATAGTCTGAAGAAATATGCTTCTGGATATGCTGGGTAAGCAAATTTAATTGCACTCAGATGCATTGGATATAAGTGAATCACTCAAATGAGTTATTTAATATTATATAGAAACAAATTAAAAGTTTATGTAGTTGAAAATAATAGGTAGTTAAAATAATTTTTTTGTTTGTTGTTTTTGTGTCTTTTCTTGTTTATATATACTATGGTGTGAATGTTTATGTCTCCCAAAATCATATTATGGAATCTAACTCTGGAAGTGATAGTATTAAAACTTAGGGGCCTTTGGGAGGTGATTAGGTCATAAGTGGGATTACAGTCCTTTTAAAGGAGACCCCAGAGAGTTCTCTTGCTTCATTCATCATGTACGTTTACAGTGAGAAGATAGCCATCTATGAGGAAGTGGGCTCTCCCTGGATCTGCCCATTCCTTAATCTTGAACTTCTCCGTTCTAGAACTGTGAGAAATAAATTCCTGTTCTTTATAAGCTATTAAGTCTATATCATGTCCGTTATAGCAGCCTGCATGCAGAAGGACACTATGACCTAAAATGAGAGCAATAAATATAAAGTTTCAGTAAAGTCAGTTGGTACAATGTTTTTTTTTTTTTACTTAGAGAAGACATGCTGCTTCATGTTAAACCTTGATATTGTATATGTTTCTTGAAGGGCCACTTCTTACTCCTTTGTGTGTTTTCCACAAAGTCCAGGATGATGCCTTACATAAAGGTAATATTTTATAAATACTGTTGGAAATATATACTTCTCTAAAATCTTATTTTGCCTACAGATTACTTGGATCCACTTTGCCTTGTGTAGAATATTTGAAATATATTAAGTACAGAATGTCTCTCTAAATAACATTTAGAATCATCATTAGTTTATGACTCCTGACTCATTTGTTTATGCAGTGATACTTACTTCAAGAACACTGAAATTTGTAATATAATTTTGAATTAATCACCAAGCTAGTTTATTTTAACTTATGAAAAAATAATTTCTCATGTTGGTTTAATTCTGCTCTTATGTTATGGTCATGACATTTTCATTAAAATAAAGTAGAAAATAGAAGTAAATAATTAATGAAAAATAAAAAATAATAAATAAAAAATAAAAGCAAATCTCTTGTGAAATGTTAAACTTTTCTTACTTATTTTGTTTTGCTTTTCCTCTACCATGCTGGCAAAGCTGTATGTTGCAGATAAGTATAATTTTCTAGGTGGTAGGTTTGTTACTTTTACTAAAATTTTCAAAATATAAAGAGTTGAATAGTCATGGATTGTTTATTAAACTCCTTATCTACACATATAAAAATAAAACAATGATGGTGACCTGGGTATTTCTAAAATTGTATTCTGTTTTTCCATATTATGGTTTACAATGTAATTAATAAAGATTCTGCATATATTAACATCCATCCCCTTCTATCTCATCTGTATGTCCATACAGAGCATGTATGATTTCTATTCATTTCTATGTTGTGGTGAAGAGATTGTCTGAAGTAGCCTATATTTATGCAGGTAGATCTTAAGCTACGGTGCTCTTGTTTATTTGCTTGTTCGTGATCAGTATGTCTGAAAGATGATAACTATTGCATCAGGTGTGACGATTAAAAAATATTATTGGTGCCTGATACACTGTGATGAAATAGGTAAGTCAATTCATAATTTGTTAATTAAATTAGAAAAGAAATTCCTTTGGATTTGTTCTTTATTAAAGTTTTTTTTTAACGAATTCCTTGGGATGTTTTTTGTGTAATATATATCACATGCCTCAACCTTTAAATTTGAATGTAGAAAAGAGTTATCAGAATGAGCCTAGAAAATATTGTTATGGGGGCGCCTGGGTGGCTCAGTGGGTTAAGCCGCTGCCTTTGGCTCAGGTCATAATCTCAGAGTCCTGGGATCGAGTCCCACATTGGGCTCTCTGCTCAGCAGGGTGCCTGCTTCCTCCTCTCTTTCTGCCTGCCTCTCTGCCTACTTGTGATCTCTCTCTGTCAAATAAATAAACAAAATCTTAAAAAAAAGAAAACATTGTTTTGAAATATTTTTGTTCTGTTATATTATGTTAACTTAGGAAATAATGGTAGTTATTTTTATTAGCATTTCCTACTTTCCACATGCCCTTACAGATGAGATATCATGTTTTTCCTACTCTTTTTATCGTGGTTGTTATATTCTTCATGATCAATAACAATCAATAAAAATTCATAACATTAATTTTCTTTGGGAAAGTGATATTTTAGCAAGAATCCATGACCAAAAATTTTAGCTGCTGTTCTTCCAGGAGATGAGACTATCAATGTTCCCGAAATTTCAAGAAATAGAACTTATTAATTGTGTTGGTTGATGTTTATTGTCTCTGAACTTAGAGGTGCATAATTCAATTTAAAATTTATTTTGGGGGCACCTGGGTGGCTCAGTGGGTTAAAGCCTCTGCCTTTGGCTCAGGTCATGATCCCAGGGTCCTGGGATCGAGCCCCGCATCGGGCTCTCTGCCTAGCAGGGAGCCTGCTTCCTCTTCCCTCTCTCTCTGCCTGCCTCTCTGCCTACTTGTGATCTCTATCTGTCAAATAAAATAAATAAAATCTTAAAAAAAACGGAGTGGACCTTATGGGGGTGCTTATCTGAAATTGAGGGACATTATAAAAAAATAAAAAATAAAATTTATTTTGAATTGAAAACAAGATCTTACTGAAGTTTAGGCATCCCACTTTATATCAGGCCTCCAGTACATTCTAATTTATTTATAGAAAATATCATAAACATGAATGACACTTTTCCTATTGCATTTATATGAAACTACAATGACTCAAAGATGTCAGATTTGAAAAGCACTACCTTTCTATAATTTCTGTTTCTTAGGAGGAATGGATATACCATTTTAGCTCAATTATCCAACAGTATTCAAAACCACCATGAATTTTAAAACATAGTTATTACACCCTAAAAATCAAGTATGAAAATGTATAAACAACCAAATCTCTATCTGTAAATGAAGTACTCCCACACAGACGGGTTTTAAAACTTTCTAACTTAAGGAATTTGATAGCACAGACTCAGGGTAGTAGTTTCAGTGCCTACAGTATACTTTCAGGGAGAGAGTAATGTAAGCTCTGAGTCACTTTCTGCCTAGAGATGACCTAATAGTGGTTCTGGAATTGTTTGTTTGTTTTTGAAAATACGTTCCTGGGCGTCATTCAGAAAATGCAGAGTTTGGCATCTATATAAATTAAGGATGATCTTTTTGAACTTTTGTCTTTCATTACATCAAATTAACATAATTGGACAGAAATTCCACTAAATTAAGCATTGTTAGGAAATGTGTAAATTGGAGCTACTCAAATTAGTTGCTCTTTGAACTATGGCTGTTGGTTCAGGATTAGATAAGGATTTTGAAGGCAAACCTAAATCATTGCTTCCTTTTTTGAGAGATTCTCAGCATATTTTCTTAAAATTAGCTGAAATAAACAATGTGTTTAGTCGCAAAGTGATTTGCATTTTTGCACAAACTCCCTATCTCCTTGAGAATTATAACAGATATTTCATGAAACATCATTGATCTTTACTTTGTTACACTGCTGTAAAGTACATTCAGAGTTGCCAGTTAAAGGTGTTAGTGTTGAGATGAAATGTCATGCATTTTTATTCACTTCCATGCAAATGAACACAGTAATTTATTAAGACACAATGAAGAAAAAAAAATTGACAATGAGTTCCAGATTTTAAAAATCACTTGCCATTCAATCCAAATTGTGAGTTTGATCGGTTACCGAACACTTTATAATGCACCCCCGGTAATTTTACAGAGATTACTTTTTTCTTACCAATTCTTGATTATTCTGTCTTGCAATGCAGAGAAAGCTAACTAATTTAAAATAAACTTCCGTTAATTTTGATTGTTATAAACTTAAAATTGACTAATTTCCATATACAGAGTTTAAAATGTTCACAATTTACATTAAATATATATTCTGTGTATACCTTGGAAAAATTATACTGAAAATTGAAATTAAAATGATGTTGTATATAGCTGCAAGAAGCCGCCTGTCCCATTTCATCTTACTATATAAGTTGTGTCAGGTAATTTATAAAATCCCTGCTGCATAACAAATCTATTTTTTGTTGGAATGGGTAGTAATGTTACTTCTTATTTCGAAATAAGAGTTGGTCTATGAGTGCCTCTGCAACTGTATTTTTCCTAAGTGGCTTCATGGTCTTGAACTGAGAAAGTTCAGAGCATTAAACATCAAAGTAATATATTTTGACATAATTAGACATCAAGGAAATGCAATTAAAATGACACTGAGATATCACTACACACTTACCAGAATGGCTAAAATAAAATATAATGACAAGCCCAAAAGAAAAAAATATACCATTTGATGATACACAATGGCAAGTTGTACCATAACTTAACCATCTCAGACTAGTGTAGTGTTAAATTTGTTTTTCTAAGCCATGTTTTGGGTCACTTACCACTTTTCAAGGATATAAAGTGCTATCATTTTACTTAAAACTGTGAAATTTGGTCAGATTTAAATTTCAATTTATGTTAAAACATTCTGTAAACTGTGTTAGACTTTGACATTTGTTCCCTCAGTTCAGTGAATAACACTATATCATATTCTGAAAAATACGCTAATTTTTTATTATTTTGAAAAATATCCCTTTTTCCTCTTATGGTAATTATGAATATGAATTAATAGTAGAATTTGATATGGTCCAGTATGACCATAAATACTTTATTGTATATTATCAAATTTAATAATGAATATAATGTACTTCTTTGGACAATTTTTAAAGACCAGTCTACTCTTAAAACAAAAAAAAATGGAGATGCACTTCTTTAGTTCACACAAATTTCATTTTATTATATATGACCTCAGATAAATTTCAACAAATCATAATTTATTAAAATCATGTCTACTTAAAAATCTCATAGAAGAGTTAAACCATCAAAAATAAAAATAAACACACACAACACACACACATCACCCATGTATTGGCAAATCACAATTGCTGTAACAATACATTAGGCATTCCACAGTTAAGGGCTATCAAAATTTCCATCAGTGACAAAAAGATTTGTATCCAAATGGACTGATTTTCCAGAATCCAAGAAAAAGTCTCCTAGGATTTATTTAAAGATAAATATTTGAACAAATACTTCTTAAATTTAGGAAATTCAGAACATACGATTAAAGAATATTTGCAGTGCAGACTATATTCAATCCTTCCTTCAAAATGTGCCTTTGAGTACATAATTCTGTTTTCTCAATCTAAATTGAGCTGTCTTCCAAGGAAGTTTTCCAAAATGTGTGTCTCTGTGTGATAAATGTTCTAAGACCTAACATGCTTCATTGTATTTTTACTGTGCTCTCAAATTTAATCAATAATTTGGATTGATGTATAATACCTAGTTTCAAATATCTTTTCCATCTATAAAAACTCCCAGCTGTCTCTTTATATGCTATTACTATTGAGAATTGTGCTGTCAGTATTATTCTTGTACATTTTAGGTGATCTGTTCTTCTCTTGGGCATCATTTATGCTCTTCTCTGTTTTTGATATTCTTAAAACTCACCATAATATATACGAGTAGTTTTTAGTGTGTGTAGTTTTTGTTTTGTTTTGTTTCTGATATCTCATGTTTGGCATCATTTTAAGTCTGGTATCTTTTATCTTTCTTTAATTCTCCAAAATTTATCTCAGTACTTATTTAAATATTTTCTTTATTTTTTTTTTCTCTTCTGCTGTATTTGGGCAGAAGTCATTAATTTGTTTGTTTTTCCCAACTCATTTATTCATTTTACAGCTATATTCATCTTAGTCTCCATTTATTGTATTCTTTATTTCAACAATTTTCACTTAATTTATATTCACAGTATAGTATCTTTCTTTTCCTTGTATATGTATATCATTATTTTATCATATACTTTTAAGCTATTTTTAAAAATATTTTATTTATTTATTTGACAGTGAGAGATCACAAGTAGGCAGAGAGGTGGGCAGAGAGAGAGGAAGAGAAGCAGGCTACCTGCTGAGCAGAAAGCCCGATGTGGGGCTTGATCCCAGGACCCTGAGATCATGACCTGAACGGAAGGCAGCGGCTTAACCCACTGAGCCACCCAGGCGCTCCTTTTAAGCTATTTTTTAAAAGTACAGTCATTCTTTTTTTTTTTTAAGATTTTATTTATTTATTTATTTGACAGAGAGAGATCACAAGTAGACAGAGGGCAGGCAGAGAGAGAGAGAGGGAAGCAGACTCCCTGCTGAGCAGAGAGCCTGATGCAGGACTTGATCCCAGGACCCTGAGATTATGACCTGAGCTGAAGGCAGTGGCTTAATCCACTGTGCCACCTAGGCGCCCCTAAGCTATTTTTTTAATTCCTGTTCCAATAACACTTGGATTGGCATATAAAGTTAACCACATCATATTTTTTAGGTAAGTAATTGTACTTTTTATGTGCATAGTTATTTTGGTCCATGAGTTCAGCTCTTCTTAGGATCATCAAATCTCTGTAAAGTCTGGGTATGCTAGGATTTTCTAAGCAACAATAAAATACATTGAAACCTGGTAGCTTAATTATAATAATGTTTTCTTTCTCAATCATTCATAATAGTATTCCATTCTGAGTAGCTTCCTTCTATTTTGCAGCTTTAGTGTTTGGAAAAACTTGAAATGTGATATTACTGTGATAATGTGAATTAGTCAGGGTTTTTCAGAGAATCGGGAAGAGAAAAAAAGGAAGATATTCTCCAGGGCCAACTCTAGAAGTGACTATTAAAACATCTGTCCAAATTCAATTGAACAAAACTCAGAAATGCCATCTCCAGTGAAATACAAAAAAGATTATATATAGTTCTGGGCACACACATCTCATTTGACCCAATGATGTATATCAATGAAAGACTGAAGGCCAATCACCACTCCATGGGAGAATTTAAAAATAAATTTACTAATGAGGCCAAGAATTCAGAATCACCAATACTTCAGAACTAATAATAACTGCCTTCACTTGATTTTATTCTATAAGATAAATCCTATGATCAAGTTTCAATTTTAAATTCTTACAATTTTAAATTCTTAAATCCTTATGAAGAAGCATCATTTGGAGGGAGCAGTTTTCATAATTTATCATCCATCAGCTTTTTTTTAAAGATTTTATTTATTTATTGGACACAGAGAGAGAGAAAGAGAGAGAGAGAGAGATCACAAGTAAGCAGAGAGGCAGGCAAGCAGGGAGGGAAGCAGGCTTCTTTTTGAGCAGAGCCCGATGTGGGGCTGGATCCCAGGACCCAGAGACCATGACTTGAGATGAAGGCAGAGGCTTAACCCACCACCCACGTGATGAGAGAGCCACTCAGGTGCCCCTCATCCATCAGTCTTAATTGATTGGAGGAAAATGTGTGGAGGAATAATGCCTTAGGGAGCTAATCTCTCTAAAGAATTTTCAAGTCTTTACCCCTTCAAGGTTTTTGTAAAGTTCTGATAGCCTCTAAACATCTAGTGGATTTCTACAGTGACAGGCCTGTTAAAACCTGTCTTCAAACCAGGAATAGAGCTTGAAACATACCAGTCAAGGGCAACTTTGAGTCTTTTAAGGAATTTATCATCATTTCTTTCTTTTTGGTTAATATCTGAAATAGTTCCATATTACACTGGCATAATTTCTCCAGAGCTGACTTTGAAGGAGGCATTCAGTTCCAGCTAGTTCCATATTTTGGCAAGAACTATACTTCTATATTAAAAAAAAAACATATTTTAGGGCACCTGGGTGGCTCAGTGGGTTAAAATCTCTTCCTTCGGCTCAGGTCATGATTCCAGGTTCCTGGGATTGAGTCCTACAGTGGGCTCTCTTCTCAGCTGGGAGCATGCTTCCATTCCTCTCTCTCTGGCTGCCTCTCTGCCTTCCTATGATCTCTGTCAAGTAAATAAATAAAATTTTTAAAAAAACATATTTTATACCAGTTATCCATGTTTATTAACTAAGATATCACAATACAAATAATACAAACAGTTGCTCTTTATTAATACCTTCAACCAAGATCAAAAAATATGTCATATTTTCTCCAAAAATTTTATATCATCTGATAGGTCAGATATATATATAAAATTACTTTTAAAGTTTTAAAAATATCAGCAAATATTTTCATTTAAATGCAAATTTGAAAAAAAATCTACTTTTCCAAACACGACTTTTTATCCTATTTATTTTGAATTTTGTCAACAACTGATAAAATGTTTAGCGAGACTATAAATGTTAGATCGAAAAAAATGATTAATAGATGTAGGTTCAAATTATTATGTTCCATTAAAAATGATTTAGTCTTTGATGAACATCTGTTTGGTAATATGTTGATCCAGATATAGTAAATTAAAGACATATATAAAATTATAGGGAAATGACATCTTTCGTTCTATTATGAGTAGAGCTTTTAAAATGCTATTTGTCACAACCTGTCATCTTGTCATTATGTAGCATTACGTAGCAATTAAAAAATGTATACTCTTCACTTAGAAGTCTTTTGGAAATCTAAAATATGACTTTCTATGGTTTGTGTCTCCATATTGCTTTATTGCCAGTTAAAACAAATCCACATGCTTTGATTCAAAGGTAATAAATTCCTCTTATTTGGAAAAAGGATGTTTATTTTTGTTCTCTCACCCTTAGCAGGTGGTTTCATTTTAGCACACTTCAGAGTTATAATTTCATGCTTATTAAAAATATTTATTTTGATCTACATAGATGAATGAAACTTTTATTTTATTAAATTATTTGCCAAAAAATCTGTGAGTTTTAAAAATGTATTTCCTTTGAAGGGTTATTTTAGAGCATTCAAAGAGGATCTAAGAGTGTGGTATTATGCAGTTTTTAAGTAGGTATGAAATGGTTAATTATAGGATTGTTTCTTTAGGCTTATGTATATTGTCCATTATATGCTATAAAATATTTTGAAAGTAAATTTAAAGTATGTTTTATGTAGTTTATTTTTTGGAAAAAAATATTGAAATGACTTATGAAATTCAGTATACTCTCAACATTGATTTATTTTGAAATTTACCAGTTGTCTACTGAACTATTATATGGCAGATATTACTTCAGACTACACTGGTAAATGAAATACTTGGCTTTGTAGAACTTTTATTTTAATGGGTGAGACAATTCAAAGCTATAAACCTTAATAAAAATGGCATAGTGCATTCAAAAAGGAAGAGTACAATGGGGAAAAAGAAAAATTCGATCAGGGTGAGAAAAATCAAGGTTGCTAGGCAGGGGATGGGGAGTTAAATCTTTTAATAGAAAGATCAGGGTAGTTACAATGAAGCTGACAATTGAACAAATGTATGGAAAGGTGATGAATTTGCGCAGAACTATCAGCAATAAGGTCACTCCAGACAAAGGAATTGGCTATCTTGAAGGCCATAAGGTTGGATCATGCCTGGCATATCTGAGGAATAGCAAGGAGGCCACTGTGAGTGACTGAAGAGTAGCAGGGAAAGAGGTCACAGAGGTTAAATGAGTGGCTAGATCATGTAAAAGCTTCGAAGTCATTGTAAAACTCTGGCTTTTATATTTGGAAACTTACTGTGTGATAGAATTTTTGCTAATAACTGAGAGTTCAAATGTCCATAAAATTTCAAGGATTCTTATTCTAGTAAGACAGAATAAAGAGAAAGAGTTCATATTTTCACATGGTGTAAGAAATGCTCGGAGATCCAAGTGTAGGAAGCTATGGGAGCACAGAAGAAGGCACTAAAATCACACCATATATTTGATGACTGTGACTATATATAAATTTGTATTTTCTAGATTTTTTGTAGTCATGGAATCACACAGTATATACTATTCATGGCCTGGATTTTCTTTTCTCGGCATCATTACTTTGAGAATCTCCAATTGTCTTTGCTCTATTGATGGACATTGATGAACATTTCCACTGTTTTCAATTCTTAAAAATAAAGCTGCTATGAAATTCACATACAAGTCCTTGTATGAACATAGGGATTGTTTCTCTTGGTGAAATGCCTAGAATAAAATGGCTATTTGTGTAACTGCAACATATTTTTCATTTAAAAAAATTTTGAAACTATTTTCCAAAGTGGTTGTATCATGATATATGCCAACAACAGTTTAGATTTTTTGTTTCTTCTCAATCTAGCTCAGACCAAGTACAATTAGCCTTTATAATTTTAGCCATTCTAATAGATATGTAAGCATGTCTCATTATGATTTTAATTTTTATTTCTTTAATGTTTAAATGTTGAGAAATTGGCCATGTGCTTATAAGCCATCCATATACTTTTGGTGACATGTCTCTTCCATTATTTCCTTCACATGTAAAATTGGATACTCTGTTTGGTTATTAGTAAGGTTTTTTATTTTTATTCATTTTTAAATAATCAGAGTAGATGTCCATTATCAGATATTTAATTTGCAAATCCCTTCTCCATCTTTACGGATTCTCAATGGAGCTTTGATAGCTGTGTCTTTCAAGAAATATGCTACTTCTTTCCTGGTACACGGAGGTATGACTAGAACATTATCAATGTTGACCTTTGCAAAGAAAATCATGGCTTAAGATATATGTAGTCTGCAGTTGTTGGGAGTGTTCACCATCCTTGCCTCTAACTCATCTCTCACTGCCCACACATTCAGGTATAGGGGAATATTGATTGACAAAATATTAATTGCCAAATAACACTAGTTAGAGAATAAGAAAAATGCAGGCACCTGATTATATAATATTCCTTAAATAAAATATGTTTTTATAAGTGCTATTGGAAGTAAATTCCTCAATACTTTAATCACACAGAATGATGGAATCCTAGATTTTTTTTCCTTGTATTTACTAAGAAAATGATCATGCCTCAAGTATATTAAAATGGAATAGGGAAAATTAAAAATTGCTTTAAGTCGATTTGCGTGTGTTGTGCGTATGTGAGAGAGAAAGTGAGAGAGAAAGAGAAAGAGAGAAAAAGAGAAAGGGAAAGACAGAGAGGTGGCTGCAGTGAATTGATGAGTTGCAGGATAGATTTTAAAGTTTTGTCTTTTGCTTTCTACATTTCCTTTTCCTTAGGTTCAAGAGAACAATCAGTAATATCTCAGATGCCTGCTGGTAACATCAGCAGAAAGAGTTAGAGGTTCCTAGAAAATTAAAGAAGAGATATAGTTTTCCTGACATAAGAAAAGTCATTTTTTGTCCCCAGCTATTTTCAATGATCTATACCCCACCTGTGTACTTGCCCCAGCACACTTCTTCCAAAAATTCCTGGGAGGTTCTTACAAAGAAATGCAAAAACCTCACTCCTAAGGATTTTGAGGGAACAAGGCAATGGGAAAACTAACAGTCACCACCAGACCAGGAAATAGCCTAAGCTATTGAGACAATAAATCAGTGGTAAAACTCCTAGTGCTATTTCAAAAGCAATCAAGGCCTTTCATTCCTTGTCCCAGAAAATGAGCCCAAGATCCCATCTAGTTTCTATCTGCTCTTGAAGCCTGCAGAGTTCCTTTCCCTTGTCCAACAGTTACCTCTGCTTTATTCTAACGTTGAAGTTTCTGCCCTCGGTGGAATACAAGCTTCATTCAGGTGAACATGCAATACATATTGCACAAATACATATGTGGATGTGCATGCATCCACAACCTTATGACCAACCATACACGGGATAATAAAACTCTCCCTTCTGAGTATTCATCTTAAATACTAAATAAAAATCTCTCTCCTGTTCAAACAGTCAAGGCTTTGGAACTTATTCCCTGTGAACTCCTTGTATGTTGTAAACAAAGATTCCTTTGTTTGACAACTCCACCTGTTTCTGTGATTCACCAAAGACTGACCTCAGTTAGTTCAGTTACTGTAATGTAATATCAAGCATATCTAGTTAGTTGATCATTTTGTTCAAGTCTTACATATCTTACCAATATGATGACCATTTGTCTATGTAATCTTAAAATAAGGGTGTTGAAATTATTTTCCATTTGTCGTCCAAGGTAGAAGTTATGATTTTTGTTCTTAGTTTTTCCCTATATATCCCCAAATCTGTTGTTATGTATTAAAATTCAAGAATTATTATACTCCCGGGGCGCCTGGGTGGCTCAGTGGGTTAGGCCGCTGCCTTAGGCTCAGGTCATGATCTCAGGGTCCTGGGATCGAGTCCTGCATCGGGCTCTCTGCTCAGCAGGGAGCCTGCTTCCTCCTCTCTCTCTCTCTCTGCCTGCCTCTCTGCCTACTTGTGATCTCTCTCTGTCAAATAAATAAATAAAATCTTAAAAAAAAAAAAGAATTATTATACTCCCTGATGAATTCATCCTTTTACTCTTATGTAATTTTGACTTGATCTTTATGTCTGATAATGAAATTTGCTTTAAAATCACTTTTCATTATCTTGATATAACCACCAAAGTTATAGTGTGATTAGAGTTAATATAGCATATTTTTTCTTTTACTTTTTAAAGCACTTCTATATTGAATCCTGACAAAGAAACAAAACAGATTTTTAACTCTGGAAGCATCTTTCTAAATTATCCTTTTTTTTTTTTTTAATGAAGCAGTAGCAATTTTTGTTAAGGGACCTAAACTGAAAGTAGGTTTAGAAATTTATTTATTTTTTTATTTATTTAGTAAAAGATTTTATTTTATTTATTGACAGCAAGAGAGAGAGAGAGAAGAAGCACACAAACAGGGGGAATCATGTGCAAAGGGAGAGGAAGAAGCAAGCTCCTTGGGGTGCAAGTAGTCCCATGCAGGGCTGGATCCCTGTACACTGGAATCATGACCTCAGCCAAAGGCAAACATCTGCTTAAACAACTAAGTCATCCAGGCACCCCTAGAAAATTAAAAAAAAAAAGGCCTTTTAAAACATTTTGTTTCTTTCTTTTTTTTTTTTAAATATTTTATTTATTTGACAGACAGAGAGACAGGAAGAGGAACTATAAGCAGGGCAGAGGGAAAAGGAGAAGCAGGTTTCCCACTGTGCAGAGAGCCTGATGTGGGGCTTCATCCCAGGACCCTGGGATCATGACCTGAAAAGAAGGGACACTTCTTGGAGGAAGCCACCCAGACACCTCTTTTCTTTGTTTTTAATATATGGCAACTGATGCTTCCCAGCCACGAGGAGCATATTACCCATTGATTAAATCTTTGATAACAACCTATTTAAAAATGTGTGTAAATATATACTTACTCAGATTTATACACTTTGTGTTTTCTTCATAGTTTGGGGCTGGACCCCATGGTCACAACACTGCTTCCAGTCTTTGCCTTCCCATCTTTTGATACCAGGTATTTGGTCAGCAAAGCAAATTAGTATCAAAATTGATAAGCCCTTGGCACCATATCTCTGGAGCAGGGCTTGCTCTTAGCCAAGGCCCAGAGCAGTTGACCTCCCCTCACTAGTGCTATAGCCCCAAGGACTAGGTCCCTGCCACCAGAACTCAGTCTTACATGTTATGCTAAGCAGACAAAACCAAACCAGGAAAGCTCCGACAGCTTTCACTGGCATGCCTCATCTCCAACTCTCTCGACGTCTAGGCAGTACCAGATGACAGGGAGGGGTCTTGGTCCAACATATGGGAGGGAAGGAAGTAGCCACGAGCAAGTACCTGCCCCTCTGTTCCTTTCTTTCATGAGCAGGTTGTAAGGAGGAGGAAGAGGAAGGGGAAGAGAGGTGAACTTCAAGGGGTGAAGGCCTCAGGTAGGCAGCTGGCTCCTGCCAGTAGGAAAGGGACAAAGGAGAAGGCAGTGAGTCTTGCAGGGAGGGTGGGGGGTAAGGGTTACAGCTTATGACGGAATCTGGACAGGAGTAATAGGGATACTAGTCATTTGAGTCCACCATTGGCAAGCTGGGCTGGGTGTCAGGGCAGATAGGCCTCCCTGGGCAACGGCACATGAGAGAAGGTGGAATTCTTCTCTGAGGAGCAGGTGAAGCTTTGGGTGTTGGGAAAGCATAGACAGTATTGTTCCAGGGCCAAGGACAGGTCCGGGTACTCCTGGTTGGAGGTCAAGGCCACAGTATGATCCAGGTCTTCTACCAGCAGCTTGAAGGTACCACATGCCAGCCACCCCTCATTATTGTGTATAACTCTCTGGTGCACTTATTGGCTTATCCATCAAATGACTCCTTCAGCAGCTTGAAAACCACCTCCACAGGCACTCCAGGATATGGGAGGCTTCCAGAGTGAAAATTTTGCACAGGATCACCCCCAAAAGACCAGAAGTCACTCTGGTGGATGTAGATCTGGTCAAACATGGCCTTAGGGACCATCCACTTCACAGGCAGTCCACTGTTGGTTCTCATTTTATAGTAACTGATGTGGTGATATCTCTGGCAAGGCTGAAGTCTGAGATCTTCATCATGTTGTCCTTTGTCACCAGCACTTCCCTGGTGGCCAGGTCTTGGTGTATGCACTTCTTGGAGGCAAGGTACTCCATGCCTCAGGCTACCTGGTAGGCAAAGTATACCGGGTGCTTGGAGGAGAGTTGCTCTGCTGCATTGTGGCTGATATTGTAACAGTACTCCAGGTCAGGAGGCCTCTGGGCCTGCAGGTACTCCTGTATGTTGTCTTTGGAGGCATATTCCATGATAGTGTACGAAGGACCATCCTGTGTGCAGGACCCAGCAGGTTGATGGTGTCCTTGTGCTGTCCAATCATCTTCATCATCTCCATTTCTGAGATTAGGTTTGACAGGTCTTTCTCTGCTGCATCTGACTTCAACATCTTCACAGACACTTTAGTCAAATGGTTGGATTTGTCTTTGTCCAGCCCAAAGTAGGCCTCTCTTAGGGGTCTGCCTAAACTGCCTACAACCAGCCTGCCTCAAGGCAGTTATGAACTCTAGATTATCCTCAAAAACATTAAACCACAAGCTAAAAATTCTCTTCACTAGGTCTCTGTCGCAGGTCTAATTTTCTTATCTTTCATCATTTATCTTTTTCCTAATTCTTATTTTCAGTATAGTTTATTTTGCTTCCAGGTGTTTCCCCGGGTTTCTGTATGCTGTTTCATAGGGAAGAATTATCCTGCCATAAAATTATTTCTTGAGCATTCATTACATCTCTCGGTTAAAATGGGTTCTTTTATGGTATTGATTCATTTGAGTTTTCTCAAAATGGGAAGAATTTTCAAAATGGTGTTTTCCTCAAGGTTCAGAGTATGTCTTAGCCTCATCTTTACTCTTTTTGAAATTCACTTTTCAAATTCTTGTCCCTCTTTTTATCTTTTTAAATTAAAATGTTTCCTTTTACTATTTTTTTATTTGAGTGTAGTTGATAGTCAGTGTTACATTGGTTTCAGGTTTTCAAGATCTCCATACATTATTCTATGATCACTACAAATATAGCCACCATCTGTCACCATATAACACTATTATAATATCATTGACTATATTCTCTACACTGTCCCATATCTCTTTTTAAAATCTCTGATTTTTATGTTTTCTGTTATTCCAATTTTCGACCTCATTTTACTTGGTTACTTTAATAAAATATGCCTGATTACACACTCTATGCTGAAAACCATAGCATTTGATTTATAGTAGTCTTCTTCTTCTTCTTCTTCTTCTTCTTTCTTCTTCTTAATTAACATATAATGTATTATTAGCCCCAGGGGTACAGGTCTGTGAATCGCCAGGTTTACACACTTCACAGCACTCACCACAGCACATACCCTCCCCAATGTTCATAACCCCACCACCCTCTCCCTAACCTCCCCACCCCCCCCCCGGCAACTCTCAGTTTGTTTTGTGAGATTAAGAGTCTCTTATGGTTTGTCTCCCTCCCGATCCCATCTTGTTTCATTTACTCTTTTCCTGTTCCCCAAACCCCCCACATTGCACCTCCATTTCCTCATATCAGGGAGATCATATGATAGTGACTTTCTCTGGTTGACTTATTTTGCTAAGCATAATACCCTCCAGTTCCATCCATGTCAACGCAAATGGCAAGATTTCATTTCTTTTGATGGCTGAATAGTATTCCATTGTGTGTGTATATATATATATATATATATATATATATATATATATATATATATTTCATTTGTTGATGGACATCTAGGTTCTTTCCATTGTTTGCCTATTGTGGATATTAATGCTATAAACATTTGGTGCACGTGCCCCTTTGGATCATATACAGTCTTCTTTACCTCTATCAGAACCCCAGGAAGCTTTATTTATTTATTTACTCACATAAACAGATGATCCAACACAACGTTTTTTGATGTTCCAATGTATTATAATGTCTTACCGCTTAACACTATGCTTACTGCTCTCTTTCACTGTCTGACTAAATCCTCATCATCACTATGCCATTTAATGAGAAAGAACATTTGAACTCAGAGTTCTCTCCATATCAGGGAATGAAGACTCCACCCTTCTGTTTGTGCAGGTAAAATAAATGTTGATGTCTGTCCTGCACATACCCCATCCTGTTCACCAGAATATTCACCATCAAAATATATACACAATGAAAACCATACCTCACCACTTCTATTACCACCCAGCATGCTAAAAACACCATCATATGTTCCTGAATTATTGACTTGATTGATAACCCCACTTCCACACATACTGCACTCCTTTCTCCATGCAAATTTATTTTGGTACAGCAATTTAACCTAAAAATCAAGTCATATGATTTTATTCTGCTGTTGAAAGACTTTTGGTATCTTCCCCTTTCATATTAAATAAAAACTGAAGGCGTTTCAATGTACTAGAAGGTCATACATCAATACGTTCTTCCTCTCTCCACCACTATGAACTCCTCATTGGCCTCCTTGCTTTTCCTCAAAAGTAACAGACAAGCTGTTCACACAAAGTCTATATACTTACTTGCTCTGCCTAGAGCAATCTTTTCCTTTAATATTTGTATAACACTCTCCTTCACTTCCTGGGTCTTTGTGCAAATAACATCTCATAAATGAGATATAACCACCCAAAACAAAATAAAATTAACTTTCATCCCAGCATTCCCCAATGGCTTTTACCTTTCTTGTATTTCTTTGTATCACTTATCACCATCAACCATCAATCATTATTCTATTACTGGTTTATTTTCTTATTTGAGACAGAGAGAGAGAGAATTGGGAGGGTGCGCAGAGGAAGAAGAAAACACCCCACTGCCTAGAAAGCCTGCTGGGGAGTTACATCCCAGGACCCTGAGATCATGACCCAAGCCAAAGGCAGTCACTCAATGGACTGAGCCACCCAGGTGCCCCTCTATTATTGGTTTATTTCACTATTATATTTCAAAAGAATGTGAGCTCTTTGTGGTCAGGTATTTTATATGTTTTATTAATTGAAGTATTCTCAGAAAGGTAGCTGGCAGATTGTAAGGGCTCACTAAACTGTATTTTGTTGTTATTATTGGGCTCTTTTATGGGCTTTACCTCTTACGCTAGAAGTCTATCCTTCAGATGTAAGCGATAAGAATAGAGCCCTGCTGCCTGTTCAAATGTGTAAAAAGCCTGTATTAAGTGGATATTTTAAAAGCTAAATGAATGGCTTAATATTTGTATATAGGGGGAAAGGGAACATATTTTCCACAGTTTAGAAGTGGAGTTCTTTTATAGAGTTCTTGTACAAGCCTACACTATGGAACGATAATGGGCAGTTGTACATTACAATTATACAAACACTTTGGTAATTTATATCCTTTTTTTGTAATTCTTGACTGGATCATTTAATTCCTTAGGAGCATTATAGCATTTCAACTTTTCATGTTCAATAAACTTATTGGGGTTGCTACCTTTTTTATTCAAATGGAGAAATAGTCATGATTTAATCTAAATAAAGTGTTATTGATTGTGTTGTTTTCTAGGAATGAGTCGCACATGCTAGTTTAAAAGTTTTGTTAAAGTCCCAAGTCTGTCACTGATAAAAGCCTTTTGTAGATTAGTAACTTGATCAAAACGGAAAAGTTATGTAACACCAATTGTTATACTATCTTTGTTTCCATCTTGCATTGTAATAACACCCATCTTAACTCTATTTAAGACAAATCATTGCCAGATGGATTTCTGGCATTGATTGCAGGATATGAAATCTAGTATAACTAAAAGTTTTTGGTTTTAGTAGCATATAAATCAATTTAGAAAAATATATGTATTTGAATATAAGATAAAGTTTTAAATTATTTGGCAATAATAAACTAAACTTTTTTTTTGTAAATTTTTATTTTCTAAAATTTCATTGAGCTCTCTTGCAATAAGAAACAAGTTACAAAAAATTAAGGTTTATTTACCCCAATTCAAAATTATTAGGAATATAATCATAGAGGTTGAAGTATTTAAAATATTGAACCCAAAATGTTTTATTAGGTAAATTCATGAATGCTGAGCATTCACTGTTAAAATATACTAATAACATTGATAGACTTGTAGAAGCCTAAAATCAAATATTTATTAAATATTTATATCCATATCTTTTCATAGCTTGGTAATTCATTTCTCTAGCATTAAATAATATTCCATTGTTTGCATGTACTACACTTTCTTTGACCTTTCACTTATGGAAGGATATCTTGGTTGCTTCCAAGCTTTTGTCAGTTATGAATAAAACTACTATAGACATCTTTGTGGGTATAGATTTCATCTTCTTTGGATAAATACCAAGAGCTGCTACTGCTGAATCATCTGGCAAGAATATGTTTAGTTTTGTAAGAAACTGCCAAGTTGTTTTCCATTCTTTATTCTCAATACACATGGAAGAACATTCCTGTTGCTCCACATCCTCACCAACATTTCGTGTTCTGTTGTCAGTGCTCTGGATTCTGGGTATGTACTGGTGTCTCTTTTTTGTTTTAATTTGCATTTTCCTGATGACATATGATGTGAAGCATCTTTTTATATGCTTATTTGCCATCTGTAATATTTTCTTTGGTGAGGTATCTGCTAAGGCCTTTGGCTCATTTTTAATCCGGTTTTTCCCCCATTGTTGAGTTTTTAGGGGTCTTTGTGTATTTTTGATTAACAGTCCTTTGCCAGATGTGTATTTTGCAAATTTTTTCTCATAGTCTGTGCTTTGCCTTTTCATTCTCTTGGCATTGTGTTTCACAGAGTAGACATTTTTAAATTCAGTGCTTGTGCTTTTGTAGCTAAAGTTATTGCGAAAACCAAGGTCATTTAAATTTTCTTCTATATTACCTTCTACATGTTTCATGTTTAGGTTTATAATCCAATCTGAGTTCATTTTTGTGAAGAGTGTAGGATATCTGCCTGGATTTATTTTATTTTATATTTTTAGTTTTAGCTTCACCATTGCTACAGAACCATTTGTTTAAAAGATTGTATTTTGCTCTCTTGTATTGCTTTTGCTTTTCTATTAAATATAAAATATAATTGATAACATATATTCTGTTGCTTTAATCTAGTCTCTCTGTGGTATTACAATATCATGCTTACAATTATCGTTATGGTAAACTTTTTTTTAAGATTTTATTTATTTATTTGACAGAGAGAGAGATCACAAATGGGCAGAGAGACAGCCAGAGAGAGAGATGAGGAGAAGCAGGCTCCCTGCTGAGCAGAGAACCCAATGCGGGACTCGATCCCTGGCCCCTGGGATCATGACCTGAGCCGGAAGGCAGAGGCTTAACCAACTGAGCCACCCAGGTGCCCAATCGCTTTAGTAAACTTTGAAGTCAGTCCTCAGTCTTTGTTCTCCTTCAACACTATGTTGACTATTGTGAGTCTTTGCCTCTCCATATAAACTTTAAAATAAGTTTGTTAATATTAAAAAAAAGAACTTGCTGGAATGCATTAATTTTATAGATAAACTTGGAAACCAGTGACCTCTTGAGCTTAGCAGGAGATAGACCATGGACATCAGTTGTCACAGTGGTGCCTCTGGCAGAACCTATTGCAAATCCCTAGGCAAAATGAGACCTCAAGGATCTGAGAGAATGTCTAAGAAGTACTTGATACATCCCTTGGGTATGGTTTATTGAAGTGTCCACCTGTCTGAAAGCTGGGGAATCTAGATAAGGGAGGGAAAATTAGTTATGATAAAACATATCAACAAACATCAATAAATTTTGTAAAACTAATTGTCATGGCTCATATACAATATGACCAACAGAGGGACCATCAGAAGGAAAGCATCAGTTATGTTTATTGTGAAATTTTTTATTCAAAATAAAGCAATGTGAGGGGAAGACACAATGAGAAAATTACCATTTTTTAAATGGTAAACATCTTACAAAATGGAATAGGTTTTATATTCTAAGTAGTATATTGAAAAGTAAAACATTGGGGCGCCTGGGTGGCGCAGTGGGTTGGGCTGCTGCCTTCAGCTCGGGTCATGATCTCAGGGTCCTTGGATTGAGCCCCGCATCGGGCTCTCTGCTCCGCAGGGAGCCTGCTTCCCCCTCTCTCTCTCTCTCTCACTGCCTGCCTCTCTGCCTACTTGTGATCTCTGTCTCTCAAATAAATAAATAAAATCTTTAAAAAAAAAAGAAAAGAAAAGTAAAACATTAAAAAATAAAATTTCAATGAAAAAAATTATTTAATTTTTAAAAAGGTTAAAAATAGCAGAACCATTTTTCTTATAACTGGAAAATACACTGTATATACATCTATCAAAATAACTTGTCATGGGGGAGCCTGGGTGGCTCAGTAGGTTAAAGCATCTGCCTTCGGCTCAGGTCATGATTCCAGGATCCTTGGATCGAGGCCCACATCGGGCTCTCAGCTCAGCAGGGAGCCTGCTTCCTCCTCTCTCTCTCTGCCTGACTCTGCCTTATTGTGATCTCTGTCAAATAAATAAATAAAAACTTTTATAATAAATATTTGAAAAATAACTTGTCATGTCTGGAATCAGGAGCATATGGAAAAAAATAATATCTGAGGACAATACTTCTGCCATGTTTTGTGCCTTGCTAATATTTTTAAACAGTCAGGCAAATTTTAGCCTTATTGAAATACCTGCTAAGATACCTGCAGTGCCTTTTGGAGCCCTATGACTATAAAAATTAATTGCAAATATTCAAAATGTTTACTATGGTGTCACTATTTAGGGCCACCACCAAGTATGTTTCAGAAGTAAGCATAACTGTTACTCTTCCATAAGGCAAAAGGGCATATTTTCAGGAGTTCCATCTGCTGTACCAGGAGGTGAATCAAGTAATGATTTTTGTCTATAAAATAATTCACTTTTCAATCTAACATTCCTCATTCCACATTATAATAATAAAAACTAGGAGGAGACTAAAACAAACAAACAAATACAACTACAACAACCAGCTTTTCCTACAGTGGAAAAGTAAATATAACCTTAGGAGTAGCCTAAAATTTATTTTTAAATATTTTAAGATAAACGTTTTTGTTAGAAAACCATATATTTTATATTACTAAGAAATAACAGGCAACGTTTTATTAACTTCTAAAAAGTCTAGTTACTTGTATTTATCTATTAACTCATCTCTTTATGAAGTAGAACATGATCACACCTCTTGTATCTACCCAAGTTTGTATGCTTTGGTTGTTTTATGTTTGCTATTTCCTTGCTTAATTTTTACAATATTTGATACATAATAGTATCTTTAAGTCCATCTATGATTTCACAGAATTTGTTTGAACTTCATAAAAATGTACCATACTTTTTGCACTGTCCTTGTTTTACTTCTCTATTAGCTTTCCAAGTTTTATTCACTTTAGAGTGTGTAGCTATCATTTATTTTTACTCCTCCATAATGCTATGTTTACAAATTTGTATTTATCTGTACTTTTAAAAATATCTTAATTATATACCATTTCTCATCTCACGTAACACTCATGTTACTTCTACACTTATCAGATATTATGTAACGGAAAACCACAACTCAGCAACAATAGAACACCATTTTTCAAAATTAAATGGCTTACCAGAATTCTTTAATTCTATCCTTTATTTGTATTAGATGACCCTTTATTCTGGTATTTGGCATTGTTCATATGGAGGAAAGCTTATAAGTTGATATTCCATAAATAGAAGGATTTTTATGATCGATTAATTATTTTCATTTAGAATGCATAGAATATGGTTGATTTAATATTTCTTTCTTACTCTCTGCCTGGAACATAGTGCTATCTATGCAATAGCCACTAAAATATTAAGTTAATTACCTAGACTTTAAACTGCATATTAATAGGAATAGCATACAGAACTCTTCTCAGATTGGGACACCTGGGTGGCTCAGTCAGTTAAACGCCTGAGCCTTTAGCTCGGGTCATGATCTTAGGGTCCTGGGACTCAGTTCTGCAACAGATTCCCTGCTTAGCCGGGAGTTTGCTTCTCCCTCATCCTGCTGCTCCCCCTGCTTGTGCTCTCTCTCACTCTCTCTCTTACAAATAAATAAAATTAAAAAAATAAATTCTTCTCAGATAGCTAATATAGAATATCGTCTTTGTATTCATCAAAGGGAAAGTGCCATATAATAATGAAATCCAGACTACTTCAAATTCATTTTTTAACCAGTAAGAAAGTACTGGAAACAAGCCAAAAATGTCTTCAATGAATTAAAGAAATAGATTGATTTTCAATATCTTAATGTTTCTAATGTTAAATTGCAAGATTTTTATACTAGATATCAGTGTAAATATTCATTATACAAGGATATTCTAAAAATAAACCTGAGAAAACTACTTGACATATATGATGACAAAAACCAATGTCAGTTTGGGTAAAACTTACAACACCTACCACCTGAAACTCTTGTTCTATATGGTGCCATCTTGTGATGCTGGGCAGCGGCAGTGAGCCACAGCTTCCAGTCAGCTAGAAGATTACAGGGGTGAACACCTGATATTCTTACAAGCATTCTATATATAGAATATATATATAGAATATATATATTCTTCTTTTTTTAGTGTAATATTTAATAAATTGCATGTGATATTTGATACTTTGTTATAAAATAGGCTTTGCTTAAGATGATTTTGCCCAAATGCAGGCAAATGTAAGTGTTCTGAGTATGTTTAAATAAGCTTAAGGTAAGCTATGATATTTGATAGTTTTGGGGTATTAAATGCATTTTCAATTTTTTATGTGTTTCTCTGTACATAGCCCCCTTGTAAGCTGAGGAACATCTCTATATGTATATGTAGCCTTGGTATGGCTTACATATTATTGGCATGAAACATCTAGAACAGTACGTGTGCCATAGAATTGTCTACAACATCAAACAAGTTTCTTGAAAACTTGTGCCAAAGGGGTTATGTCTTTAAGGATTCTTATTTCAGAAGGGTTCTCTCAAACGTAAGATTTTTCAGAAGTTAAGTGAAAATCTGACCAAACTAAACATTTTTCCATTTTCCCTAGTGAGCAAAGATAGCTAAAATCTATCTGCCATTTTCAACACTGTACTCAACGATTGTAATTCTAATTTAAGAACAGATTATTTATATCAAAACCACATGTTGGCCTAATCTTATACAATATTCATAAGTCACACTCAGACCCTTGGACACTTTTATTTGTTGAGTCTATATGGTACTACGGACATTCATCTTTTTTGACCTCATAGCTTCATGTATGTCTATACTTTTGAAAATACATGCATCATAGTTCCATTGTAAAATGTCTGGGTTATAAAATGTGCTATGCTATCAAAATGGTAATAAGAACATACAAATGACCTGATGTAATGAACTGGACCAGATTGCCAGATATCACATTGCATACCAGAAAGATTCAGTGGTAAGTTTTAAAATGGCCAGCTATACACTGACTGAATTATAACTCATTTAGCTTCTTTCTTTGTGTACAGTATTATACATTAGTCAGTATTATAGTAGATAAGTACTTTGGACAGATGTAAATATGCTGTAATAAAAAATGTTTTTCTTCTTTCTTTTAGTCCTTTTTACTTGTAAGACTAGCCACAAATACCACGCCTCCCCCAAAATAATTTGCAATCCAAATTTATCTCTAAATGAATTTATTGCACAGAAAAATATGTATATATATATATATATACACTTACAGAAGACATGTTCAAAAATAGTTACACAACAGCAGGGCCCTAAATGTAAGCAGTATAGTTGTTTTGTTTTGTTTCTTTTAAAAAAAGAGGTTATGTGAAATATTAGGATTTTATTTCCAGGCGTAGTATTTCAAGACAGTTAACTACACCTATGGTGTCAACAGCCTCTTGTTGGCAGTATGATTTTATTGGCTCCATGGAATAACAGCAAGAATTTACTATTGCTTCTTTCTTTTATGACACACACAGAATAAAAAAATTGACACATTTGCTCAAGACCAACCAGAATCATTTTAACCTATCAAAATTGATGGGAGGCCTTCACTGCCAAAGTCACTGCTGCGTTTTCACAATTCACTGCAGACAATCTGCTACTCCCATTATGATAAAGGAGAGCAGAGTCATAATCAGGGAAGAAAGCTAGATTAATACTTGTAATTATCATTGAATTATTTAGCCTGCTATAGGATTATTATTATTAGTGTCATTTGATAATTTTCTCTCATTTTATTAAACACAACTGTGAGTAATTACGCTACCTAATATTTCTCTGTATTGGCTGACTAGCTAGCAAACATTCATGAAAATATCCATTAGCCACACATATAAAATGCTGCATTATGATGCTGTTGAATCAGAACATACCACTACCTGATCCTGTAGCTCTTTGAGGATTTGCAAATCAATTAATTCTATGTTTATTGGATTCTTCCCATACAATTAGAAAATTTATAATCGAGTCCATGAACATTATTAGTTTTACCATTTTAAACCAGCAATCACACTTTGATTTTTACAACAAAAGCAGAAATATAAACACACACATTTGGATCAGTTTTCTCTTAGTCTGTCTGGACTTCAAAATCCTATTCCTCAAGATGATGCACACCAAAGTTCTGGATTAAACAAGAAATTAGATGGCACCTGAACACTTGGTTTAATATTCTCAAAAGTATTATGCAACTTCTTTCTTACAATATGACATTGTTTTACAAAGATCCACACTTTTATAATGTTAGTATTTATAATAATCAATAAAGTCAATTAATCATGATTAAAAATCAAACATAAAAATTTCTACTTTTTGCTTTTGCCCCCTCCATTTAGAACTTATTTATAGCCTGATAATTCAAAGGTCCCTATGTTTATGAAAATCTGGACAGAAATAGCTCTAAGATCCCATTCAGAACTTGATATTAATCTAAGTCTTTTGGCTCCATTTATCCTGAGAGCAAAGAGTAGGACAAAGGATTTGAGTACTGTTAGTTTATCTGGGAGATTATCCAAGGTAGAAAAGAATGGGAAAGTGATACAGTGAAGAAGCAACTTTGTCAAAGAGGTACATTGTTGATATAATTGTTGTGGATAGAAAATGAAGGCTTGCTTTTACTGAAAGGTCCTGAGAAACTTCTTTAAGTTGTCCTCATGAAGACCTGAAAACTGACAATTTTACCTATGGTTCTTATTTCCACTTCACTGAGAGCTGTCCTCAGAGGACATTAACTCTCCTACACTTTCGGGTTGTGTTGGAGACATTCCAAAATGAGAGAGAGAACATGAGATGCTATCAGTGTTAAGTAACTGCAATTTCCCATGGAACTATCCACCACAGGTTTGGCTATAATCAGGTGTTGGGCCTTGATATCAGAGGGATTTGAGGCAGTATCATTTTAGGTTAATCATTATATCTGAAATTTCCAAAAACTTCAACTGATGAAACTTTGATTATAAACCTATAAGTATAACAATAAATCTACAGTATTCAAATTATTTTCATAGAAATACACAAACAAAGCATCAACTGATTAATATTTAAATGTTACAAAATACTGAACTGAAAGAATTTGGTCATATAACAACGTGTAAGAAGTAGAGCTTAGGTTTAGGTTAGAAGTCAGGATGCATTTGGGACTCAGTTAAGAAATTGAATGGAGGGACGCCTGGGTGGCTCAGTGGGTTAAGCCACTGCCTTCGGCTCAGGTCATGATCCCAGGGTCCTGGGACCGAGCCCCAAATCAGGCTCTCTGCTCAGCAGGGAGACTGCTTCCTCCTCTCTCTCTGCCTGCCTCTCTGCCTGCTTGTCATCTCTCTCTGTCAAATAAATAAATAAAATCTTAAAAAAAAAGAAATTGAATGGATGTCTGACTATCTTATAGGTTTGCTAAAAATCAGTGACTTTGTGTTCACGTGTGGCTATGCGGGAATTTTTAACTTTCTCTAAGAAGTTATTAGATTGATTATATAATGGCAGTAAAGGATGGGGAAAAGCAAAGTACAAACCCCATAAAGACAAAGACACTGAGTATGAGAAAAGAGTAATAGATAAGAAGAATCAATGCATTTGAGGAAAATGGGAATTGAAATACACAATGATTGTTGATTTTTTTAGATGCAGAAATCAAAACTAGCTTGCAAGAAGGAAATAACAGAAGACATGTTGTGAAAAGGCAGTAACGTGGAATAAAGGAGTAGGGAGAGCATATCAGGTAATTTGGATAGGAAGGAGTTAGGAGATAACTGCTTGATAAATTTTATATGGCCCACTTAAATGCACAGATTTCTCTTCTTTAATTTATATGGAGAACAGGGTGTCCTTTCTCTTCCCTTTCAGAGCACCCGAGGTGTACTCTTTCAGACTGAAAACCTGAAAAGCTCAGGACTCAGTTGCTTAAGCACAGCTGAGAGGACATATTTCAATTAAGATTTACAGTTTGCTGTAGGTAGTAGACTGTCAAAAGTGGTTTAACCATATTTTTCATTTAACAAGAAGACTACAGAGAGTGTTTTCTGGTGTTGGTTCAGAGTCTTAAGAAAGTCAAGTGAACTATCTTAGAGGTTTTCATGGCTTTTTATTCACAGTTGCAAAAATTGCTGTTGGAGTTCTCACTATTAAGCCCACATTTCTGGCAGAAAGATAGAGGTAAAAGAGAATGATATCTTGTACGACTGATACTTTGTCATATGGTTACAATGTAACTAGAAAAGAGACAATAAAATATTTGATGTTTTTTTAAGTTTCCTTGTTGTCAATCCCTCAGTGCTTTCTGATACTAAAGGAAAAAGTAGATGGATATTGACCTGGCAACTATCAACACCTGTCAGTCTCTCTTGGATAACCAATATCTCTATAATCTCTTCTTCCCAGTAAAAAAAAAATAAAATATATTCATAAACCACACTGTGCCATCTCAAGTTACTGCACCAAGATAAAATTACAATGATTTTCAGTTGTTCCAAATGGACAGAATACCCTTCCTTATGATATCATGTCCTATAAGATAGATAATTGGCTTGCTATCAATATACCCAGATGAGACTGTGGAAGAGACAGGAAAAAAATAATAATATTTATTTATTCCTTGGGTTGACCCTGTTTACACAGATGCATTACTATTAGAAAAGGTTGGTTTGGGACATTGGAATGAATTTACTTAATGGGTCTGTATGTAATTGGGTTGGAGAAAATTTTTAATTTCTACAAAAATTATTAGAATTCTATCTTATTCCCTTTTGATAATTTTCACATGTTAACAAAGCCAACGTTTTTGTCTAGCAGACAAGATCTTAAATCCTAACAAAACTCAATTTTTTCCTTTTTTTTTTAAGTTTGAGAGCCTCATGTTCTCTCATGCTGCTTTAAATACAACTCAAAAAAACAAAAGGAGCTAAATGGGGCAGTAAGCCCAGACTTTTTATTTTATTTTATTTATCTTATTTTTAATTAAAAAATTAAAGATTGTATTTATTTATTTGAGAGAGAGAGAGCATGAGTGGGGCAGGGGGATGTAGCTGCAGAGAGAGACTGAGAAGTATACTCCCTAATGAGCAGGAAGCCCGATATGGGGCTCGATCCCAGGATACTGACTGAGATCATGACCAGAGACAAAGGCAGATACATGTGCAAAATCCCTTTTTTTCTGGGAAACAATACTTTACAAGAGATGTTTGAAAAAGTACTGGGGAAACAACTTTAATCAGAGATACAAAAATTTAATTGACTTCTGTAAAGCTACAGGGATCCAAATGATGGGAATCCCAGGCCGTTTAGGTTGTGGACCACAGAGTATTCTTCTCTGTAATATTTTATTTTCGTCCATGTCTACTAACTCCAGTCCAAGTTCACTGATCTCTTTTTAGATAGTGCAAAACATGGCAAAGAATACCAAACAAGTGCCCAATATTCTACATTTATTACATCATTTCTAACATATAGAAGTGTGTTACCAAGGCTGGTTCTGTGAACAAACCTAGTTATGCTAAAGTGTGTTTTGTTCTCCAAAAATTAAATTCATGATTATCACACAATTATAAAATACTTGTGTCAAGAATTTTTATTCAAAAATTAATAAGAGAAGCAGATATTAAAACTAGTTCACATGGTTATTTGGGATATAAGCAGAGTTGTGCAGCAGAAGTGCTCTGGGCCCATAATTTGGGTTATAGAATTTATGTTTTCTAATGAAAAATCACTAACTTGCATTATTGTTAACAAGAATCCTGTGCATTACCATCAGTTTTCTCCATTATAACCTCTTGCTCTACAGTTTGTAAATAACTTTGTCAATAGCAAGCTAATAAACGGGGTGACTCCAATGGATTGAGATAATCTCCAGAGTTTCTGCTACATAATGAACAGGACTCCATTGAAAGGACACCTAAGAGTTTATTTTGCCCAAAAATTTGATCACTTTTTTCACTGTCCTTACCTATTTTCCAAACCTAGTTCTTTTCAGTCTACAGACAACCCTGTATCTGACTGACTTGTTAATTCTGGGAATGTCTTGCAGATTAATTTGCTTGCCCGAGGTGGTTCCTCTAATTGATGTCTAAGAACCCTAATTAGTTAAGAAAACTTTTTTTTTAACATTTTCATGGCTATTTATTATTATTATTATTATTATTATTGCTAATATCTCTATTATAAATAATTCACAAGGGCATCTTTCTGACAAAAGACAAAGAGCTGGCTACTAGTAGAAAAAGTACATTTGACTCTGTCAGTGAAAGTGGTAAAGGGATTTGAGAAAATAAGGCAAAGCAGTGGAATTATGTGTTAAAACTTTAAATATTATAGACACATTTACTTAATTTCTAATACTGCTTATAATTAAAAAAGATGTTTTCCATGAACCACGCATTACAGCAAATATATTGTTTATACAGATTAAATTTTCATCAAAAGGGACGCCTGGGTGGCTCAGTTGGTTAAGCAGCTGCCTTTGGCTCAGGTCATGATCCCAGCATCCTGGGATCGAGTCCCGCATCTGGCTCCTTGCTCGGCCGGAGCATGCTTCTCCCTCTACCTCTGCCTGCCATTCTGTCTGCCTGTGCTTGCTCTCTCGCCCACTCTCTCTGATAAAGAAATAAAATCTTAAAATAAATAAATAAATTTTCATCAAAAAATTATAAGTGTATTTTTTTGTAGGATCATGATAAGCATTTTGCAGATGAGAAAAGTGAAATTTAGAAAAGTATGTCTCTTCAAATCCCTCATACAATATCTGGCCTAGATAGAAGGATATACTATCACAATTAAGGAAGATAATTGAGATTACTTAAAATGATAAACTTTACTGTATAGGGTTTTTTACAAGTTTGCCACAGATTCACATTTTTTAAAATATATATCTATTTGTGTAAAGTGAATGCACTGAGAAGTAAAAAGATAGTGATATATCAGTGCTACCAACTAATGGCTATAATATCATCACCTTATTTATGAACAATGAAACAGTGTGTAATATTTAAATAAATTTAAATAAATTCCTATTTATTTTATATATTTATAAATTTAAATGAATTCCTATTTATTTATTATTAAAGAAATTCCTCTAACAAACAGTATGTTTTGAAGGTTGCTAGCAGGAAAGTGTTGTACGACATGGAAGTAATCAGAAAATGTGATCTAAAATTCTGCTTTCAAGGGCGCCTGGGTGGCTCAGTGGGTTAAAATTCTGCTTTCAAGAAGCTATAACAGTAAGTACTGAGCATTAGCTATTATATGCTATGGATGAATAACTGAAATCTACATTTGAAACTATTGGTACACTATATGTTACCTAATTGAATTTTAAAAAGTTAATAAAAAAAAACACTATTTTATAAAACAATATTCCCAACAGGCTCTTTTGCTTTAAAATACTCACTTTGTTTCCTCTCCGAGAGAACACCAAATGGCGGATGACGCCGGTGCTGCGGGAGGGCCCGGAGGGCCCGGGGGCCCTGGAATGGGAGGCCGCGGCGGTTTCCGCGGTGGCTTCGGCAGCGGCATCCAGGGCCGGGGCGGGCCGGGGCCGTGGTCGGGGCCGGGGCCGAGGCCGCGGAGCTCGCGGGGGCAAGGCCGCGGACAAGGAGTGGATCCCCGTCACCAAGCTGGGCCGCCTGGTCAAAGACATGAAGATCAAGTCCCTGGAGGAGATCTATCTCTTCTCCCTGCCCATCAAGGAGTCTGAGATCATCGACTTCTTCCTGGGAGCCTCCCTCAAGGACGAGGTTTTGAAGATCATGCCTGTGCAGAAGCAGACGCGCGCGGGCCAGCGGACCAGGTTCAAGGCATTTGTCGCCATCGGAGATTACAATGGACACGTCGGTTTGGATGTCAAGTGTTCCAAGGAGGTAGCCACTGCCATCCGCGGAGCCATCATTCTGGCGAAGCTTTCCATTGTCCCTGTGCGGCGAGGCTACTGGGGGAACAAGATCGGCAAGCCCCACACTGTCCCGTGCAAGGTGACTGGCCGCTGTGGCTCTGTGCTGGTGCGTCTCATCCCCGCCCCCAGAGGCACTGGCATTGTCTCGGCCCCTGTGCCCAAGAAACTGCTGATGATGGCTGGTATTGACGACTGCTACACCTCGGCCAGGGGCTGCACTGCCACCCTAGGGAACTTTGCCAAGGCTACTTTCGATGCCATCTCCAAGACCTACAGCTGTGTTCACCAAGTCTCCCTATCAGGAGTTCACGGACCATCTTGTGAAGACCCACACCAGAGTCTCTGTTCAGAGGACCCAGGCTCCAGCTGTGGCTACTACATAGTTTTATACAAGAAAAATAAACTGAACTAAAGCTTGAAAAAAACATACTCACTTTGTAATGAGAGTCATTACTTTTGTCTAGCCAAATCTTATAGCACTGTTTATCCCTTCCCTGCTTTATCCCTTCCCAGTATCAATAAAGGCTCACTTGGGTTACCTAGAAGCCATGAGAAAGCTTGTAATAGATCTGGCTGGTTTTCACCAGCAATTTGACCACCATGTGCACAGGGAAGTCTATTGATAAAGGCTTTATTGCAATAAGTTGCAAATACATGGATGATTTTGAATTCTCTTTCTTGAGGTCTTGTTTCATGATAATAAATTTAGGGTGGCTTATTGGAATGGATGTTATTAACATATCTTCATAGTTATAAGCACATGGAATTGTAAAATAGATGAATGAATGTGGCATTACTGACAACTGTCCTCATTTTGAAATCAAATTACAGTGTACTAAGATGAGGAAGCAAAGCAGATTTGGGATTATGAGTGAAATAATTTTAAAAAGTATTAGGGGTATGATCGGACTATTGGGTAATTCAGTAGAAAAATGTCTACTGATTGAGATTCTGTGTTCCCTGATTTCAGAGAGAAGTTAAGATAAATAAGTAACACGAGGAGACTAGGAAGCCAAACATAAGTGATAATTTTGTGCCAGGGTGTGTATACATCTGTTTATCTTCTTGCTTTACCACTAAGGTTGCTCCTAGAGGAGAGTTTAAATATGTGTTGGAGCTAATCTCTGTGGATTACACAAGAAACCACATCCTACAGCTCTCCCTGAAACACCCCTTATGATTTCAATGTAATTTGGTTTTTGCATTTTTAGAAATAACAAAATACTTTGCAAACTCATCTACTTTATTACCATCACAAGTGAGTCAGCTGACTCCACATTTTAACACAGTGACAGTCACAGAGGAATGGAGGAATGAGTAGAGTTATCAATATATGTGCTTTTAAGAAGTATGACAGGGTAGCAGCTATTTCCAGGAACCAAAACATGGGTCAGCAGCTGTGCAGGAAAAGTGATGGAATAAATGACTCATTTCAGAGGAGTTCTATAACATATTAGTTCTATAATGTATCTTCAGCCCCCAATTACCCGCTTTGATCTAAAGATAAGGATTTACAGTTAAGGTCCCATTTATGATTTGACTGGTAGGGTCTGAATCATGTTTACTATTGTTTTGACTATTACTTGAAACCTATAGTAGTACTTGGGATATGTGTTGTGTATTCTGTGAACATGTGCTATTTTTAGATTAGATAATTTCTGTCTCGAACCCCTGTTCATTTCTTTGTTTTTGTTTATTTGATAGTGGTTTCAGTAAATGGATATATCTGAAAAATTGCAAAGCCACTATTAAAACAAGTTATTATTATATATAGCATGGAATTGCACATTCCTCCTTTGAATCCGACAGAGCTTCACCATATCCTTAACAATTTGGGAAAAACATGCTATTATTTTTCTTTATAAAATTTCTCCTGTTAGGCTGTGATGGTTGTCATCAGCAGTAACTCCTCTGAAGGCTTTGTCAAAAGAGTTGAAAAAATTGGAAAGGTGTGTGAATGAAGCTGTTTGTTGAATATAAAGAAAAGAGCATTGAAGTACAATTCACACTCTTACTTCTCCTTCTATGCTTTCAGATGTTTGTCATTTGAAAATTTTGCTTCTAGAAGAGATGCCCTATATAATTCTTACTTTAAGGAGCAAGTTGCTTTTATAATTTTTTTATTATTCTACCATTCCAGTATTTCCATTTAAATTAAATTCAATACCATTTAAAAAAAATCAAAAGTGCAGCCAGTATTCAATTCCTGGGCTAAATAATTTTAGGAAGCTTTGTGTTATTGAACCTACGGGGTTTTTATGTAGTTTTAACTCTTTCTTTCTGTGATTTTTCCCATTAGTCATGTAAGTGACTGCAATATAACAGACATTGAGGATAAAGAAGGACTGAATAGAACAATCCTTGGCCTCATGAAGTTGAGAATCTAGCAAGGGAGTCAAACAATTCAATCATTCAGAGACAATTTATTGAGTGCCTGGCCTAAGATGAGCACAACAAAACCCCAGCCCAGAGGAATCATTTTAATGGGAGAGATAGATAATAGGTAAGCCAACTTTAAAAAAAAAATCGTACTGCTTTTTCTTTAATAGAGATGCATATTTGAACTAAATAAGCACATTTTTAAAAGAGCAGTGATTGAGAAGAGGTTTTTAAACTGAGTGGTCCAAAAGGGCCTCCCTGAAAAAGTCTGTTTTGAACAGATTTCTGAATAATATCAGCTAGGAAGCTGCGTAAAAATCTCAGGGATGGGTGATTTTTCCAGTCGAAAACTGTAAAGGCTCCAAAGTCACAATAGAGCTATAAGTTTCTCTAATAAAGTAACTTCTGACAAAGAATGAGAAGAAATAACTAACCCAGGTTTGAAAGAAAAGGGACAGACTTTCTATGGAATTCATATTTAATTAAAGCTCTAAAGGACAAAAATACAATAGAGCAAAATTCTGGTCACGCTGATATACCTAACGAAAGTTCATAAACAAGCTTTGGGTAGCAAAGAGTGTGTGGGAATGTTGGTAAGAACAGTGGGGAAGAGTCATCCCTGAACATGTTCTTAAATGAAGCAATTCTTGGGTTGTTTTAAAGGGTAAATTGGAGTTTGCCTAAGTGATTAGAGAAGGATGCCTCAGCTTATGGAAGTTCAAAGCCATAAAGATGTGATAAACTACTGCAGATATTTTCATGTATATTTGTTGTTGCTTCTAGTAATGGTGATCTAAAAACTCCTACTTAAGACAACTAAAAATCCAGACAAAATAGCTTTTAAAGTTAAAAATATCAGAATGATTATAAAAATAAGTGAGGGATTACTGGGCCAAAATACGAAATACAATGAGAGCCTAGAGATATATGCCCTGAAGCCATTTTAGCTATGAGAGCATTTGAAACTGCTAAAACACACTGAGCTGTGTTGTTCATAGACTCTTGATACTAGAGAAACAAAATTCAAAATCCAGCAGCAATCAAATTTGAGGACTTTGGTACAACCCAAATTTAACTTGAGATCCCCAAAGCACAAGGAGAAGCAGAAATAAGACTATAGCCTACCTTGCCTTCTGTGTAAACTGAGAAAGTCAATCACTGAATTTGGAGTATGATTGTCTTGTAGAGTCTCAGATATAAGAGAAAATCCTACCAAGGAGGACCATACCATTATTATAGCTCTTAATTATCCCTACTCAATAAGAGTTTCAAATATAATGTCTTGAACATAGCAAAATGTAACAAAGCACACAAAGAAAAACCATTAACAAGATTTGATAGACAAAATGGGATTAAGTATGATGTTAAAATGATCAATAAAGATTGTAAAATGGCTTGATTACTCTGCTCAAAGAAATGAGAGGGGAAGCAAATTGAACCAAAAACTGACACTAAAAATGATATTGAGAAAGGTTTTATAAATGAACCAAATGGATACTCTAGAACTTTAAAGATATGACAGCTAATTTAAGGTACCACAGGGGTGCCTGGGTGGCTCACTTAATTAAACCTCCAATTCTTTTTCCTTTTTTTTTTAACACCTTAATTTTATTTTATCTCTTTCATTTGGCTCAGGTCATGATGTCAGGGTTGTGAAATAGAGCCCAGAGTTGGGCTCTGTGCTGAGCCTGGAGTCTGCTTAAGATTCTTTTCCCTTCTTTTTCTATCCCTCCCTGCACTCTCACTTGCTCGCTCTCTCTTGCTTGCAAATAAATAGATAGATAGATAGATAATAGACAAAGAAAAATAAAAGCAGATTATGAAAATAAATATAAAGATTTTGAAATGAAAACAAGTTCAAAATAAAATAGAGAAGACCTACACAGCTTAAAGTTCATTCAGAAAATCTACTATTAAAGAAGTCAGTATGACACAATGTTAAGATATCAAAAGATTTGAGCATGCACTTTACAGAAAGGGTAATCCAAATGGCCACTCATATATAAAAACTGTTTATCTTTATTATGAATCTGGAATTAAATTAAATTAAATTAATAATAAATTAAAACCTAAAATGACATACTATTACACACTTACCATATTGGGCAACAGTAAAATTGCCTTGCAAGAATGTGAAAGAATGAAAGTGCCCATAATAAAAACATTTGAGGTAAGTTGGACAATATTTAGAAAACTTAAAAATAAAAATAAAAATTTGGTCCATTCCTAGAAATACAACATGGAACTAAATGAATATTTTCACCAGGATATGCAAACAGATGATTATAGCTATTTCATTCATAACAGCAGATCAGTAGTGGTCTATTTGCACAATGTTACATTAAATAAGAGAGAATATTAACAAACTGGGAGGAGGGGCTAGGTTGTTATCAGAAACAGATCTTCTATGGTGCTGATTATGTTCTATTTCTCAAAATCTTTAAGTTAAAAAAGTTTTCACATTATATCTAGATAGATAGATGATAGATAGATATCCCAGAAGCTGCAATGCTAGGCTAAGACCAGGCTTTAAAGGGCTTTTCTATACTCTACTAAATACTTGAAACCATTCATTATATCATAGCTCAGTGTTCAAATCTCCATTTGTTTCCTCAGTTTCCTAATATTTACCTTAAGGGGACCTGATCCAGACTTTTGATCACCTTTGTCTAAATATTTCTATTTTAACAAAGTCCTTTTTAACACTGAGAGACTAAAACTTAGAAAAATACTCTTTTATCTCACTAGAGTGGAAAATATATAGTTACCCATTAACTAATGATATCCATGTCTACATTAGATCAATGACATTTTTAATTCTTGGGAGCTTTTGGTTAAATGAAATTTTTAAGCTTCCTTTAAATGAAGCTTTAAGCCATCACCACATGAATAAAATTAAAGAACCAAATGAAAACAGGCCAAGTATTTACAGAGTAATAGAATGTGCAATGGTAAGAGTACAATTCTGAAATCATAAAGCCTAAATTAGTGTGATGCATTTTTGCTACCCATGTAATCATAAACCAGTTATCCAAATGTGTTAGCCTCAGTTTTTTCACCCATGAAATGGTGATGATAATACTTATTATGCTGCGTTGTTGTGTGTATGTGATGAAGCATGGAGCATGAGAATCTCATATTCCATGCTAAAATGATAGCTATTTTTATACTTATAATAATTCTAGTAATAGTAATTAAATTGTTCAAAATGGTAATATTCATTTATATTGAGGCATTGTATTGACTATTCATAGACACATTTACCAACATAAATTTCATTTTACTTTACCCCCTCTGAGGATATATATTCCCTAATTCAATATGAATCTCTTTATGAATAATAATTATCATAATAAATATGCTGATTTGTCTTCTATTTGTTTTTAGGGAGGTATCCTTTACTGTTGAACATGAAACTTAAGCAAGTCTGTCTTATTCAAAATTTGCATGCTGTTTTCTTATGAAACTAGATTATAGAGTTGTATGAAATAAATTCATGCAGTTAAGACATTGATGTTTGGAACACTGGGTGGTCAGTTTAGTATTTCAAAAGAAGATTTTAAATTTAAACCTTAAAACTGAGCTCTTTCAGCCTTATTTATAGACCATCCTTCATGTTTCATAAGTACTCCTCCATTGTAAACTAAGTAATACTTTTTGTCACAGTGTATATAATGAAAATGGATTTTATATTCTATTATTTCAGAGTTAGTTGCAGTTTCTACTGCCTTACTTCATTTTTTGAAAAATAGATTAATTCTACAAAAAGTTTTTTCCAGGTTTATTGAAAAAAATCGACATATTTGTAAATTTAAGAAATGATTTCTTATAACATTGCAAACCTTTAACATTGTGTAAATTTTGTACAATTTGATAAATTGCTATACATCTTTATTGCAATATAATCTACATAAAAATGTTAATACATCTACTATCTCGTATAGTTGCCACTGTTTTTTATGCATTTATCATAAGGAATTTTAAGATCTACTCTCTTAGCAACTTTTATGTATATAGTATAGTAGAGATAAACTTCAGAGGTCTTGTGGGTTTTGTTCCAGACTGCCTCAATAAAGTGATTATCTCAATAAACTAAGTCAAATTATTATATTTTTTGGTTTCCCAGTGCATATAAAAAATTATGTTTCCCAGTGCATATAAAAAATAAAAACTATACTGCACTGTTCAAAAGCATTATGTTTTTAAAGAAAAACAATGTATATACCTTAAGTACACTAGTTCTGAGTTTTCAGTGGGTCATAATTACTGATCACAGATCACCATAACAAATACAATAATAATGAAAAAACTTGATATATTGCAAGAATTACCAACATGTGACAAAGAGACACAAAATGAACAAATGTTGTTAGAAAAATGGTGGCAGCAGACCTCTTTTATACAAGATTGCTATAAACTTTCAACTTGTAAGAATGTGATATATGCAAAGTTTAATAAAGGGAAGCACAATAAAAAAAAGTATGTATATCTTATTAACTATGATCATCATGCTGTACATTAGATCCCCAGAACTTTTTCATATTATAGTTGCAAGTTTGCACCCTTGGACCACCTTACTCCACCCCAGGTTCACCCCTTGTCAACTCAACTCTAAGTTTCCATTAGTTTTCCTTTTCCTCAGATTCTGTATGTAAGGGATATCATAATACATAAATTAAAAAAATATACAAAATCTTTGAAATATTTCACTTAGAATAATACCTTCAAGATCCATCCATGCTGTTGTAAATGGCAGTATTTCTTAATTTTTCATGGTTAAGTAGTATTCCGTAGTATATATTTACCATACTTATTTTACTCATTCATCCATTAATGGATACTGAAGTTATTTCCATCTCTTGCTTAGAGTTAATAATTTTATAATAAACATAAGAGTGCAGATATGTCTTTGAACAGTGAACTTCGTTTTCTTTAGATAGATACCTAGAAGTGGGATTACTGAATCATATGGTAATTTTACTTTTAATAATATGAATAATCTCCATACTGTTTTCCATACAAATTTATATCCCTATTACAGTGCATAAGTTCCCCGTTTTCCCCAATATTTACCAAAATTGGTTAGTTTCAATTTTTTGGTAGTATATATTCTAATATCTTGCTGTGTTTTTCAGAGGTAAACAACAACAACAACAACATAAGGACTTTGCCCTGAGATTTTTACGTTGAGCACTTTTTAATGCTCCTGTTGGTCATTTATATAACTTTTTTGAAAAAAAAAGTCTATTGAGATCCTTTTGCTATTTTTTTAATCATATATTTTTTTCTATTTGTATCTGTTGGTTATTAACCTCTTTTCAGATATAAGATTCGTAAGTATTTTCTTACATTCTGTGGATTGTGTTTTCATTCTCTCTCCCTTTTTTTGGCAATGCAGAAACGTTAGTTTGATGTAATACCATTTATTTATTTTTGCTTTTTTTGCTTGTGTTTTTAGTCTGGTATCCAAAAAACTATTGGCAAGACCAATGTCAAGGAGAATTTTTCCTATGTTTTCCTTTAGGAAATTTAGTTTCATGCATCACCTTTAAGTCTTTAATCTATTTCAAGTTCAGACGTATGAGTGATATAAGGTTCCCTTTTCATACTGTTTATGTGACTATTCAGTTTTAAATATCATTTATTGAACAGACTATCTTTCCCCATTACATATGTTGGCCCCTGTCAAATATTAGGTGACTGTATGAAAGGATTTATTTCTGGACTCTCAATTCTGTTCTACTTGTTTATTGGTCTGTTTTTATGCCAGTTTACTTTATTGTTTTGAGCATGAGGGCTTTGTAGTATAGTTTCAAATCAAGAAGTGTAATCTCCCTTCTTCATTCTTTCTCAGAACTGCTTTGATTATTTGTTGTCTTTTATGGTCTCATATAAACTTTAGGATTCTTTACTTACTTCTGTAAAACAATAATATTGGATTTTTTTTAAGATTTTTAATTTATTTATTTGACAGAGAGAGATGACAAGCAGGCAGAGAGGCAGGCAGAGAGAGAAGAGGAAGCAGGCTTCCTGCTGAGCAGAGAGCCTGATGCGGGGCTCGATCCCAGGACCCTGGGATCATGACCAGAGCCGAAGGCAGCGGCTTAACCCACTGAGCCACCCAGGCGCCCCTAACATTGGATTTTTGATAGGAATTGGATTTACAGATGGTTTACGGTAGTATGGACATTTTAACAATGTTAATTCTTACCATTCATAAATATGAGCTATCTTTCCATTTCTGTCACCTTCAATTTCTTTATCAATGTCATAGTTTATGGAGTACAGATCTTTCATCTTCTTAGTTAAATCTATTCCTAAGTATTTTATTATTTTTGATGCTATTGTGAATTAGATTGTTTTCTTTATTTTTTCAGATAGTTCATCATTAGAATGTTAAAATGCTCCTGTCTTGTGCTTACTTTGGCAGCACATATACTAAAATTGGAATGATGCAGAGAAGATTAGCGTGATCACTGAACAAGGATGACATGACAAACTGGGAAGCAGTCCATAAAAAAAAAAAGAAACAAAACAAAATTCTTTTCTTTTATATATTGATCTTGTATTTGGTAATTTTACTAAATTTGTTTATTCAAATTTTTTGTGAATTTTTTAGGATTTTTTAACATGTAAGTTCATGTTATCCAAAAAAAGAAAATTTTACTTCTTCCTTTTTTTTTTTTTTTTTGGAGTCTCTTATTTCTTTGTGTTCCTTGTTTCTCTGGCTAGGACATCCACTACTGTGTCAAATGAGAGTAGTGAAAATGGACACACTTGTCTTTCTTCTGATCTTTAAGAGGAAAACTTTCAAGAGTTTTGATTGAATATGAGATTAGCTCTGGGCTTGCAATCTGTGTTTTTTCTTTAATGGGTTTTTTAAATTATTTTTTAAAATTTTTTATATAATGTGTTTTTATCCCTAGGGGTACAGGTCTGTGATTCACAGCACTCACCATCACTCACCATAGCACCTGCCCTCTCCAATGTCCATACCCCCACCATCCTCTCCCAACACACCTCCCCCCAGCAACCCTCAGTCTGTTTTGTGAGATTCAGTCTTTTATGGTTTGTCTCCCTCCTAATACCATCTTTTTTTATTTTTTTTTCGTACGCCCGAAACTGCCTATGTTGCATCTCCACTTCATCATATCAGGGAGATCATATGATAGTTGTCTTTCTCAGATTGATTTATTTCGCCAAGCATAATACCCTCTAGTTCCATCCACGTCATCACAAATAGCAGGATTTCATTTTTTTTGATGGCTGCATAGTATTCCATTGAACATATATACCACATCTTATTTATTGATTCATCTGTTGAAGGACATTTAGTCTCTTTCCATAGTTTAACTATTGTGGACATTGCTGCTATAAACATTTGGGTGCATGTGCCCCTTCAGAATGCCACGTTTGTATCTGTAGGGTATATACCCAGTACTACAAGCACTGGGTCATAGGGTAGTTCTATTTTCAGCTTTTTGAGGCACGTCCACACTGTTTTCCAGAGTGGTTGCACCA
Source organism: Mustela nivalis (assembly GCF_964662115.1). Classification (NCBI taxonomy): domain Eukaryota; kingdom Metazoa; phylum Chordata; class Mammalia; order Carnivora; family Mustelidae; genus Mustela; species Mustela nivalis. The sequence goes on along the minus strand of NW_028136319.1, from coordinate 609,870 downwards.
GCTTGCATTCCCACATACAGTGTAGGAGGGTTGCCCTTTCTCCACATCCTCGCCAGCATCTGTCATTGACTGACTTGTTCATTTTAGCCATTCTGAACGGTGTGAGGTGGTATCTCATTCTGGTTTTGATTTGTATTTCCCTGATGCCGAGTGATGTGGAGCATTTTTTCATGTGTCTGTTGGCCATTTGAATGTATTCTTTGATGGAACATGATAGTGAGCTTAGGGAATCACCAAGTTAATGAAAGAGGTGCCTCTTGTAGGTGAATTAAGAGTGAGAGAAAGAAAAGAGGGCTGATCCTAGATTAGAGAACTCGGGGCTGAAAAGGACCCTCATCTGGGAGCAGAGAAAGTGGTCCAGAATCAGAGGCACAGAGGACTCCCAACACCTTCCACAGAAGCGGAGCACCTAAAGACATAGTGCCATTCCCCCCGGAAAATCTAGGCATGGAGGTATTCTCTTTAGGCAAATAGGCATCGGAGAATAGTTTGTCCATAGCCCAGTCACTGACTTCAAGAGGAAAAGCTATACCAGCTCTCGAAGCAGGCCGGATAGCTCAAGCAACAGCAGCCAAGCCAAAATCCTTATCCCCTGCATTTCTGAACAATGACAGAGCAGCGGTTCTGTCTAGAACCAGGAGGTATTCAGAAGTCAATTGTTGGGTCCCGGGTTGTGTCCATCAGTTCAGACGCGGCCTTCAGATCAACTCATGATTCCAGGGCCTTGGCATTGACTCTGTTCTCAGGTTCTCTGCTCAGGGGCAAGTAAGCTTCTCCCTCTCCAGCTCCACCCCCTGATTGGGATCTCTCTGCCTCTCTGTCCAAACGTGCATGTGCATGTTCGATAAGATAACAAAGACAAAAACAGTGCACAATAATTGACTGGGGCCAAAGGATGTTTTATTGAATTTGGACCTAGGTTCCTATGGAGGGCAGCCAGGTATAGAGAACCTCCCACCATCCTAAAATGCCCGACCTTCGCTTGGAGCTTCCTTGTTCATTCTCCTGTTCTTTGCCTTCCTGGATCTCCTCACCAACCTGCAGCATCCGCTGTCTGTCGTGCTGTACTGACCCCTTGTTAACACATTGTGCATCCTCTCGGGGCTCCATTGGAACATGCCCATCTTCCTCAAGAGGCACTGTTTGCTTATTGCATGTAACCATTTGGGGGATGGTCATGAGAGGGTGAAGGCAGGCTTGTGCTGCCACATCTCCATGCAGTTCCACAGAGGGTAGCTGATCCACCATGAGGGAGTGCTCAAGGTTCTTCCACATTCGAATCCTCTTCAATGCGTCCTTTTGCACATACAAGTTGTCTTCCTGAAATGGGCACGGAAGTCTTTCAGTTGGCTTCATTGGGCTATGGGTCTCTTCCAACATGCTCTCCGTTGGCTTCTGTGGACTCCAAGAACATGAGTCCGTCCTGGACCTAAGGTTCTAGGGTGTAGACTCTGCCTTGGATGCATGGTCTTTTTGGAAGATTGGGAGGCCTTGTTGGCACCGTTTCTGGAGACCATTGAGGTACTCGTGTGCTTTCTGTGGAAGACTCCAGACATGTCTTTGGCACGGTTGCGGGGGTTCACTTTGAGCTTCCCTTGGGTGGACCTTTTCCTGTTGAGATGCTCCATGATTTGGTGGGAGGGTCTCACCCTTACGCAGGGCTCAGATTTCCTCCCCTGAGGCATTGCTTGCGGTCTGTTAGTTTCTTGGCTTGTCGTTGCTAAGATGGAATGCGGCATCTTGCCTTTCTCCGAGGTCCAGAGGGCTGGTGCTGACACTCACGACCAAATACTATGAATTGGGCCATGGAGAAGGTGACACCGACTCGCTTCGCAAACTGCCTTGGTGAGAGACCCAGGCGGCTCCAGCAGTTTGGGACGGCCTGGGGTCCTCTTGGCCCACCCATGACTACTCCAGTCAAGTGTAGTGATCAGGCCTGGGTTGATGAGGAGTGGTTGCTATGACCTCAAAGCTTTGTGACATCACAGATGCTGGCTTCACTGAAGCAGCTGTCCCTCTCCCATGACCTTGGTGTCCTATGGCTTTAAGTAGGAAGCCCCAGGAAGGACAAAACAAGAGCCCTCTGAACCTGATCAAGAACTCAGGATGTCTTGTGGTTTAATGTCAAACTTCCCCTTTCTGGAGACATAGAGGAAGGAAAATGACATTCAGTATACCTTCCTTTAGGCCAACATATCCCCAGAGACGGCAAGGTGTCCTTTTACACTACAATTTCTAGATATCTCAAGAAAAGGTGAGGTCGCGTGTATGAGCAGCTCTCCGTGGGGTTTTTCGTCCTGTGGGTGAGAGCGTACTTTGTCAGCGTCTTTTGCTTATGGGTCAGTGATGACTAAGGTACGGAAAGTCCCTTTCCGAGGTAAAAGGTGAGGGCATCGCTATATGGTGCCGTCTGTGTCCTCGTCTCCTAGTGTTCTGAAACACGCGGCTAAGGGATGAGGCCTCTGTCTACCTGGCTTTCCCTTAAATACCTTTGAAAGTCTTTGAGGAGAGTGACCTTCTGCATCAGAGCTAACTCTCAGAGAGGTCTACCGAACCCGTTGTTATTATTAGTTAACTGTACTTGTTGTGGTAACGGGTATAGACATGTGGACCAAGACTCTTTAGTCAGAAGGAAAGGGACAGCGTATATAGACGGCTTGCAAGGCCCATTCGAGCAGACCTTTGGAGTGAGCCGCAATGCCCTTGCAAGGACTAGTGGATCAGGAAGTTTGGGTCCATTTCGGCACCTCAGTGTTCCTCTGCCATCGAAGTGAATGAACCCCTGGACCTTGCCTTGACATGAATGTCCCATGCCCTGCTGTTGGGAAATGGAAAAGGCAAGCAGACAAAGGGAAATATCATATGGCTTCCCACAATATGTGCCTCGGGAGGAATACCTTGGCCCTAGTAAAGGAAGGGAATAATGAAGGGCAAGAAGTCAGAGAAGGAGACCCACCAGGAGTGACTCAGGACTCTGAGAATCCAGCTGAGGGCTACCGAAAAGAGAACTGATTAATGGGTGGTCAGGAGTTGTGGCATATATTAGGAGGAGCACTAGGACGTCCATGCAACTAAAGCATCCGTGAATACTCTGTCAAAAATGGATGATGGATGATAGGCAGGCTTTCTCAACAGAACAGCAACAAGAACAACATCAATTCATAGGAAAACAATGTGGCCCTCTCAAAACCAAAGGAAGTCACAGGGAGAAAAGGAAAGAATTATATTGTTTATTATCTTTCCTTATTGAAATGACATGGGTGGGTTTCCTAAAATGTCCTTCTTTGAATTGGGTCTTTATCCTTGTAAATTAGAGTTTACCCACCTCTTCCATCTCTGGATTTGATGAGAGGACATGACAATGCCTTCACTAAATACATAGAAGAGTGGCCCAAGCAAATGACTTGACCTGGCCTTCTGTGTGTTGGCAGGGGTTGGATTACTGCTTCAAAGGCTTCCGTCTAAACTAGAGAGCTGAGATTTTGTAGGTTTCCTGACCTAATCTTGGAAGTTTCTATGTGTCTGGGAATTTATCCTTTTCTCTCAGTTCTTGGATTTGCTAGCATAAATGTGTGGCTATGCCTTTTCGGTTATTCTTTTTTCCTTGCTACCAGTTGTGATGTGGTTTCATACTTGCAGCTGTGTGCTTGTCTCCCTGTTTTATCCCAGTAATGGCTTCTGCGGTTTGTTCCTGTTGTCAAAACTCAAGTGTGAGATCTCCTGATTTTTTTCCTATTGGTTTGTTTGTATTTCCTTAATTTTGATAATCACATGTCTGATTTCAATTTTTCTGTTAACTTTGGAGTTCGGTTTTTCTTCATCTTGTTCCTTCAGTCGTCCTTTTAGGTGGCTTTCTTTTTCGGTGTTTTTAAATTTTGGAAATGCACACATTTAACCCTATATTGTTTCCCCATAAAATGTTTTGGCATCCTCCTCTAAGTTTCTTAGAATTCCTTCGTTCATGGCTCTTCTTTTCCTTTGGATTTTCTTTCTTGCATTCATTGCAGTTCGTGAATGTGTTGTGTTTTCCACTTTAGTGTCTGGCTGTATTTCCAATTTGAAAGTGATATCTTCCTGTTTTCATACCTTCGTGATGATAAGTGCACAGGATAGGTTTTGACTTCTCTTCCATGAATTATGACTGGATTTGGACTCGAGCTCATGACCTGCGATAGACAAAGTTAGGTCTGCTGCTGGGAAGAACATATCTTATTGTCCTCAGAGACGCAATCTTACTCATGGACCCCCAAAGTTCAGGTGGTCTCGAATGCCCATGTGGACGTCTGTTATTCCTTAGCACCTTCCCATCCAGATAATCTGTCCTGTGCTTAACCTGGATATCATAGTTGCCAACAGTATTGGATAAACGTCGCCATCTCCATTCCTGTGTGTTCATAGGCTTCCAACGTTTAGATACACCTTTTTTCATGGTGGATATGTTGGCAATTCTTCCAGGTTTCTGATGTTTTGATGCTCCATCAAGACAAAACACCTTCCGCTTAGCTTTTTTCTCTCGAAGGCATAAAATGACTCTCGCTGACTTAGGCACAAACACTTTGGCTCTCTTCTCCTTGGGAATAGCATAACCTACATCTTCCCTGTTTCTTCACTTGCAAGCTATGAGTATCTTTATAGTCGAAGGAAATCTCCTATGGGCAACAGAAGGACGAGCCTGTTTAATATTTGCTGTTTTCTTATGGATGTTTCTATTTTTTTTTTTTTTTGATTTGGAATTTCAACCACTGTTACAAACTGTTTGTATTGACGGGAGTCTTTAGTCCTGAGTACTGAATGTATTATTGACAGGTAATAGTTCACTTTCTCATTTCGGTTGGCTTCTGACTTGGATTCTATTTGCCTTTCACCTATATGGTATTTTCTTGGGGTTGCTTCATTGGTACGATTCCTCGCTTCCTTCCCATATTTTGCATGTCTTATCTTTGTGTGTTTGCATGTGCATGTGTTAATGCTGTGTGGTGTGTGTGTGTTTCACATCACAATTATTATTAAAATACGAGAGAATGGAATTCGGTCTCTTGTGGGTAGCAATTCAATTTGACATGCCTTGAAATCTCACATTCCATTAGTTTCAGGAAATCTCCTTAAAGGAATGTCATCTCTTGTCCTCTTCAAGAATCCCGTGTTCTCACAAAACGGCCTTCCAACAAACAGCACCATTTGAATTCCTCATTAGAGTCATAATGTTTGTCCCAATACCCTTTCTTTTTCGTATGTTTCTTGACTGTCATGAGTTAGTGAAATCGTCTGTTTATTGTCTTTCTGAGAATGATAGATGTGACAAAGTCCAATGCTCTCCGCAAGACTGCCATAAGAGACATGTGGAAGAATTCCTTCTTGCTTATGTCACAGTACAAATTGTGGTGACATGAAGACACTGAGATGGTAGTAGTGTCTAATAACCTCATGCTTCTTCAACCATGAAGGCAACAAAAAGATGACCACAACAACTGCAGTGGGGTGGAAATTGACCTGAAGCCTACAAGGTAAACTCCACAGCGAAAGAGAACGGAAGTTGCAGAGATGATGGGAGAAGGTTGGAGACATGGCTCAGGGGAGATTTGGTTGGTTCGTGGATCAGAGGGCTGGAGTCCATGAAGAGGACCAAAGCACAGGAGAGCAGGGCACCCTGGGAACACACAAGGAACCTGTTTCCCAGTGCCCTTGACTGTGAGACGCAGAGGGTCTGAAGGGCACGAGTACTTGACAACACAAGTGTTGAGGGCTGAAGTTTTCCTATCAGCAGGCTTGGCAGACATCAACTTGAAAGAACACCATCTTTTTCCTGCATATGACACCAACAAGCGACCAGGAGCAGACAGCCTGGAGACAATGATCAGAGAGAGACAATACCAAGAGACGCAGTGGGAAGATGATGAGTCGTGGGAGTGATTCCGTGAAAGGCAGTGTTCGTGGAGATGACTCAATGTGGACATAATAAATTTTGGCTCTCACAACAGCAGCATCAACACAGAGCTTGGCCAAGACAGGTATGTGAGGACAGAGACTCCCTAGCCAGCCAACACAAAATACCAACAGTGGAACACTTGGAGGATTGCCTTCCTCAGTCCAAGATGCTTAGTCCAAGGAGAACAGACTCTCCCATACGGGACGAGAAGAAAGCTTTGACCACATGTTCTCTTCTGAACACAGCATTCTGCAGGCCTGCGTTCTGTTGAGTTGGTAGAGTTTCTCCTTTCACAGGCACACCAGAGCCCACCAAGGTAAACCTCAGCATATTCAGCCCGGACCCTAAAAACAACAAACGGCCGGAAAGGAGAGCTACTGCAAATGACTGGCCTCCAGGACAGGGTCAGCCACAACACAAACAGCAGTGGCATGCATGCCACATACACTCTCACAAACACACACACACGCATGCACTCAACAAACCTTAAGGGCGAGCCCTGGGTCACTCACGGATCTCTTCCTCCTAAATAAATTACCCTCAGGTTAGAAAACCGAATGAGTTTAACGAATACAGAGAGGTGACAGAGACTTAGATCCAATGCAAAGATGGAAGAATCAATTGATTCCCAGGTAAAGGAAGAAGGAGTGATTACGACTAGGCAGTCAGAGTGAAACCTCTACATAGAGCACGCCCGATGCGGGATAGAAAGCTGTGGCCTGGATACTCGCTGTACATCAGAAAACATAGGAGATATCAGAGAGTCTCGAAACACAGAGATAAAACTGATAAAGATAAAAACACCTAAAGAACTCCTGAAGAGAAGATTGGCAGGAGACTGGATGCAAAGTTCGGGAACATGGTAGAAGTGGAAGATCCAATTAGGAACCGAGAAGAACAAGCCTAGAAAATAAGGATGCAAATTCTAAGAGAGAAGGCAGAATGATGGAACATGATAGTGAGCTTAGGGAATCTCTAAGGAAATGAAAGAGGTGCCTCTTGTAGGTGAATTAAGAGTGAGAGAAAGAAAAGAGGGCTGATCCTAGATTAGAGAACTCGGGGCTGGAAAGGACCCTCATCTGGGAGCAGAGAAAGTGGTCCAGAATCAGAGGCACAGAGAACTCCCAACACCTTCCACAGAAGCGGAGCACCTAAAGACATAGTGCCATTCCCCCCGGAAAATCTAGGCATGGAGGTATTCTCTTTAGGCAAATAGGCATCGGAGAATAGTTTGTCCATAGCCCAGTCACTGACTTCAAGAGGAAAAGCTATACCAGCTCTCGAAGCAGGCCGGATAGCTCAAGCAACAGCAGCCAAGCCAAAATCCTTATCCCCTGCATTTCTGAACAATGACAGAGCAGCGGTTCTGTCTAGAACCAGGAGGTATTCAGAAGTCAATTGTTGGGTCCCGGGTTGTGTCCATCAGTTCAGACGCGGCCTTCAGATCAACTCATGATTCCAGGGCCTTGGCATTGACTCTGTTCTCAGGTTCTCTGCTCAGGGGCAAGTAAGCTTCTCCCTCTCCAGCTCCACCCCCTGATTGGGATCTCTCTGCCTCTCTGTCCAAACGTGCATGTGCATGTTCGATAAGATAACAAAGACAAAAACAGTGCACAATAATTGACTGGGGCCAAAGGATGTTTTATTGAATTTGGACCTAGGTTCCTATGGAGGGCAGCCAGGTATAGAGAACCTCCCACCATCCTAAAATGCCCGACCTTCGCTTGGAGCTTCCTTGTTCATTCTCCTGTTCTTTGCCTTCCTGGATCTCCTCACCAACCTGCAGCATCCGCTGTCTGTCGTGCTGTACTGACCCCTTGTTAACACATTGTGCATCCTCTCGGGGCTCCATTGGAACATGCCCATCTTCCTCAAGAGGCACTGTTTGCTTATCGCATGTAACCATTTGGGGGATGGTCATGAGAGGGTGAAGGCAGGCTTGTGCTGCCACATCTCCCACAGGAGGGTGGGAGAGGTAAGATGCCACCAGGTCCTGTCCTGAGCTGCTCCCAGCCACCAGCCTCACCACATGGTGCAAGAGGGACCCCAGAACAAAGGACGGACACAGGCCAGCATGTCTGCTGGTGGCCCTGGGCACTTAGCTCATCGCAGTGAACCACACGGCCTCCTCAACCCACGCTTTCAAAGCCTCCTTCTTCGCTTCTGGCTTTCATGTCTGTAGGAACATGAGCCAGATCTAACTCATCTCCGACAGACAATTCTGACTCACCCCGTGTCAGATTTTTATGAGTGGCTGTGATAGAGTAAGATAGCAATGCTCCAACAAACGGACTATTTCCTCCCACTTGACCTCAACAGTCTTATACATTTTCTTAGCGAAAACATCTTGTCTCCTTCCATTAAGCTCATAACGTGGTCTAATAGTATACATGCGCCTTCCTTAGATGCGAAGCGATACAGAGGTCCTTTTTTTTTTTTAATTTTACAAGGTAAAGTCAGTGAAAATATCCAACTTGACGAATACGTCTCTAAAATGTCAATCCAGGCAAAGCTTTTTCTGCCTACAGTTTCGAGCCTACGTGGTGACATTTTTAAAATGCTTTCAGTCCCTCAGTGAGGCTCTTAGAAGCTAGCCAGGGCTTACTACGTGCCAGGCACTGTGTCAGGTGTTGGAGCTAAAGGGAAGGAGAGCTTGGAGGCTGGCTGGGGAGGGACATCCATAACACAAGCACAGCTAGAAACGGAGGCCAATGCTAGAAAAGAGAGAGCAGGCTGCATGGAGAGTGTGTACCATGGGGCTTGTGAGCTCACGAATAAGTGGGAGTAACTGGAGTGGGGAGATGGGGGAGAGAGGAGGGTCTTCCCATCAATGGGAATCACCTGTGCTTGGAGGCAGGTGCCATGAGAGGTCTCCACAGGAAGAAGGAGGCAGTGTGGTTGAAGGGCAGAGATGGGGCAGAACAGGCATCAGTCAGTTGGAGGGGTATGAATAGACTGATGGGAGGATTATGGGTGCCTTTTTGAGGACTGAGAATTTGTTAGAAGATCAGTGCAGATTTCTATGGAGACAAATGCCAGGAACTGATAGGTCTTTGAAAGGTCACTCTGGCTGCCTTTTGGCAAAGGGGTTGGTAAAAGGCACTTGCAGGTGTGAACACACCAGGTGGGAGGTGAGTGCAGGAAATCGGGTGAGGGAGCATGGGAACTTGGTCCCGGGGTATATAAGGGAGAATAGCCTTTAAGGAGTTCCACAAATTGGCACCAGCTGTGGCTTCATTACAGAGCTGGAAGGGGGAGGTGGGTGTGTCCTGGAGGTTACAGAAATTACATGAGAAAGGGAAGTCTTTTTAGATCTCTTTTTCAACTAGAGGAACTCTCACCTTATTGATAGAATTCCAGAGTGGGAACCAATGATATGAGGACATCTTTGAAATGTCTGAATATGTTCTTCCACATCTTTGCAAGTGACGAGGAGACCTTGACCTTAGGAGGCCTTGGCCCTCTTTGTAGCCAGAAAGATTTCACCTACAGATTTGGGTTCTCCCTTTTAAAGTCAAGGAGTCAGTCCTTCCAAAGGACACCTCCTATCATTTTACCCTCTCATCATACCTCACGTGCTGGCATCTCCAAGACCCTCTGTTCCAGGTTGAGAGTATCCACTTTGGCCGGGCTGGTCTTGCAAAGAACACCACAACAGGAAATCTAGAGCCTGTAGTGCTATTAATAACATCATCTAAGACTGTGTTTGCTGCCCTCTTGGCCTCTTCCCACCATGACTCACTGAAGCTTTTTACACATTGTATCCATTATGCTATAGTTCCCAAAGCTCATCTTCTCTAGTGCCATTAGTTTTTAGGGGACCAGGCAAACCTTAAACTTGTCCCCCTTAATTGGATCCCTGTGCCCCCACAATCTCTTTGAATGCCTTTCACCATGATTCTTGAATGAGATCTGAGACCACTGCTGGTACCTAACACTTCTTG